>NC_091272.1:919863-1226484 GCF_042100115.1 Alternaria dauci
AGTTCTTTGAGCAAGAATGTATTGCTTTGGCCGAGCTATACGTTTTCGTGGAAAAAATCTTGGACCAATCTACGAAAGACATTCTGTTAGAGGCATTCAAAATCTCCTCGTGGGCCAGACTGCTTCCCGTTGCGGCAGCGCAAATTATCTGCAAGGGCACGTCAGAACGCGATCCTGCTCGTGCCTTATTTGTGCAATCATTCTTCCGTTACGGCCAACGACACTCGCTTGAAGCCATTCGCAATACTGGACATCCTGATTTCTTTCGAGATCTCGCTCTCGCTCTTTCCTTGAGTAAGCGCTGACAAGGGGTGGATGAAAACGTCAGGGCTGGCCACAGTTCTGTTCTTGGTAACAAGAGCAATGCCCTACCCTTGCCACGGTGAAGAGATATAATGAGGCTTGGTCGGACCATTTACGTCATTAGCTATTTGTGGTCGTTTATTTTTTCTTCACTGACACGCATCATCAGGTTCAAGAACTTGACCGGTTTTCGCGAGGGCTAGCCTTGCTTACACGGCAGCATGTCTCGTCGAACCACATTACCAGAAGTACTTTTAGGCAATATGAAATGCGGCCTTGGTGCCTGAAAACGTCATTCGCAACCTTGTATAATTGTCTCATTGCCCGTGCCTACTCGCTCATTCTATTCTCTGTTCATATCGTTGTATCTAGAACTATCAAACATTTCCTCTATCTAGATATAAAGTGCATCACGTACCCCGATAACTATACCAGCCACACACAACACCAACGCGATACAACTATGCCTCAAGTTGTCTTCATATCGACCTTGGATGAGATTGCTTCTATGCTGGCAGCCCTACAATGCGTACCAACATCCCCACCAAGCCTGTACATTGATCTCGAAGGCAAACATCTCAGTCGACATGGAACGGTCGCGCTACTGACATTGTACGTGCCACCCGAGGACACAGTTTACCTCATCGACATCCATACCTTGGGTGATCGTGCATTCTCAACGCCTGCCACGATTACCACAACGACAACCACAGCAGCCCCTCTCAAGACTGCTCTCGACGCCACAACAAATGCGGGAGACTCTACCACGACACTAAAGGCTCTGCTTGAATCCTCCACTGTACCCAAGGTGTTCTTCGACGTGCGCAACGACTCAGATGCCCTCTTCGCCCATTACAACATCAAACTCTCCTGCATCCACGACATTCAAGTCATGGAACTCGCAACAACGACACGCCGTTCTCGTGACTACCTCGTCGGTCTCTCCAAAGCCATCGAATACAACGCGTCACGCTTGTTCATTACGCATACTGAAGCGCGGTTGTCGAAAAAGATCAAAGGAGTTGGCCTCAAGCTTTTTGCACCAGAGCACGGTGGCAATTACAAAGTCTTTGAGGATAGACCGTTGAGCGAGGCGATCAAGAACTATTGTGTGCAGGACGTAGTATATATGCCGAGGCTTTGGAAGTTGTATGACAGGAGAATGACAGACGGCGGATTCTGGCAAGTCATGGCTTTGGAGGCTGCAGCGCGTAGGGTGGAGGAGAGCCACCAGGTGGGATATCAACCAAATGGGCCGCACAAGCGCTTTGGGTGCTGGAGTGATATGCAGATTACTGAAGCACAGCGACGATGGATTGCTGGGCAACGCAAGAATCTGTGTGGATAGTTGGTGGAACGAGATGCCTGGAGACAGTAAAAAGTCGTGGGTAGGTAGGATGCTTCTGCATGTATCGTACATCTCCAGCCAAAGGATTGCGCAAACGAAATCGTAGATAAAGGTCCCCGCACATGGAACTTGTCTGTTGTCAGAGTAATTTCGAAACTACACGTTGGTGTTATCATGCAGTTCTTCACATTCACCTTCATTGTGATCATTCGCACTTTTCAAACGCTCCGAAGCCTAGTCTCACACTCTAGACTTGGGAAAATAGCTCTTGCCATTCATCTTACAACTACGCAGGTACCAAAACAAGTGTGTACATCAACAAAATCAACAAAACCAATAATGTCAACAAACGCCGCTCAACTCCGCGATCAGGAACTCTTCTCAGCGCTGAAATCCCAAATCACTAGTCTTGCCACGCCTCTCTATGGCACACGTTCCGAAGATGCATCAAAAGTCTACGACGTAGTTTCGTACAGCATGCCTTGCGAAAACGGCAACTTTGAAGACGAACCACCACAGCCAAGCTTCGGCGTAGCAATAATCCTCTACACAGGCCCTTCAGCATCACCCTTCACATCCTGGACACTAATCAGCCATGTGGAGGACCAACCTGATATAACCACTGGAGCGAACTATTTGTTGGCAGATTTGAGGAGGGCGATGGGCGGAGTTATTGGTGAGTCTTTCTCATTCTTTTCTTTTTGGTTTTTGACCTGTTTATAAGTTTCAGATACTCCAGGGAATATCAGGAAAGTAATACTGCCATGCTAGTCAACTGATGAAATGGTGGGAATAGGTGTCTGTATGCAGACGGGCAACTGGACGACAACACATGAGAGGATTCCTAATGTTGCCTCGGGAGCAGGCGACGTAGGGAAAAGGGAGTTTGAAAATGGAGAAGAGGAGTATGAGGAAGACCAAGACATTATCGAACAAGATAACGAAGATGGTAACACAGAGGAAGAGAGCGAAGAATCAGAGAAGACCAGCAAGGGCGGCTGGAGCCCGTCATTGGATTCTATCATAGAAGAAATATAGAAGCTTACCTTGTCTATTCTTCATTACGGAAATATTGCTCAAGTAAAAGATCAGTTCACAGATATCACTGCAGTTCGATAAAGGCAAAAACCAATTTGAAAACACCAAAAGAACGCGAGTATCACATTGGAAAGCTACCTAAAGATACGTAAAGAGCAAAGCGAGTATGTTTTCATCTGCCAGTGCCAATCGGGCTCATCAGACCATTGCCACTACCGCTCGTGGAGCTGCGCACCATCATTGGCTTGACACTCTGAACAGGACTCAACGGATCTCGTTGGCTTGAACTCTGACTGGAAGTACCTGAGCTCAAGCTGCCGCTGCCTTGACTGCGTTTACGACCGTTTACTGGACCCGGAGTGCTAAAGGGGTTGCCAAGAACGTAGGTGCCTGAAGCTGTGGGCTCATCGAAAGCATCGGTAAATCCAGAAACGTTGGAGAGCATCGATGAAGATCGCCCGCGACCGCCACGCACAGAACCAGGAGTACCGTTCATGTGCGAGTGCATAGAGGGAAATGTGAAGCTGGAGAGACCGTTGCTGTAGGGAGACATGGTTGTGCCTGGGAGGTTGCCTTCGGGAGTGGTAGGAACGGACATGTGCTGGTGCGCTTGCTGGAGGAGAAGCTCTTCGTATTGCTGGACGGTCAGCAGAATTTGACTGGTAGCAGCATTCTGCTCTTCAGTGCGCCTTTCGTAGCCGTTGATATTGCTCCGGTATTGGTGCTCGACTTCAGCGCGCTGTGCTCGCAGTGCCGTGCGCTCCTGCTCCCTTCGTTGCTTTGCGGTGAAGCCCTCTGCGTTGGCGGTAACGAGACGGTCGTGCTGCTCGTTGAGCCTGGTTTGACGCTGCTGAAGACGCTCCCGCTTCTGAAAGGCAGTTGAGATATCAGACTCGACACTTTGCACTTGTCGCTCAATCTCCTCCTTTGTCTTGTCGAACTCGCTAGCAACGGTATTCTTGTTGTTGCGCTCCTTCTTCCACTCTGCCTTCTTAGCCGCCGCCTCTTTCGCCTCGTCCTCGGGAATGTTTCCCAGATTTTCTGCTTGAACGGCGAACTCGGCGGCAGCGTCTTCAGCCTGGCGGATGTTCTGCGTGAATTGAAGGACGCGCTGGCGTTGACGCTCGTCACTACCTCCGGCGTTGGCAAGGCGGTTGCCCAGCGTGTCCACCTCCTTCTTGATGTTGGTAATGGCTGTTTTGTGGTCCTTTTTGTTTCGCTTCAGGCGGTTGCGCTGCTCCTGGAGTTGCTGGTCGGCTGCGGCAATCGAGTTCTTCAAGGTTGTCGTCGGCGAAGAAGGTCGTAGGGTCTGATGCGCTGGCGGGGAGGCGATGGAGGCTGAAGCTGGAGTACGCATTAGCATGGAAAGACTACTGGAGTGGACGGGCTTACCGAGTTCGGTCACTGGACTGGCCGAGGTAATAAGGCTCGCTGAGTAGAAGACTTCGTTGTCGTTGGTCCGGACAAACTCGCAGTAGTAGTTTGAGAGAGCCGTGAGACCAAATATCTCTCCTACCCAGTAGCCTATTCCCTCTTGTCCCTGGAAACCAATCGGCTCGCTTTGTCGGATGCGGGTTGAACTCCAATCAGCACCGTTGACGCGGATGTAGAATGGCTTTGACTTGTCTATGCCGGATCCGACACTAGAATCTTCCTCGTCCTGCTCTTGAAGGCCAGCTCCACCAGATAAACTAACACGAAATGAAATGTCGGAAAAGCCGACTTCTGAAATCCAAACACGATCGTCTTCCGATCTCCAAACAGCGTTTCCAATGTGATTTGCGTCTTTTGCATTAGCCTCGTCGGCGTCGTTGGCCGCCCGGCTACTTTCCATCTCTTTTAAAACTGTAACTTTTGTACTGGCAAGTGCAGCCCAGAATGGCTGCTGACTACGAACATGGGTAGCTTGCTTCCTCTTCCTTCTACCCGTGCTCACTTTGTCCTTGAGAACTGCGGGCGATGGCCCTGGTGGGCGGCCGTCGGTACTCGAGGAATTGGGCACGTCGGCGGCGGGATCGAGGTTGATCGAGTTGGAACGCTGTAGTGTGCCAGACTCGGGATCGGTCTTCTTGCCAGTGGGTAAGGTTGCATGTTCTCTTCGAGAAAGAGAGCGTCGGATGATACGAACGACGCCTTGGGCGAGAATATGAATACCCAGGAGGCTGCGGGGCCATCCATGGGGGGTCGAGAAGCTTTCCAAATGTGTCGGCGTACTCGGCGGGCTCGTCAAGAACTCCAGGCCTCCCCGGGCGAGCCCGGTCCACAGGAAGTGGACAATGTGTTGCCGGAGAGGCCTGAATCTGAAGACGTGGCTTGAAAGAATGATGACGAAGCATATGACGATGCTGTTGGTCGTGCCCTTTTTCCCGGCTGCGGCGCCTCCGAGAGCTATGGCAATGACGGCCTGTGCAAGATCCAGGAAGAAATTCTGCGCAGGCACCCACAGCAGCAGCCATATGAGCAATATGACGGTGTCGGCAATGATTGTGGTGAACAGCGAGGGGGTGCCGCCGGAGCCCTGGAAGATGTCGGTGAAGGAGGGAAAGGCAGAGAGGGCGGAGAGGGGGGTGCCGGCCTGGGGCGGGACAAAAGTGAGGGTTGCGAACAGGAACTGGACGACGGTGAGGACGGTGGGGGGCAGCTGGAGGAGGATGATGAGGATGGCGAGAACGTCGCGCAGAGGACAGGACGTGAGAATGGTGGCGGGGACCGAGAGCATGCTGGCCACGGACATGGAGGCCGACTTTGACGTGTTTGTGTCTGCGCGGCGGAGAGCAGAGGGCATGGGGTCAAAGGGCGCGCTCGAGGCATTGTCGTACGAGCGGCATGCGTCGACGGCGTTGTCGAGCGAGGCGTCTGACGCTGCGCGCGTGCGCTCGCCGCGGCGGGCAGAGGGGGCAGCGGCCGTGGTGTTGACGTGGGCACTCGACCCTGGTGCTGGATCGTGAGCGCTGGCCGCCGGCTGCGTCATCTCGGGCGTGTCTACATGGCTGGGGACAGGCGGCGAGGGCTCGAGGGGCCGGCCGTTGGCGACGCCATTGAGCAGCGGGTTGCTCTTCTGCTTTGTGATTTTCTTGCCGGGGGCCGCAAGGCCATTCTCGTGTCGCTTGTCGTGCGCCGCGTTCCTCTTCGACTTCGCTACCATAGACGGCGGTGCGGGTGCAAGCGGGCAAACCTCTCCCTGGCGCGGCTCGACTGCTGCACAGGACGAGCCAGGACTGGAAGATGTTGAGCCGCTGCTCGGTGGAGGGGGATGTGAGGGTGTCGTGTGCTGCTGGGCGGGATGTAGTAGGGGATCGAGGAAGGTGCCCTGCGCCTGCTCACTCGTGCCTTCCGCCGGATGGGCCTGTGCCAAGACTTGCACCTGCTAAATGTCAAATGCACAGTCAACCAGGAAAACCCGTCGACACGCCTCGAGAGCGTCAAAGTGGGCCACGGCACCATCAGAGCACTGACAGACGAGCCACGGTGCACCCGCCGCCTGCTCGGCCTGTCTGTTCCGAGGCTCCACGTTCTTCTCAGATGGCCGAACCGTGGTTGCACCACGCCCGCCCACTTCTCTCTCTGTTCTCTCGACGCACCACGCCGACGGCAAAATCCCATGACAACCACCCATGTGCCCGGCTTGTACCGCTCCATGACAACCACGCGGGCTGCATATCTTGATGCTGCTGCTGCTGCTGCTGCCACGCAGATCAGCCGAACTGTGTCCGATTCCAGTTCATAGTGCCGATCTTGACCACGACCAAAAGGCCGTCATCGCAGTCTACCTGGAAAGCAAAGGCCCGTCTGTCCTTCTCCGGTAGCCATGTCGCCTCTCTCGCACCCTCATCCCGCCGTCGCCTACAAAAATTCTCCACCTGCCTTCTTACTCACATCGCACAGCTGCATCGCCAGATCAAACACGTCTGCTGGGTCAGCCAATTAGCCTGCGCCGGCTTCTTTAGCTTACCTGCTCATTTGCGTGCGCCAGGACCCCCCTGAGCCATAGCAAGCTCCAGGAGCGAATAAAGGCACGCTTTGTTTCTTCACCGCATGCCCTGAAGTCTCTGCAGCGGGCAAACCCCGCCGACGCTATTACTCACGTCGCCGCCACGACCATATCCATACGCGTACAGAGCGCTTCTGCCTAGACACGGACTTTTTACATTGCGAGCGCACACTAACCTTGGAAAAGCTCATGCCACACAGGGCGCCACATCCTCTCGAGTGTGCTGACCCGCGTCCTTGTCGGCATCGCAAAGTGGCCGGAGCATTTTCATCAATCTGTGTTCCCTCGAGGCGAGCATAGCGCGCAAGCCTTCCCGCCTGCACATCCATGACCCCCTTCCGCCCTCTGCATTGTGCCGGCCTGAAGCTTAACCACCCACACCAATCGCAGCCCATCAGACTTGCCAATGAGGCAAGCGGGAACATCACGCGCGCAACGGGCTTGCAGATCTCTGCAATAGGTAATTAGAACATCCTATCAAGAGTACATCTCCGCGACGACAATCACGCCATGCTGTGGATACAGCCTTGGTTTATCTTTCTCCCATATCACTTGCAGAGCTACGCTTGCATCCAGCTGCCATACGCCGAACTCGGAAACGCGAGCAACCCCGCATGTTTTCCGCTCATGCAGCTGCAGGGGTACCAATGTGTGACGATGATAGATGTGACGATACCTACACTATGTTACCCCACTAGTCAACCCTACTCTACAGCGTGTATCGTCATCGATGAGCGTGGCCGAAAACTCGCAGTACCGAGGTACATGTTTTCACGGGCCAGGGGGAATCGGCTATTAAGACACAAATTTGCGAATCCAAAGTACCGCCCGAAGTTTAGGCATTCAGGGTCTGATATCGTCTTTTCTCGCAAGTATACCCATGTTCTACTGGTTCGCGCCACCAAAGTCTTCCTTAGCATCCGGTCTATCCCAGCTACTCTTCTCTAGCTCCCTAACTCTGTCCAATAAGACTCGGACTCTGTTGCTGTTCCTCTCTTTGGCTTCTTCCTGTAGATTAAACGTCTCTTGCAACTTCTTCATCATAAAAGGTGGCAAGGGCGACTTCTTAGCTGTTCGGTAGTCGTATGTGACAATGTCTTCGACACAACGCGCTGCTGGACGACGCTGTGCTTCGGAAAGGATCATTACATCCAAGATGAAGTGGTCGCTGTTTTCAGACGGATTGTCCCGAAGCTTGTGAAGTACGGTGATTCTGGTGGCGAACCTGTCAATCATTGCTCACTGTGTATTGTTCTCTGGGTTGGAGGTCGTACCTATCAGGCCACTTCATAGGCTAGGTCTGTTTAGCGGATATTCTTGGGGTTGAGCAACTGAAGCTCCTAGCACTCGGTACTCACAAACTTGTAGTCCGTCTTGATGCTTCTCAAGATCAAGCCAACGCTCTTTGGGGTCATGAGCTCCATCCACTCAGCTTTATGCTGTGGATCCATTGCGGCAAAGTTCAGCGTCCAGTTGACTCTAGCGGATTCCGCATATCGGTTGTACATGACGTTGTTGACGTGACCTGTACCATATTAGAGTTGTGCATTTGAGACTCAGATGTAGAAGTACCCTTCGTGTATATTAGTATGAATCAAACTGCACATGTTCCGGATGTCTTACCATGCTATCCTACACACCGTCATGAATACATGTTAGCCAGTAAACATGAGTGTGTTAGACGGAACTCTAACCATTTCTCCCCATACCACCTCTTGGCGGTAGAGACCTCGCCATTGCTTGCCTGTGAGGAAGCCTTCGCTTCCAGCTACAAGTTCTCTCCCTGCAGATTACAAGTTTAGTTGATATTTGGGCGATCAAGACATGTGGGTGCGGTCTTACAGTCTACCGCAGTCTCTTGTAATATCGATCCAGCTTCCTCAATCTGTGCGGGATTCATTCCAAAGTTGATGCATTTCCCGATGCGTGTTCGAACGTCGGACAGCCATCTTGGGCTGAGAGCTGCAGTAGCTGGGGCTTCTACGTCGGTCTTCTAGTTAGCTACCGAGATAGCAAAGCTCAAACTGTCTCTGTTCGCATGGATGATAGTAAATCTGAGCTAGGAGGCAAGTTTTGAATATATTGCAATGATTACTAGCGTCGCAATGCTTCGTGATTCGTTTCCTTCTTGTTTTTGCCAGATTGAACGATGCAGTCTTACTGCTAGAAAGGATGAACTTGAACTCACGTACCGCTCGAAGTAGACTGATACCGCGCAAAAGAAACTCTCTGTACAACCGGACCAACCAGCCATGTAGGTTTGGAGCGGATAAGCGCTGAGCGTCCCAATGGTCGCACAATACTCATAATTGTCAATTTCACAGGCCAATGAGGGACCGAATGCGTTGGTGTTCACAAACAGTTGTATCAAGCCCTGGAGAGCTAGGGCGTGTCTTTCCGAGGATGCGGACGGAAAAGACAAGCCCTGAGCCGAGGATCCGCATCCTCTACGGCCAGCTATCTTCATCGCGCCTGCCTGCCAACCGCTACATACGTCAGGGACGCGGGTCCGAGCGTTTGCTACAATTACTCCGCATTCCGGCTTAACGACACGCAATTGATATCTGACAGCCTTCGAAATCGACGTTTCCTGTTCCCACACATTATCTGTCTGCGAACTCGAACATGGCTGCCCCGAATCCCGTACTTCGCCACCAGGTCATTCGGATATACAAGGGTACGCAGAACAGCTCGACCGAGGCTCTTCCCGATTATGCAGATGGGCTAATGGACTGTAGACTTGCTTTTCATGGGCCGTGAATATCCCCAGGGATACGATTACTTCAGAACACGTCTACGCAAGGCGTTTGCAAGTCAAAAGCATCTGACTGATGAAGCCAAAATTAAGCAGGGCATAGAGAGGGCGGAATACGTGAAGAAAGGTGAGCTCGTCTGAACAGTAGTCTGACTACGACAAGGCTGATCATTGTGGTCTAGAGATCGAAGCACTGTATGTCTGAACAGCTCAACAATCACGGTTGGAAGCTCTTCCTAACTAGATTCAGATACTATCTGAAGCGTTACCGCGCCCTGCGCCAGCGCTACGACAAACTCGCCTGAACACCACCAAAAATAAACAAACACTTTGCCGACGGTGTGGCCTTGAGTAGACCGGGATATCACAAAAAGACAAGGTACGCCCGCTCTTTGAACTTTAGACCTTTTTGCACCACCAGATGCCTACTTCCAGACATTCACCACTCGAGGCGCCTTTCTGCTCAAGCAGATCATTGATCATAGAGTTCCAATAACGCTGCCATTCCTCCTGGTTCTTTCCGCTGACTTCCTTGAGCAGAGGCTCCAGACTCTCAATCAGTTGTATGACGACAAGCAACGCCGTGTGTCTCAGAGCCGCTTGTTCCTTGGTCAGGATGGAGCTTTCCAGCATGGCGCTTCCCGTTTTGAGCTTTCCAGCCTCGCTTCCACGCCGCTTCATCGTGTCGCCCGCAGCTTCGCGCTCCCACCGAGGTTCACCGAGAGGAATGGCTACCCTACGGCAATCCATGTCGCACAAAGTGTCCGTCTCCTGGAGCAAGATCTGCGCTATACGGGAACATGGGGTCGGCGACAGCTTGCGCCGGTCCAACGCTTCTTGAATCCACGAGTTGGAGTCTTGGAGATACTTGTTCTGCACATCGGTAAAGGGCGTGGTATGCGAGATTAGGAACGTGCCGGTCTTCTCGGCGCGAGCGTACTCGTCAGGGTTCCTGCCCGGCGGAGGAGGAGGATGTGGCTGGATGGATCGGATGATGTGGTCCGTCTCCCATATTTCCAACGTGCCCTTTGACTTGAGGACTCGCGTACATTCATCGAGTATTCTCTGCGACGGTACTCCCAAGGGTATCACCATACTCAGGTCCTTCATGACGACAATGTCAAATTCCTCATCGTCGAATGGCATGGGCAACTTGCGCAGGTCATGCTGCACAAACGTCCATTCGATGCCCTGGCGCTCCAAGTCGCCCGCAAGATTGACAATGTCAAGCCCGGTGAAGGTGACACCGTCGTAGCCTTGTTCTGTTACGGTCAGCTCTGAACGACAAGTGTGCAAGCTGTGCGTGGCGCACGGAAGAGGGCGCAATGCGCAACCACATGGTCTTCCGAATACGTACTATGCAGATAGTTATGACACACGGCGGACCAGTATCCCGAGCCACATGCGATCTCCAATACTTTTTTCGGGGGGTATGCCGGGACTGAGCCCAAGGCCCTGCCAAAGACAGATGTCGCAAGGAGGGTTTGTAGGTTCTGGCGGTGGAGCTCGGGTAGGTCGCATGGGAGGGGATAGCCCTGAGCGCTTCGAATGTAGCGCCGGCCATGGCGCAGTATGAATGGTTCGGTGGAGGGGACGCCAGGGTCGTCTCTGATACTTTGGGTGGAGCTGCCCGACATGGAGCCCCGCGTTATGTCCATGTTGTTGCTTGAGTGGATGCGTGAGCCTGACGAGGCAGAGGTTGAGGATGCGGATATGGTTCTACCGAGAGCGTCCGTGGTGGTCAGATCCCATTGCTTTGCTTCGACCGTCTTGGGGCGTATGGACGGGCTGCTAGCGGCGTTGGAGCCGTAGTAGCGATACTGTGGTTCGAATTAGCAACAAGGCTTCCCGCGCAGAGCGTCAACAGTGTGTTCTTGCCAACTGCCAATCACCCATGGAGACGACCTGGAAGCGTGCTCGAGGTTGTCCAGCCTACTCCAACCCTTGCCCCACTGTTTTAGCGGGAGCGCGATATTGGGCCGGTCTCTAGTCGTCTGATAAGCACGTGTAGGCGAGTCAGCAATTAATGAGCGGAACGGCGGAGCGGATGCGATGGCGGGAATAGTGCTCGACTGGAGAGAGATCAGATCAGAGAATGGAGCCAGCATGCCGTGTATGTGTGAATGCAGTAGGCTCGGCACAGCCGCGGGTTGTGGAGGACAGCTCAGGTGAGGAGCTGCCAGGCCAGCCGAGGAGACATCTCCAATCAAACGGCTGCGGCTGCGGCTGTGTGAATCCCCAGCTTCTCCATGGCAATTACACATGGCTGGGCTGTGCGAGCGCCGCCGCCGCCGCGAAGGAGCAGCTTTTGGTGGTGTGGCGCTCGTCTGCAGGAGCGCGGCATCAGCCGAACATGTC
This sequence comes from Alternaria dauci, assembly GCF_042100115.1. Classification (NCBI taxonomy): domain Eukaryota; kingdom Fungi; phylum Ascomycota; class Dothideomycetes; order Pleosporales; family Pleosporaceae; genus Alternaria; species Alternaria dauci. The sequence continues at coordinate 931,657 of NC_091272.1, forward strand.
CTGCAGGTGATATTCCAGCGTGGGGAAAGCCCGAGTCTAGCAGTGACAAGCTCATGGTGTATGCAGTGCACGACGGACACGAGGTCTGAGGGGGAGGGGGAGGCGAGGCGAGGGGGGGAAAGGGTCTCTTTGTCACCAACAACGACGGACTTGTATGAGCTAGCTATTACTACATAACCTCATCCGTGGTAGCGACGGGCAGAGCTAAGCGTGCTTAAGAATGCATGGTTGCTACAGTCGCATGGAAACCAAAGTGTACGCATGACCAATTCTGCCACTCGTTCCAAGGGCTGCAATGCACACCACTCATTCAGTGCCCGTTGATGCAGGCCAAGTCGCGAGTAAACAGATGGGCAGTTTCATGGCCGTGGATCGACGCTTCCATGTCACGTGCCCCGCTAAGCGGCGCACCCCATGGATCGGGCAAGGTTCGTCTGGGCTTCACGTATCGCATCACTACGCTCTCTATTCTTCACAGCGCTGCAGTTGGACCCGCCCACAGTCTGTCTGGTACAATTGAGACTGATTGCCCTCCTGCGCGCCCTTTGACATCCTCAGCTGCTGTACGTGCGCCGCTTCCACTCGCTTCTGCCGCCCTCTCTCTCTCCAAGCTCCACGTCCAACCTCTTCGATTCCCCGCTACACCAACTGACAGCTCCAGAACAGTACAAGCCCGCCGGGACATCGATACGAGCCCTCCCGACCCAAGGCCTTTATCACCACCACGCCCCCGACCCCCCAGACGCCCTCGCCCTCGCTCGCTGCCGAGTCCCCGCTCCCACATCTCCCTCACTCGCGCGACCCGCTGGGCTGTCGATACATGGTATACAGGTGCCGCGTCTGCTAGCGCGTGCTCATGTCGGAGAGTCAGTCGGGCGCCCATGTTAAAACGAAGAAGATCGCGTGCCCGAACCTTTCCTCCCACCTGACGCCCTCACTCGCCACGAAAACCCGCGGCTTTCATCCCCCGTACCCAAAGCCGCCTGCGCGAATCCGTCCTTGCACCGCCGCGCTTCCCTTAGATGGCCGAGTACTCGGTCTACCCCAGGGGAACCGGCAATACCTTCTATCCACAACACGCACAGAATATACGCAATCTCCCCAGCAGAGTGCGGTCGCCCACATCTAGCGCCCGCATTCCCTTCCCCAACCCCGACACCCCCTCACCTTCACGATCCCCCGGGCGCCAGTCTTCTCCGCAGCAGTTCGGCATGTTCAACAACGCGCATGGGCACCAGGGCCAAAACGTGATGATGAACGGGCGAGCTGGACACCAGAATTTCATGCAGCAGATGAACCTGGGGAAGCCTTTCCAACACAATCAGCACAACCAACATCAGCATCAACATCACCAGCAGCACCATGACATCACAGGAAACAACCATGTCGGCCAGTTCAACCACCAGCACAACATCTCGAGTGGGGGCATGTCCAATGTTCAGCCCCACTTTACGCCGGGCCATCTCCAGAACGGTACACCCAACAGCGTCCACAGCGGACTCAACAAGCCAACCACCGAGCACTGGCAGGAGCAGATGAAGCTGTACCAGACGGCGCGTGAAATGACGCAGGCTCATTCGCACGCCAGGATCCACCCGAGCGTCAGTAAGAGCGTGGTCGCAGGAACAAGCAATGGGATGCAAAAAGAGGCGGACAAAGAAGAACGCAACAGGCCTGCTGCGCAGCCGGCGCAAGATGCCAAGGACCAGCACATATGGACAATTCTCGACTTTGGCGGCCAGAACCTCAAAGTCATCACGCCCGCTTTGTTCAACTACACCTTCCTGACGAAGCTCTACCTCAATTCCAACAAGCTCACCTACGTGCACCAGAAGATCGGACAGCTACGGAACTTGACACACCTCGATCTCTCGCTGAACAATCTGCAATACCTGCCCCCGGAGATTGGCATGCTAGTGAACCTGAAGCAGCTGCTCCTGTTTGACAATCACATTGAAAACCTGCCGTACGAACTGGGATCCCTATACCAGCTAGAGGTGCTCGGTATTGAGGGCAATCCTATTCCGGACGATTTGAAACAGATCATCATGGAACAAGGCACCACGGAACTCATCAAGCACTTCCGCGAGAACGCGCCCGGTCCTGAGGCGCCACCTGAGCGAGACTGGATTGTCCTCGACGAGATCCAAGATACGAACCAAGAGACCGTCAGCGCGCTTAGTTACAACATCTTGTGCGACAAGTACTGCACACAATCACAGTATGGATACACGCCGAGCTCAGCATTGGCATGGGAGAGCCGTAGGGAGCTCATTCTTGCTGAGCTGCGCGAGCGTGACGCAGATATAGTGTGTCTGCAAGAAATCGACCAAGACAGTTTCAACGAGTATTTCCGAGCAGAGCTGGCACACAACGACTACAAGGGAGTGTTCTGGCCGAAATCAAGAGCACGTACCATGGCAGAAAGAGAGGCCAAACTCGTCGATGGGTGTGCTATCTTCTATAAGAACAGCAAGTAAGTCGACATTCACACCTTCATCTGCAGACCAATACTGACTTGCCTAGGTACATCTTGCTGGACAAGCAGCTCATCGACTTTGCCAATACTGCCATCAACCGTCCAGACATGAAGGGCGAACACGACATCTTCAACCGTGTCATGCCCCGAGACGATATCGGAGTGGTGGCATTCCTTGAAAACCGTGCTACGGGATCCAGGTTCATTGTCGGAAATGTGCACGTCTTCTGGAACCCTGCGTTCCAGGACGTCAAGCTTGTGCAAGTCGCCATTTTGATGGAAGGTATCACGAAGCTTGCAACCCAATGGACGAAACACCCAGCCTGTAAAAACAAGGTGGTTTACCAGTTCACAAATGGCGATAGCGAAGAAGGAGCGGAACCAGACCCGACGCAGGAACCAGGGCCTTCCAAGGAATACTCGGACCCGTCCGACATCCCTGTCTTGCTATGCGGTGACTTTAACTCGATGCCATCGTCTGGTGTCTACGATCTCATCACGCACGGCAATGTCTCGAATGCACACGTGGATCTGGGAAACCGCAAGTATGGTAATTTCACACGAGACGGCATATCCCATCCCTTTAGCCTCAAGTCTAGCTACGCATCCATTGGCGAGCTAGCATTCACCAACTACGTGCCTCACTTCCAAGGAGTTTTGGACTACATTTGGTACTCGACAAACACGCTGCAGGTGGTTGGTCTGCTTGGTGAAATCGACAAGAACTATTTGCAGCGGGTACCGGGCTTCCCCAACTACCACTTCCCTAGTGACCACGTGGCCTTGTACGCGCAATACATTGTCAAGAACCGGAAAGAGGCCAAGAAGGTGTCGGAAGTCGACTTTGGCCCAAGTCGGGAACGAAGGAATTGAGCGACTTGACGTGGTTGGCATGTCAATAGGCTTGTGGTACAGCAATCTCCGTCGTTTTGCAGGCGTCATTTGCTCGGTGTTCGGTTGCTACGGTCGGCTCGCGTCCTTTGCGGGCTTCATGATGGAAGTTTCGGTTTGGCAACGGCGGGTGAATCGCTCGATAGACGGTGCGCGGTCTGATCATCTTGGGAGGTATGAGCAATGCCAGCGGTTAGTACACGAATCTCACATCATGTTTGTTGTTCGGTGTGTGGAACATGGTTCCTGGGAGCCTGACGATGGAAGGACCATTACTCTCTTTTTGTTGTGCGAAGCGTTTGGCTGTATGCGGCTGGTGTTTTCCGGCATGGGGTGTTTTTTTTGATCTATCTTCTGGGTTCTTCTTGCGTTCATCTTTTCTGCAATGTATCAACTAGGTAGTCCTTCAAAAAAGGCCTTGTCGACTGCTTGATAGCAGGTCTGGCTACGGTTTTACCGTTCAATCAAAATGCTCACGATGCGTGTATGGTGTAACATGGCCAAGTAAAATGCTGACGGTCGCTGTGAGCCAGCGATGCCGTCATGGGGCAGTGTGGGCGGCGACAATTCGCTGGGAAGAGCCGTCGAGGAGCAGGCCAAATGATGATGAGGGGAAGGGTCCTAGACGGGGGCGCTTGACCGCCGCGAACTTGACCCACTTGGTCAACATGGACGTCCGCGCTCCTCGATAACTTCCCTCAGGCCGCGCAACACGCAATTACCTGCAAACTCCTTATAACCTCTTCAGTCACCGCTTCTCTCCCTCATTCTGAACAAGATGGCTGCCCCTGCGTCCAGCGAGCTGAAGCTCGACCCCAAGTACGACCATTACGACTACCCTACTGTTGCTCCCACCGCCCAGAGTGGACACCCAGGCCACACCACTCCAGAGCAAGATGCCCAGGTCTTCCAGCTGAGGACCCAGCTCGAACAGGCTGGCTACACCAAGAACCTCGACACTCTGACTCTGGTATGCCTGTCGATGCTAAGGCGGTGAAAAGATCTCGAGCTAAACAATTTACAGCTGCGATTCCTCCGCGCGCGAAAGTTCAATGTTGAGCTTGCGAAGCAGATGTACGTAGACCTAGCACGAGGAGACTACATGGGCGTACATAGACCGCATACTGACAGCCACCAGGTTCGTTGACTGCGAGAAGTGGAGGGCCGAGTATGCTGGCTGCGGCGTTGAGGAGCTAGTCCGCACCTTTGACTACACGGAGCGACCCGAAGTCTTCAAATACTACCCCCAGTACTACCACAAGACGGACAAGGTATGTGGCCTTTGCTTGGGCGCGGGGGGCGGCCCATATGCAATCGAGAAAAGCCTCTGACGTGAATACTAGGATGGCCGCCCACTCTACATTGAGCAGCTTGGCAACGTCGACCTCACCGCACTCAACAAGATCACCTCGCAAGACCGCATGATCCAGAACCTTGTCTGCGAATACGAAAAGATGGCCGACCCCCGTCTCCCTGCCTGCTCCCGCAAGTCTGGCTACCTCCTCGAGACTTCGTGCACAATCATGGATCTGAAGGGCGTTGGTATCGGCAAGGCCACCTCCGTGTACGGGTACTTGGGCGCTGTGTCGCAGATTGGCCAGAACTACTACCCTGAGCGTATGGGCAAGATGTACATCATCAACGCCCCCTGGGGCTTCTCTGGTGTCTTCAGCGTCGTCAAGAAGTTCCTTGACCCCGTCACAAGCGCCAAGATCCACGTTCTCGGCAGCGGATACCAGAAGGAACTGTTGGCACAGGTCCCCGCAGAGAACCTGCCCAAGGAATTCGGTGGAAGCTGCGAGTGTGAGAAGGGCTGCCAACTGAGCGACGCGGGCCCATGGTGGGACCCCCAGTGGGCAAAGGAGCCCAAGTGGGCCAAGAAGAGCGACGATGCGATTGACAACTCGGCACTTCCTGCACCCACTGAGGGTGCTGCGGGTGCTGCGCCAGCCGCGCCCGTCGGCACTGACCCTGCTACTGCACCTGCACACGCCACTACTTAGGTAGAGTGTCTTGTTGAAGCAACGAGAGGTGTATAGAATGGTAACGGTTTGGCGTAGGGGCGTGACATTCGATAAGGGGTGTGCATGTGAGTTGCGTGCTGATTGCAGCATAGATAAGCGTGGTAGTTGTTCACGCGTTGGTATAGCAAGTGTAAAATGTTATCAGAAAGCATACAAGAGCTCACAAGCCTGCGTTGAGCGAAGCGCTTTGCACTTTTCCTGTATCTGAGATTCCATACACGAACTGTTCTATCGCCGCCTTGGATTTCCCCAGTGCTAACACTGCTAACCTGCTATAGTTTCATGGAGATGGCAACAGATAACATTGACACTAGAACAAGACTCTTCTGCAACTCTTCATACGCTGATTGATCAACTTCTCAGCCTACCCGTTCAACATGCCAGCCATCAACGACTTCAGAGCAACTATCCCAAAGGCCAACTGTTTGCATTCAGGCTTGTCTGTGAGCTCTACGTCCTAGCTGAGATGCTCACGGACGACACGACCAAGGGAGTCTTTCTGGAGACGACTCGCTATCGGGGTAAAGATCCTCGCTTCGAGTACCTCACTCCAGAGCCAGCCACAATCTGTACCATTTGCAAGGGTACTCTTGAGACTAGCCCTGCTCGTCGTCTGATGGTCGAAATGTACACACAATGCGTGGCCAAAGACGGTATTCAGGACTCGTCAACGGCGAATCTGCCCAATGACTTCCTCCTCGATCTCTCTGGCAGCCTCATTGCCAACCGTCTCCGTTCCAGTGAAGACGACCAGACTCACGCCAAGTAGTCTACTGAAAAGGATCCCTTCGTCCCAAAGTATGGTTGTCTATCCGATCCAGAAAGGCGAATACATCAACAGACCAAACCTCCAACAGCTCAGTGCCCTCGACCTCGAGTCTGAGAAACAAGAAGCGCGCAGCCGATGACGTCCAAACCCGCGGTGGTCGCATACGTTTGATACCCGAGAAGAGGAGAAACATGCTAGCCAAGAAGTCTATAGAGGCTGATGGTTGCCTGGTGAATATGTTTGGAAATGACATTGCTCTACTCGACGACTGGTCTTTGATGTCGGATAACTACGTTGACTCTTCACTAATGCTGCGTAACGATTATACAGTCTCTGGCATGGTAGTCTTGCCTAAGCAAGGGTGGCTAGACCTAACGCTTGTGGTAAGTATCCAAGGATGTATTCACATCAATCGGGTGTCGAGACAAGCTTGGACAAGGGCTTGTACGCGTTCTTGAGACCTGTCGTGCAGATATAGAAGGTAAACAGCAGTTAGACAGTCTCCAGAGGGCTGGAATCACATATTGATCACTCCTGACCTTTATCCCCACAGCAAATGTATTGCGAATCTCAACTCATCTGATGCATCCTCACACAAGACAACACCATAGGGTTCACGATAATCCAATGTACAAATGAAGTCAAAAAATCAGATAGCTTTTGATAGATTACCAGGTATGTGAGTATCATATAGATCAGCAGCGAAAGACCAGTAGGGCGACATAAGCCACCTCAGACTCTAATCGCGTAGTCCCCCAAAGCGACACTTCTGCTCTCCGAGAGCAGTGAGAAAAAGGAGAATGCGTACGTACAGTACACGCCCAAGAAACCATCGAGGAAGTAAGCATACCATCATAACGCCGTGCTCCAATGTATACATGCATCCAGAAAACACAGTAAGCTTGTACCGATAATATTGTCAGACCGCGAGTAATTTACGCAGTAGCGATGTCAGGTTGCAGCACCCTACAACTAGATGCGGTGCTTCTCCGATTCTGTACGTAAAGTCAGCTTTTGAGTGTTGCAACATGAGACAGACTACTAACCAAGTCGCGAGTACAGCATGTATAGTGCCATTTGGTTACACTCTTGTGTACCTGTAATGGTGACAAGACGCTCGTTGCTGTTGTCAGTGGGCTCGTTGATCTTGATGACACTGCCACTGAGTTGACGGATCTCGTTGATCTTCGCGCCGCCCTTGCCGATGATAGCGCCGACCATGTCGTTGGGGATGAAAATCTGCTGGGTGAGAGGTTGGCCGGGCATACCACCGACCGGTGCATGAGGAGCAGCACCACCGTGCGCAACAGGCGCTGCAGCAGGGTGACCACCGTAAGGAGCGGGAGCTGCGGGACCACCGTAGGGACCGCGGCTAGGCGAGCCAGCTCCATAGGGCATGTTGGGATGTCCATACGGCGATTGTTGAGGAGGCTGTCCATGCATATGGGGGGCACCATATCCTCCATGAGCGGGGGTTCGCTGAGGTGGTTCTTGACGACGGAAGTTCTGCGGGTGAGAGTACTGGCCTCCGGCGGGCTGAGGAACGTATGGCTGAACAGACATGCCGCCTGGGACTACATTGGCAGCCATACCGCTGCGGGTTGCGTATTGGGACGCAGCGGGTCCGCCGAATCGCTCAGTCAACTGCTCGACCAGAGTCTGAGCAACATAGTACACGGCAATGTGCACAGCGTCAGCAACACCCAGAACGATCAGGGAACGCTCGCCAGAGTTGGGGAGCAGAGTGTCAGATGCGTTCAACTTAGCGTTGGAAGCGTCTTGAATCTCACGGATGCGGACACCTGCCTTTCCGATGATGGAACCAATGAGGATGTGAGGGATAAGGAGGCGCATAGGGTACGCCTTGGACGTGGATGTCGATGGAGTCTCGAGATCCTCCTGGTTGAGAGTGCGCACAATGAGGCCGAATGCCTTGGACACAGCATCGACTTGGCCGCTTACAGTAAGGATACGTTCAACAGCGCCTCGAGAGTAGTCGCTAACGGTGCACTTGGCGCCAGACAGACGACGGATCTGAGTTACATTCTCTCCGCCCTTGCCAATGATGGTAGCTGCCTCGCTGGTACCAATACAAGCACGCACATGTAGCCAGTTGGTCTCGTCGACCTGCTGGTTGTGATTCACAGGCCGACCGTTAGCACCGGATGTGGATTGGATGGGCTGGGTTTCAAGGATAGAAGGGGCGTCAGGGACAACCGTGTCCGTCTGGACAGTCTCGGCACCATTTTCGACGGCAGCTTCGGCCCCTTCAGGTACCGCCTTTGCATCCTCCTGTGTGATGCCTTCCGTGGCAATGTCGTCAGCCTTGACAGGTTGGGCGACATCGATATCGTCAGGGTTGGGCGCGCTCTCCTTGAGCATCTTATCGAGGGCAGGGCGTTTGGCATCGGGTTGGTCGTTGGGGCCGGTAGGTGAGGAGGGCTCTTCAAGCGGTCGCTTGGCCGAAGAAGCTGCAATGGTGGGTGATGCAGACATGTTTTCTGTATATGAGTTGTGTGTCTTGAATCTGGACACGGGTATGCACGCTCTTCACAGTCGACGCGCGCTCAAACGGGAAGTTGAGACTTGTTCAATTGATCTCGACTAATTGCGACTTTATGTACAGCGGGGGCCGTGAAAGAAAGCGTGCTGTCAGGGCGGGTGGAGGGAGTCGCGACAGTGCGGTGAAGGTGCGTGGATGTGAGGTCGCCGGGAGCTTGAAGGAGTATGGAGCGTGCAGAGGGTGCAGAGGTCGGAGAAGGGATGCCTCGGAGAATGAGGAACCGTGTGGGGTGGTGGTGTGCTTGTGATGGAGCGGGAGAGTCGGAAAGGGTGTGTTTCTTGGGGCGAGGTGAGGTCGACAGAGGAAGAAACTGGCCCAAGGAAAGAAAGCTCGCTCGTCAAACCTTCTCGGCAACGGTCCGGCGTCTCAGATGGGAGAGCTCGAGGTTGCGCGCTTTCCTTGTCAAACGAGAAAGCAATGTTAGAAGAAGGGGCGGCGATGGAGATGGAGAAGGAACTATTGGCGATGGGTGAGAGCAGCAGGTGATTTGATGCGAGGAGGAAGCGCAAAATGGGAGCTATCGCGGGGAGATCGGCGCTAAGTCTTGGCGCGTCACGTGTGGTTGTACGACTATGTCTGAGAACACGGGCAGTGCAGGGAGTGAAGCAGTGTTGGATTTTCACGTGGTGCAGCGGGGACTGCAGTGAGGTACAGCATTGAAAGGGGCGACGTTTCCCTTCCCAGGCACCACGGGTCTGTTAGCGACATTGGGGGACCGACCGCGCCATAACACGCAGCCAACCGTTTTGGAGACATGGCACAATCACACGGCGACACACTGAAAAAGATACGCGAGTATGCCGAAGAAGCGCGTGGACTGCAGGATGATGTTGTCGACTTTGACGCGTCGAGCACCGAGGCGCGTTTGGAGCAGACGGTGAAAGAGCTACAAGCACGCGTGCAGGAACAGCAAGCTGCACTCGAGAAGGTAATGCCACGAAGACGCGTTTGCATAGATACATGCTGACCAGACCATAGTTACGGTTACGGTCACAAGTTGACATAGAGACTGCCGCCTATGCATCGGAGGACCCTCGTAAAAAACTGCAGCAACTCATTGCCGTCAAAGACGCATATCGACGCTTGAATTCAACGGCAACATATCTACCCCCACCAGGATCAGTTCTACCTGCACTGTTAGCAGCGCGTACACTTCAACAAAATGTTCAAGGGACCAAGGATGCCATCACCAGCACGCAATCCCAACTAGACAGAAAGGAAGCCACGCTTCGTCGCGAAGAAGCCATCTTACATGACGCCCAGCATCTGAGTCAAACAATGGAGAACCGCATTGAAAGACTACGCTCTCAGCGCCAAGATCGTTCACAAAAGACTCCCGCTCAACTCGCGCGAGAATTGATTCCGGCTAAGCGCGCGAAGAAGGAGAGCTACGATGCGGAGATGCAGCGCCTGGGTGAAGCAATGAACGACTTCATCAACGACTACCTCTCTAGTATGCTTGCAGCAGAAGAGCTGGGCGGGCCTGTAGTAGGCGATATGCTTGAGGTAGAGGATGATACACTTGCCGCCGGGTTCACGAAGAAAGGACGCCCAAAGTCATCAAAGAAGCCAGCATCAGACAAAACACGACAACGCAGGATTGACCAGATTTGGGGCAAGAAGACTACCGCCAATGGTCAAGAGGAAGAAGAAGAAGAAGAGCCGCCTACCGAGGCCGAAGCTGCAGATGCGGAAATGCGACAACTAATTGAGAATCTGTTTGCTACGTTGATGGGGCCAGGAGGCGGAAAGGCGTATTTCCAATTACAGAGGGATTCTGCGGCTTCGAGGTTCTTGGTCAGGGCAAAGATTGCGCAGTTCCATCCAAAAGATGCGCGGAGGCTTAGACTCATTGACTTTGGACGAGAGTTGGATGACTGAAACCGCTGAAGTAGAGTTACCTGACGCTTTGTTGCGAGGACGCCTCAATTGCTGCACTATGTGAGCCATTTAACCGCCATAAACTCGGTAGACAGGCTGACCTCGTTACGAGGGAAATGGTGCTCTCAAGCATGCACTCCGTGAACCATCATCCGGAGCATTGTCGGAGTTCCTGTCACATATTCATCCCTTTTCCCCCATGTATGTGAAGAATATCTGGCATGTGGCGGTGCATTCATGTTTAGTATCTAAACCAACATCGTACGTTTCCCTTTTGGTACTATCAATACCTTGGTTCCGCGCTCCACACATGCACGCACGCCTCCGGCCCACACTGCATCCCGCGCAACACATCATCCACAAGCCAGGTTTTGGGTCAGGATAACCCGGCTTTCCCCCAGCCCCTCCGGTCCTATTCCGTCAGTGCAGTATCCCAAATGAACAAATGACCCGAGTATCGGAGCCACTGCTCCGAAGAGAGCCATGGGGGTACATTTGGGACATCGGAAAGGAAGTACAAAAAAGAGGCCTTATCGCGGAGGCAGTATTGGGAGTGCACGTGCGCGGGGGTGAAGGATTTCAAGGGCAGCGTTACCATGTACAATAACATGACCTGATATGAGCATGGGGATCTTCCCGTCCTGGCGCTTCCGCCGAGGGAATCTGACAACAACGCGATCAAAGCATCCATACAAGCACATGGGTAGCAGGCAACTTCCGGCCAAAGCTAAATATCTCCAAGAGCTGAAGAAAAAGCAGAAGGATGTGATGCTCAACAACCAGCCCCCCATGTTCATCTTCGGATGTCGAACAAAGAACCTTGGAAAAAGTAAGACGATGCATGAGAATAGTACCGTGTGTATCCCGAAGATCCGAATGGGACTGCCGGATGGAGCCACACCCTGGGGGCGCCGTCAAAACAAGTACCGTGCAGGTGACTACCTTGAGCATACCCTTGCAAGACGCACCCTAAGATTGTAAGATGCACGTCGTGCTAATGCAGACGCATCAACGTGGCTCCTGTAGGTACACTCAGACTTCACAGAATCGCTCTTCCAATCCGCCCAACCGGCAGTATTCCAGGTGCGTCAGCGGCTGATGGCGCATGACAGCTTTCTCCAGGCCACTGATTCGTTGTCGTTCGTAAACGAAATGACCCCACGATCCTAATTGCAACGCTTTCATTCGAGGGATATTAGGTGTTGCCATTTTTGCCGGAGGATGCGATCGCGATTGCGCGCGTAGCCTTGCCAATGCAGCGCGGCGGGTGGGAGATCTGAAGCTGCTCAAGTGCTGACTGCCTGCTGGGCTTGCTTACAGGTACCGGGCTGCGGGAAGCGAGCTGTGGGGACACCGCCGAAATGTGCTGGATCTCCAGCAAGTGCACGCTTGGTCTGTCAAACTTGAAACACTTTGCCGGATGATCAGGGACAGCCTTTTCTGACCGCATGTATGAAGTCATCATGGAGCAACGGTTCAATCGCGCGTTTTAGTAGCAACAGTCGAGGCGTTTTGGGGTCTTTGGTTCCCGCGGTAATTTGATTTGGCGGGTGGATGCCATGAAAGCCCAGTCTACACGTGCACACCTCGTGAACCAGTAGCGAACAGGGGAGCTGAAATTGCTGATCCCGCTGTTTTTTTCATGCAGAATCTGATCCTGATCCGATGACTTCATTATGCATAATAGAATCACATACCATGTCGCAATACACGGGGCTTTTCTCTCAGATTTGCATTGTTTGCGGTCCGATAATACGGCCGCTTTTTGTGAAAGACATGGTACGTTGGGGGATATCGGGGTCGGGCGGGATTTGGATCTGGGATTAGTAGTCTTCCCGACGCCTTAGTCTGTTGATGCGTACCAAACCTACACCATCATTTCTTAGTCGCCGTCTACGAGAATCCAATGATACCTTCTAAAATGGCTCAAGTGCGTCCGTCTCCTAAAGCTAGACGGTCTTTCGGACCTATGTTCAAACTGCCACAGATCGCAGTATCTACTCTCGACGTAACGGCAATGACAATTAATACCCTAGTCCGCTTGACGCCCAGGTGGGGTTTACCGTAATGCATCCAGTGCGAACACTAGATGCTGGAATGGGCCCATCTGGAGCACCCTTCTACCGCCGTTTCAGCATCGTGGCTGTGCACAATTTGCTGTTTCTTCTGAGTCGTCGGAGGCGTTCCGTCTGGTGTCCGCGCTGCGAAGTCAGATTAAGCAAAAGGACATATGTGTCCATCATGGGCTAGGATCTGCAAACTACGGCTGATGTCCTTACCCTATGGCAGAAGCGGGGTACCAACAATCTAGATTGCCAGTACAATTGATATGTCGCCGAATCTTCTGGAAATGGAATCGTGCTTGTTAGAAGTGAGGCATTCTGGCATGTGAAGTGATCAACACCGTTGCGAGGGGTACGTAATGCCTATCTGTGGCGGTGCAGGCTTCCTTCGGGTTGTGTCTCGGTACACTTGCGTCAAGATGCACCATGGTGGAGTGACCGAATCGTCCCTTGTGATAGGCAGAGATAATACTCCGTAAGTCGTGAGTCACAGTTCGTCAATGTCCGCATGACATCTGCGTCAGCTGCCAGGGGGTTCTGCGCCATGTGGCACACACCAGCGCTCCCGCAGTTCGTGGCGAAGGCCAGGGTCCAGCCACACCACTCGCCACTTGCCGGTTCGCTTGAGTACACAAGATGTCGATCTCTCTGTAGATCCTACATGCTCATTGGTCGTCGTAATAACGCATCTCTGAAATAGCCTTACAAAATCACTATGATTAGAATACCTCATTCCAGCGTGGTACGTGGCCGATGGCTCGGACGGCCGTAAAGTCAGTTCCCGTCCATGTTGTACGTTTATTTCGTTTCTCCGTTGGAAAAGGGTCTTCGGGGTTCGCGATGCGTTCTGCTTCGACGTCAGAGGTGGCGAAAGTATCCCGAGCGAACATACTGGAGCATGTCGGCTAGCTTTCCGTCACGACCCTCCTGTTCGAGCACAATGTGAGCGACGGCAGTGCCGGAAGGCTCTCCTTATGCATAGTCTCGGTTTGAGAGTCCATTCGTCTCCAAGAACACTCTCAAATATGCGATTTCCTTGTAATATCACACCACACTTGCATGCGCGCTTGCCTGGTGATGCACATACCGTCAACTATTCGTTCAACCCACAATCTGTAAGATGGCTTGATGTTTCATAATCTGCGATCTCGAATGAGGCAGAAATAGACCAGATCCGATCGGTCCTTGCTCCTTCGACGCGTCCTCTGTCATTGCCAACGCATCTTACAGACCCTGCTCCCTCGGTCTGACTTATCGGTTCTCTGTATGTGTACCATGGTCGTGATTCGTGAGTTTTTTTCTGCAGTATGACATCAAGTCTCGGACACACAATCCTTTGGGTCGGATCCATGTGTTATCGGAATCGGCTACCATATCCACACTTCCCGCCAGCCCCCTCAATTACTCGCGTGTCAGGGGTCCCCGCCCAAACGCTGACAGATATACCGAACACCGTGTCAACAATGTTGCAATTAGTGTTTGGACATGCGAGACCGATGGTAGTAGTCGCATAGCCCACTTGTGCATGTGGATTGATTGACGCTGGTGCAAGCCGCCCGTCGCTGCTCGAACCCCTGGTGCGAATGCTTCGCGCGTAATTTCCGGAGACAATAGCGTATCAAATGCTTGTGCACGCCAAGATACTGAAATATTATTCGATGGGGCAGGCAAGGAGCAATCTGCCGCGATGGAGACGGTCGGACGAAAGCTTTCTAGCTTTGGCGGCGGGCGGGGAATGTAATGATCATCGCTATGTCACAACGTCAGTGGGGGTGTCCGTGGTCAACGGCGCAGCTTCGGTCGGCCAGGGTAAGAACGTGGAGCTCAAGAAAATTGTACAGGGAAGAGAAGTCGAGAGATCGCAGGTGACGACAGCTTCAGAGCGAAAAGGTTTGATTAGGCTCGCAAAGGATAATGGGCATGTACACCGTAGTGAACAGAGCTGCCACCCTTGTTGTATGTAAAGGAAAATTACAGGTTCAATGCTCCTCCCTCGTAGACGCGCGTGTGTATCTCGCTATGTGTTCGTAATAGATCGTTGCTTTGCAATCTTAGCCGCTTGAAAGGTGAAAGTAGTAATAGTATAATGGGTATCGTCGTCGCACCGGAAAGAAGAAGAAGAATAGAAAAGTATCAACAAAGGAAATGCAGCAAGCGCTTCGGTCGAACGCGTGGTATCTCCAAAGGCACTGAACGCCAAACAGTAGGACCAAATCAAGTGGTGTTGATTTAGAACGACCCTTGGACAATAATGCAAGGCTCCAAAGGTACGGGTAGTATGAGGTCGTGACAATCGGTAAATTACCGAGAAACTGGGTATCAAAGATGAAGGAACGGCGTCTCGAAGGCGAGCGATAGGCATAAAAGCCTAGAAGAGAAGACGGAGTTCGTAACCGGTCGAGTGAACGTTTTCCGTAACGCTGATGTCGCCATCAACTTGAATGTCGGTGGGACCCGCATCCCATTCGCGTTTCATGGAGTGCACTGGCGGTGTGCCAATCTCATGGAATTCGGCTGTCATGTCCTGTTGCTCGGGGATCCTGTTGACTGCATCGTCGTCCATCAGAATCTGAAGTCCTTTTTGATTGACGCGGATGGTCCGCGTGACCTTAGTTGGCTCGATCTTGATCTTCATTGCAATGCTAGTGACCAACTCCTTCACAGTGCGCTCCATCAAATACACGGCGCGGAAGTAATTATCGTCGGGTTGCCGACCGGCGACGCGCGGTTGGACGAAGAAGCAGGCGACAGGCTTTAGCATAGGCTCTGGAGGCGGCTGGTAAGTTTGATCGACCCCGAGGGCTTCAATCCATCCAGAAAGCGCGTGGTCATCCGAATATGGCCGTTGAACTTTTGTCGGGACGTCTGCGCCGCCTTGAACGCTGGTCATGCCCTTGAGGTCACCTGTGGCTGTTTGTGACATGTTGCGCCATTCGTTCGAGGACATGCGCGATGGTGGCTGGTAGGGCGCCGGACGCTGGAAGGACGTGGTTCTGCGCTTCTCCGAGTGGAGGGATTGAGAGCTGGGAGTTGGAGATACAACAGAGGATGTTCCTGTTTGCGACTCTGTAGCTTCCCACATGGGCGCATCCACGTTTGTGTCGATCTTGGAGAGTTCTTGAGGGGAAGCTCCTAGGATCACTGGGTGAAGATCCGGGTCATCCTGCTCCTCTCCCTTGAGGTAAAGAACACTGACAGGCCTAGTGGAACTAAACATGTCCTGGAGTGATGCCAGTTTGATGTGAAGGTCTTCTTCAGCAGGTGCACGACCTCCTTGGTTGTCGCTCGCAGAAGACATGGACCAGGTCCGCTTGTGCTTAGGCACCTTTCCGGGCCGTTGGCTGGCACTGCCCTTGGAAATTGATCCACTGCGTTTCCGCTTACCGAAGTCCTTCATGCCAGACTCGACCTGAGCAATCTGTTGCTTCAGCTTGTCAATGGTCTTCTTCACATGGGCGACGTCGTTGGACAGTTTTCGCTCAGCACCGTGGTCGCGGAAGAGCTTGACTTTGCAGTAGCAAAGCTCAGCATCTGGTCTTTGGGTCGATGATCCGGTAGCTTCCGTAACCATCTCGGTCTTCGCGCATAACCGGACGGGAATGCCTTTGACGCCCTTGGAGTGACTGAAATCGGTAGAGAGGAAGTTGAAGCGCACAGCCAAGGAGCACTCGGGCGAGGAGTTGTGCGTTGGTGTCCATACAACGACAAACCCATCAAAGGAGGAAGATTCAAGTTCAACTCTGGGACGTCCTTGAATCTCACCGCCGCTGACTTGGCTCGGGTCCACGAATTCAACTGCCTGAAGTCTTCCACCACGCTGGTGCGCCTCATTAGTTCCGCGGCCCTCTTTCCACAGTTGCCAGCAAGACGCAGGTCGCTGACGCTGCTGCTCGTCTTCGAAGGAAATGCGAATGAAGGTCCTGTACTTTGTCAATGGAGATTGCGCTTGCATGGGCGCAGTGTCCACAAGAGAGATGGAGTAGGCCTGTCCTTTGTTGAGATAGGTAACAGGAACTTCATCTGGCTGCTTGATCATGGCCGTTGGAGCATTCAAAGTAACGTGATATCGGAAGCTGGACAAGTCAGTGTATGAAAGCGGTTGGAAAGATGGGGCGACGGACTTTTGATTAGGTGGAGGGGGTGCCGGTGCGACTGCAGCTGCCATGCTGCCTTCATATGAATGGGGTGCATAACCAATCAGAGGGGACTGCTCTTGCATCTCCACCTCTGGGACCATATTGTCCATTGGCGAATCCTCGTGGTTTTGCGCCATGTTGCCTTGGTCAAATGCAGTAGGCTGATGGGTGAACTGGTGCGGGGCAAAGGACTGGGAGTGCTGGGGCTGCATGCCAAAAGGGTTGACATTCTGGAAGTGATGCGACCCCAGCGCATGAGGGTTGAAGCCATGAAGATGGCTGGCAGGCGCGACCTGGCCGGCGTGAAGGGCACCTTCAGAGGTAGGAAGCGACAGTGGTGTTCCTAGGCCAAAGCTGAAACCGGGCGTGTGGAGGTCTCCGGCTTGGCTGTGGTAGAGCGTGTTGGTGCCGCCAGGAGTAGGCGTGTAGTAGCCAGGAGGTTGGTTTGCGAAAGAGGTGAAAGCGAAGCTGTTGGGGTCTAGCAGCGAGGGAGTGAACCTCCAGGGCTCGGTATTCCCACGCGGGGTTGGATCCTGGTCTTTGATGTCCTCATGGTCGAGCTGGCTGAAAACCATGTGGGTTAGCATAATATTCAGTGCGTTGTGTGTGCATGTTCGGCTTCGGCGCTGTTGTTGTTGTTGATGTTCGTGCCGAGTGACATGGGATGGGGGGATCTCGGAAGGACGTACCGAGAGGGGTGCGCGACATCAAGCGCATCTGCAAGAGTATGGCCCGGGGGACCTGCAAGAGAATGCGAACGCTGCTGGAGATGAGGAAAAGAGGCCTTGAAGTCCTCTAGCAGCTTTCCGTCGGGTTTTTGGGAGTTGAGTCTGCGCATGTCAGTCGTAGGTCAGCCAAGGTACATGATGTCTTCACGCGACGCGCACAAATCACATGCGAGCTTGGGCGCGGGCGGGACGTACCTATTTCGAAACATGGCATCAGGCGCTCTCACGGTACTAGGTTTTGTTTAATTCGGGTTGCATCTGGGAAGTCGATGGGGGAAGAAGAGGTGCTTGGGTTGGGGAGCCTTGGAGGAGCAGACTATGGGTTGATGAAACGGAGAGCAGCTGCCACGAGAAAGTCGAGCCTGGGAGAGTCAAGCCACAGATGTCCAGGGCCGGTGGTCAGACGTCTTTTAGCTAGCGACCTGAGCATCCACAGGGCCTGACGGAATTGCAAGAGGGCCGCGCGTGGGCATGGGTGGAGCGTCGGGTCTAGGCACATGGTCCTGCTGCTCTAACGCTACAGTTTTGCGTGGCCCTAGGCGGCTTTCGATCCTCCGCCCTACTCTGTGCGCGACATGCTGCCAGACTGATCTCCCAGACTCCCTCCGTATTGGGCTTCGCGCCCCAAAGCACACAGCCACAACCTTACGGCAGACGCGAGCCGGCCAGAAGCTCTCTGCGTCCGCATGGGGAGCTGATAGTCGCTGCATCTGTCGCCATCCCGCACTCCAAGCGCACATCCCATGGATGCTGGATCGCGCGAACCCAGCCCGATGTTTCTCGAATCCACTCCAACTGCTACACCAGTGCGAGGAGCCCGTGCACGACTCCAGTGGCTTGGTGGATATCCCGTGCCCTTGGATGTAATTTACTCGTCAAGACAGCTTCTGCTCGCACACTATACCCCCTTTGTCGAGCAAGACTGTTGCGGCGCCTACGGTGTGCGTTGGCGCCTCGATGCGAAATGACATATGCCGGGCAGCTCCCGTTTCCACTTGTGTCCCGAGACCGCTTCCTGCCCTTGTCTCTTGCAGCTTTCCACGCGGCAGACGTCTCTACCGCTGCTCGCCCTACCTATCCAGCCCACTGCCGGCCGCCTTCCCCTGCGTATGAGCTGCGGATCAGAGACGAGGATGCCACCCCGCCAATTCGTCAAAGTCTATCTAGCAGGCCAATCCTATTGTCGCCTGTTGGCGCCGTATCGCTTGCGCTTACTCGGAATACCTAATTCTTAACGTGATTTTACCATCTGTCAAGCCGAGATTAAGGAGTGGTTAGCGGGCGTTATCCCGAGAGCGAGTCTATCCACCAACAGAACCATCCCATCAACGGCTTTCGTCATCGATCGTAAGGCGCTTGGACAGTGCATCGGGACCTGGGCTGTAAGAATGAACGTCACTGCCTTTTGCAGCAACACCAACCACAGTGCTGGCAATTGCATGGAATGCCTGTGGCTGCATGGCCACTCGCGAGGCTGTGGAATTGTCCTCCGGTGGGAATCCAATGAGGCAGCGATCCTTGTGTAAAAATAAGTGTGGCAACAGTTACATGCGGTGATCGACACCGCGAACTCTTAACGAATCGTATGCCTCACGCATTATCATGTGGAAGAAACCTTTTCGTCAACTCGGCAATGATCGGCCAACTGTGGCACAACGTTGGCACTCGCCACATCCAACGCCACAGTTTGCTGATCAGACCTACTAACAGAGCAGATACCGACGAGACGCGTAGACATGCAGCATAGAAGGAGCTGGAAACGGCTCGTTCATGACTAGATGTTGCGGTTAGCCTCGCAGAATGCCAGAGTTCAGCCCAGAAGCGCAGTACTCTGGCGTAGTGTCAGCATCCGTGTCTCCTGAGCAATGCATTGGCCGTAGTGAGATGGAGTTAGGTCACCTCTGTATAACCGCGACCGGATAGGGTCCAACTTGAACGCCGCCTGGTCATTGTGGCAGTGTGTAACGGGAAGGGACGGGGAGCAATCGCGATGTCTGATGTGAGCTGCCAGTTTAGCCACAGGTCTTCATCTCGCTAACTGGCACGACTAATCTTGGTTGTTGCGCGAAGGGGACTGCAATCTTAGGGTGACACACTTGGTATCATAAAGACTCCTAGTCTATGTGATTTTTACCTACACACGTTACGATGGCCGCATATAACTGTTCTCTGGTCCACGGGTGCTCGGTCAAGGCCGAAATCTGGTGTGATGACAAAAGAAATGAAGAAAGCATTTGCAGCCAGGTCTTCCAATGGTGACACAAGTATCACTTCTGACCTTGGCGAGTAGAGAGGGGAAGGTCGCATCTTGTCTCACGGTCGAATCAACCTCAAACTGATGTGCTGAATAACCGGCATGAAACACCAATCGCAGGTAGAAGAGACGTCCACTTATCAACTCGATGACGTTCTCTTAGAGTCATCATGCACCAGCCTGACCGACCCTTCTGAGTTGTTTGTTCGCGATAGGGATGGTCCTGGACTGCTTGTCTCTGACGATGAGGCTTGACTTGCATCACTAGCAGCCCTCGCTGCTGCGACAGCCATGGTACTGTTACGCAGTCTTGTTCCACTGGCATGATCTCTTGTTGCTGTTGAGGAGTCCGACGCACGTAAGTCGTCAATCGAAGTATGTCTGTTCTGGAGTTCGGGTCGAGTATTGCCACTTGTGTGTTCGCGGAATGCCGTGATAACGCTAGAACGAGACTCGCGACGACTATCCTGAGGTCTAGCATAGACTGACTGGAGGCTTGATGCAGAACCCTCTTGACGACTGCGACCCATTGTTTGGACAGGACTGGGAATCTTCGACGGCTTAGCAAAATCTCCACCCAGCGTTTGAGACGATGAAGTAGACCTGATTGATTGCGAATCAAGCGCAGGGCGCTCAGCACGCATCAAGAGTGGAGTGTCCGAATCGTCCGACTCGCTCTCATTGGTCTCACTGTCAAGCGCTCCAAACTCCTCGGTGAGTGCTTCGAGCTGATCCGCCCCAGGCTCAAAAGAAAACTGACGACGATGTTTCTGTGGAGTGTTGAGCTGTGGCTGCGACTGAAACCTCCGCAAATTATGCCGTGGTGCAAGAGACGGATCGGGGCATTGTTGTTGTTCAATCTTTGAGCCTTTTCCTTGCTGGGACGGTCGTACGTCTTGTTCCTCGACACCTTCTGTTGTTCTCTCTACTGGTCTATTCTGTAAGAAGAGCATCATGAGATCGTGATTGAAGCTGTTGGTATCTAGACCTCGACGTCTTGCAACAAGTGTGCCCAGTTCGCGAAGAGCAACAAGCGCTTCGCATTCGGTCGCTGGTTCCATGCCAGTGTGCTCAAGAATGGCCATCTCGTCAGGCAAAGGGTCACCAGACCCTGCTGAGAAACCAGAAGCTACAGAGCTAGTAAAGGACCGCGAGGTTTTCGTCTTGTAATTGGCGACAAGGTTGAGCTCGCTCTGGACTTTGCGCGACAGTGTTAACTTGTGGTTGACCTCGGGCGGAGTTCCCACTATCAGCTTCGTCCCGTCATGGGCAAACTGTTTTGAGAGGACAACCATCTTTCCAGATGGGGATAGTGGTCGACTCAAAAGCGCTGAACGGGGTCAGTAACGCCACGCATAACACCATGATATCGAGTACTAACCTCTCTGGCTCCTTATTTTGATCTCTCGGTCGAGTTGGGCATGTGAAAGGAGGTCGTAAGCTGGAGGCAGACTGTCGTACGAGATGGTCTTCCTATGACGTCGCACTACGCTGTCTTGACGAGCTTGCACAAGCCTCCTCTGTGTCAGCAAAGAAAGAGCATAGATTTGGAGGTTACTGACCCTGTCATACCGCTCGTTCCACGAGCTATGAGCAGCTCAAGTCGCCGTATCTCCGCACTATAGCAATCTTTTGAGCGATTCCAGCGTTCTTCAGCCATTCTCCAGTCCTTGAGGGTCTCCTCCATCATTTTACCAAGACTCTCTTTCTGCTCCCGGACCTTGCGATAGTCCTCGAACACCCGGAACAGGCCGCTGTTATGTTCCATTGGTATTGGCTGATGTGTGTTTACCATGTGCGATCGAACAGACTGAACCACTTCGAGCGGATCTATATAAGGTTGCAAGGACTGCGGTGCATCTTCACCCCAAGGCGTAGAGAAGGCGAACTCGGGCTCTTTGGTTGTGTCTATGAAGTTGGCGAAAAGCGAAGTGTATCGTGCGAGCTTCGGCTTGGAGTCTCGACGTGGCGTTGGAGTATCTGAACGCTCGCTTCGGGTATCGTCTGCATCGTCGGTGGCAGGTGTCTGCGGTCTGCTGCCTTGACGTGTTTTTCGCCAACTGAGCTGAAGGCGGTGATCGTTCAAATCTTCGAAGGATTTGGAGTAGTCGGTGTCGATCTTGAAAGGAGTCAGGGTTTTTGGTGGCTTCTTCGGCTGCTTGCTGTGGCCTAGTCGCCAGCTCTTGTCGGGCATGTTCTCGTCGGCTTTCGCACGCTCTCTCGCCAGGTGGGTAGCTACAGAGAGCCCCGGAAGCTGAGCCACGTACATATCCATGGTTTCTGTGGGCCGCAATTGCCAACTTTGTAAAGTTATGGGGAGCAGCTGTCGAATACAAAGGTACGTGAAAAGTCAGGAAGGCGCTATCCCTTGCGAGCTCTCACCTTCACTTGCGATTTCCAGCAGCGCGCTGTCACCTCTAATTACCGCTACACGTGACTCATATCCCATCGTCAACTCGCCGTATGGCGGGCATGTCTGATTTTCTGTTTTGATATGTGTAAACACTCACTCTTTCCGCAGACACCTTCAGCCTCTATGGACATGCTCGATATCAGAACTATATTTGACATCGACTGTATCGAACTCGGAATCTATCCGAGCACGGTCAGACCTTACGTGAGTACTAATAGCCTGATCTTTTTGTGTCATCTGGAGTATACAACAAATACTATGCGACGGTGAATTCGTCTGGCCACCTGGGCTTGACAGAAGAAGAAAGATGCAAATCACTCACGGCCTTTCCAAAGTGGGCACAACAACAACCTCTTCGCCTTACGAGAGCCGCCAGGTACACCGACAGACAAGTAGCGCTATCCAAGCTTTCGGTTCTCCAGGAAACATGGCTCTTTCTCTGCCAGAGTACTGGTTAGATATTGAACACTTTTAGTTCAATTAATGTTGTTTTCTTTGACGAGTATGTGTAGCCCAATGATTATCGCGATACAATAGCGTCTACCAGGAGACTCAAAAGCGACTTTACACTCTCGTGGACGAGTATGTGTACGTCCTCGCACGTGCATCCCCACATTTTCATGACATCAATTGCCCAGCGAAGTCATTCAAGGGAAAAATCGAGCGCGCACCTTAACCCAACGATCATCGCCATGCAAGACCTCCAGGAGACTCAAAGGCGGCTATACACACGCGCGATGGGCCAGCCTAGTTGTATTCGGCCTTCTGTCATTCCTCCATGAAATCATGGATTCATCGTCCACATCTGGGCAGTGTCTTCGCCACCTGCCTTGTGCCGGACCACATGTGGGATGTGCGGGGTCACCAACCCCATCTCAACCTGTGTCTAATTATACAACTTGACACCATATGTGCAACTATTTTACACAACCCGACCTTATACATCAGCCTCTATTTGTCCATCGGTATTGCAGAGTGTGTTGTGACTGCAAGCATCGCATTGTGTTCTCCGAGACCGCTGCCAAGGAAGGTGCTTTTCCGAGTTTCGGCTGGGTTTGAGTACCGTTTCATCGCACTCTGACCGCAATGTATCACGGTGCTTATACGGGACTACATGGGCTCAATGGATGCGTTCGTTAAAAAGGGATAGAATAACGACGGGGCAGGCAGGGTGCTGACCTGAGGACATCAAAGTCTGTCGACGGCATCCGCATCATGATGCGAGCAACTCAACCTGACAAGCCTGAAGTGGTCCACAGTTATACCCAAAACTTTTGCATCGTCACCACGGTCCCCATAAAACCCCACATACATAAGCCGCGCGTCTCCCATTGTTCGGGAAATCATCGACACATCTCCGACAGCTTTGACACGCCTCAGCGCCGCGCCTCCCCGGCCGTGCCCTTCCCGTAGAACGACAACGCTCCACTACCCGCCGTCGTTATGGAGCAGATCGTACTCCTTTCGCTGATGCAGTACCAAGGCACAAGCAGGAAAGTCTAGACTCCGGTTTCAGCCTTGTCAGTACGAGGCAGCAAGTAAGGTACCGAGACAACTCTGGGATGGCAACGGCGCCTGATGACGACGACGACAGTGTATTTGTGTGCTTGAGGTGATGCTGGTGCTTGGTATAAGTTGGTCGCCTCCTCAGGCTAAAAGGCCTTTTCTCACTTCAAGCTCACCATCAAGTCAACTTCTTCAAGTCAATCTTCTTGTTTTATCAACCTTTCTTATCATTCACTCTTTGTCGCCGGGCGACTCTTCGATTTCCAATTTCATCCCGGGCTTCTTCATTAGTACAACGACGCGAATAATCACCTGAACGCTATTCCCAAAATGAAGTTCACCACCGTCATCGCTACCATTGTCTCCATGGCTGCTTTTGCCATTGCTGCGCCCGTCGCAAACGATGGTATGTTGTCTTTCCACCCAAGCTCCACTATTGGCATTTATGGCTAACACGGAAACAGCTGTCGCCGCTCGTCAGAACCACGGCATGTGCGTCAAGGGCACTACCGCTGGCGTAGAGCAGATTCAGGGCTGCTAGAAACTTATACCCATGGATACGATACGATATAGAAAATAGAGGTTGTTCAGATCGAGGCGAAGAGTGAAGATTGAGCGGGCAAAGATTGCAAGACGAGATAACGCTGTGTCCAAGTGGCATACTCACAGTGTTAGCTGGAGATGAATTGGGATAATACAAGACAAATGACAAAGCATCAGTGTGATGAGCTTGAACCATATCTTTCAACCCTCCTTATTTTCGTGAATCTGCTTCGAGAATGAAGACCTATGATAATACAGCAAAGACCATTACCACAGACGATTTAGTCATATGAAGAACAAAGAATGCAGAATTAAGTATGTCGACACGACGACATCGCTGAATAGGTATATACGCTTGAACGCTCCAAGAAAAAATGCGACCGACATACCAGTCGTGTACTATGCAACACCATTACAATCCCTCATCAAGGATACGCACTAGGACTCTGCTTCTTCTCTCTGTTCTTGTCCATGCTCTTTCTCCCTGGCCTGAAAGCATCAAGACTGATCCTCCTGGTCTCCCTGTCCCTGCCCTCGTCTGCACCACTGGACTCACCCTCGCTCTCTCGTTCTTTCTCCTTTTGCTTCTTCTTCTCTACTTCTTTGATGGCCTCCTCGGTCAGCTCCTGTCTGTTCATGCGCTCCAGCACGTCCTTCTTTCGGGTCTTCTTGTCACCCAGCCAAATTAGTAGACCGGCTGTGGCGTTGCAGGTGATGGAGCAGCAGAGGATGACGGTGGTGATGGCGAAAGGACGGTGCTTGTAGTAGATGCCCCATGTGCACGCGCCAAGGGAGATTTGGAGTAGAGAGTGGCAGTCTAGAAGTACGACGATGGCAACGAGGAGACGAAGAGGGAAGGCGTAGTGCGTCTCTGTCTCGTGGGGTTTGTAGAAGGAGTGAGATTTGCAGAACTTGTCCTGGTGGTGTTCCAACTTCTCCTGTTGCTTGGGCGTCAGGACGGTGAACTCCCACTGCTTCTCAGGGTCTGCGGGGTCTATGACGCGGGGTCCAGATATGGGGGCGTGTTCGGCAGGAAGGTCGTTGCGATCGGTAAGTTCAGGAAGCATCTCCTTCTTGCGGCGCGACCAGGTCAAGTGGTGGTAGTGAGCGATGTAAATCATGTGGTAGGTGTCTACGGCACGGAAGGGTGCGAGACCATCTCCCACAACAGCGAAAAGGGCAACAAGAACACTGTCAATGACGTGGACGACGTAGATCTGTTGTCCACCGACGTTGACCCAGCCAATGAGGAAGAGCACCCACGCCAGGCCGAACAGAGTGATGAGGGTTGCATAGAGAGTGACAAGGAAGCCGAGAGCTGGAATCTGTCAGTAATGGTCTGTGAGAATGATGATCGGAACACATACGTCTCCTGACATAGTGTCCGAACCCCTTCAGCGAGCGCTTCATCTTGGAGCGTCGTGAGTGAAGCATGTGTCGGACATGGTCGTTGACCTCCTTCTTGTCCTCGACACTCCAGCCAGACAAGTCAGCCTCCTCGGGGAGCACAGCGAAGCGAGACTCGGTGAGCTGCGAATCTATCGTCATCATGGTCGTCGTTGTAGCTTCAGTCGGCGAGCGCTGGAGTCTGGGAGCCGCCTGCTCCTGCGCCTGAGCAGCACGGGCCGGTTCTAGGATGCGGTTGATCTCTTCTAGACTCTCAGTCTCGCTCTTCCGTCGGCGCAGGTTGTACGTGGGCCGACGGTTGAGCCAGGGTAGATTCGGGATGAAGAGCGAGTTCTGCATGTTTGTCAAAGAAGTAAGCGTCGCAACCTCTGGATCGATGGTATCGAGGACGTCGACCATGCCAGAGGTGTAGTTGGACGACATGTCGTCTGCAGCGGCAGCAGCATGGGCACTGGCTGTCGGTGACTTGTCGTCGTCCTTGCTGCCCCAGAAAGGTATCCTGGTCTGTATTGCGCTCTTGACCTTGCGCAGTCTGCTTTTCTCTGGCTCGGGGTTGGTGAGGGTCGACTGACTCCCGTTGGTAGAGGAAAACTGGCCCAGCTCGCGTTCTTCGTCGAGCGCAGGCAGAGGAGTGCTCGATCTTATTGTCGAGGCGGCATTGGGTTGCTGTGCTGCCTGTCTCAGGGCGTTGGACGAGGGCATACGCCGGATGCCAATACTGGCTTGACGGTAGGCTTGAGGCCGTCGTGGATATTGCTGGGGTCTAGTCGGCGCAGAGCTGCTTCTTGCTCGCTGTGCGGCAAGCGTACTGCGTCCGGGTCAGCATCGCTCCTTCCCCCCATTCTCGTGCGTGGAACTCACCTGTACGTAACATGTGATGAGGGATCGTTTGCCCTCGTAGGCTTGGGGACATGTTGGCCAGCGTCAATGGATGACTCGAGCGAGGTCGGGGGTTCGATGACAGGTTGCTGTGTTGGCTGGTCTGCTGGAGTTCCAAAGTCCTGCGCATTGGTCCCCGGCTCAGCGCTCTGGAAGCCTTCGTTGACGGCATGGGTGCTGGAGTTCTCGTGGGGTGGCAGCGACTGGTGGGGAGCATGCAGCTCGCCCGTGCCCGAGCCCGACGATGTCGCGCCGGCGAGTCTGTTGCGCGCCGAACGCGTCTTGGACTTCAGCTTCTCCATAGCTGCCGCCAAATTGAAGATGGGAAACGCAATCCCCAGGGCAATTCCAGGTAAACATGGCTTTATGACTTGGAAACGGCCGTGGCCGAATGCAGATTGGCGGCTGAAGATTGGCTTCACAAGCCTGGAAGTTTGTCTTGGTGCACGTCATATTGCGCCGCGACCACACCAACCCCTTTCTTTGCACTCGCCTCGTATCGCACACGCGATAACGCTCGCGGGGATAGCCCACTACCTTCTCAAGTCAGTGTTTGGCCTACAGATTGGCAAAGAGAGGCTGTAAGGATCTGATGAAACGTACAGCATCTGGGGCCGTGTCTTCGGGGAGTCAGGCTCCAGGGACTTACCTCCACTGACCCCAGATCTGAAACTTTGGATGCCATCCTTGCAACGATCATCTCGCTAACCGAAAACCGGATCCAGCATGTCAGCTGCACACTGACGCTATGTCTCGTACCCTGTGCTGGCTGCGAAAATGAAGAAAAAATCCAAGTGCTCAAAGTCCCATCTCACCACAGACATGAACAATCTAACATGTTGCGCGAGGTGGAATGCAGGGTCTGGATGCAGCTAGCGACGGGTAACGGGTACCTGTCCTACCAGTAGCGCATCGTCCAACGCTCCGTCTGGTGCCGCTGGTTTAACTCTTTCAAGGTTATACCCGCATCTCAGCCCGCTGAGCTGGTGGTTGTACTGTCGTCTGCGAGCCTTGGAACGCTTGCAGCAAAGTGGTGCTGCTTTTTTCTTTGTCTGTCATGGAGGATTTAAGAACAATGGTTCAGGTGTTGTTTTTTCTATATCCTTTACTAGTCTATGACGACATGCATCCTTCTCGAAACCACAGAGAAGCCGATCCACCACTCTCGACGCTTAGTCCTCAAGATAAGCCTCCAGATCAAGAATTGAAGATTGATCCTGGCTCTCTCCGGGCATCTTCCTAACCGCCGCCGCCGCAAGCTCAACCAAAAACTCTCGTGGACAATCTTCCAGATGCTCCTCTAGCACATGAATATTTCCACTACCGCGCCATGCGTCGACTAACAGCTTTCGCATCAGATTCTTAGCTTGAGCTGTGCCTCTGTAAACAACGTCAAGACATCTTATACTAGGGACCGCATAGTACATGCCATTAGGGCCAACCCTGCCAATCCGCTTGTACAATGCTTCAACAGCTAGGTTACGTGTCTGCACATCGTTTAACCGCTCAGCGACTACGTACACCCTACAAATCTCAATTGGTGCCCCCAGATGTTTCCCATTAGCAATCTGGTTCGTGTAAACAGCTTCCAAATAGCATGTGATGTCTTTGAGAATAAGATCCGGAGCAGCCTTGTAGAGGTCAACAACATTGGTATCAGAGTTACTCCATCGGCCACCCAGAGCGCTCGCAAAGAACCCAGATCGTGATACTATGATTGACTGGTGGATGTACAGTTCTGAGCGGTCACTATCTGGTCCGACCAGCACTTTGACGAGAGGAGACTTGATGAAACTAGGTCGTCGTCAGTAGTGATGCAGACTAGAAGGATACTAGAGGTGACTTACCCGCCGACTACTCGCTTTGAAACTCGGACAGAAGTGTTTGCATTGGGTTGAAGTTGAGATGCCATAATGTTATTGGAAGATGGTGGAGTCGTCGAGCTGGGTTGAGAGCTTGCCAACAAGGAAAAGAGACAAGAAAGATCATTTAAGCAGAAGCTAAGCGCAACAAGTACGTCAGCAATTGTACCACTAAAGTCTCAGGAAAACTCAGACTCCTTTCATTAGCTACTCGGCCTTGAAAGCTGGCGGTATAAATTCAATCCAGTAACCCTAAACACCGTTTGTTAGCTTGTTGTTTCCTTCGTTTCCTCCTGCTGGTTAACAATCACTTACATCAGGGTCCTTCACAAAAGCTATTTGTCTGAAGATATGCTTGTACCCATCTGGCACCTTTCCATACTTTCCGGCAACAGCATCCGCTGGTATACCCATCTGCTCTTCTTTTGCTTCATCCAACGGTTTGATGACCTCATATCCATGGCTCCTGACTCTCTCCACTGCTTCAGCGACATCAGGAACCGTAAAACCAAGGTGACCAAGCCCAACTCCGGGACCAGGGTAGTCATTGCCAGAAGCATAAGGCGTAGACGAGTCTGCAGGAATATGGTATAATTCCAGTAGGCCCTTTGAAGTTCGAAGATTAGCCATACCTGCAACTGTTTTAGTATTTCGCCGCAAGCAGATAGAGTATGGACATCTGTACCAACGTCCCGTGGGCCGAGATAGTAGATTGTGAACGGTCCGGCATTGAAAATGAAGATGACATGCATGCCCAAACAATCACAGTAGAACTTGATGCTCTTCTCTGGGTCCTTGATACGTATCATCAGATGGTTGAGGTGGTACTCTGCGGTTGACGGGGAAATCGGCCGTGGTGGAACTGTGATGTGCTTGCCCGCCTCGTATGGCCCTGCTGGATAATTCTCGTTGAAAGACGCCATGACTATCTTCTTCCGAATGTACTTTTGCAAGACCACAGCGACTTTTCCTACGTCAATTCGCCCGATGCTTACCCCCTATTTATATGCCATCGTGCTACACCGCTTCTTGTGGGGCATGCGGGGTAAATTATATGCCCATAATATGCCCGAGTGGTGGTAAACTCTCAATAATACCTAGGTAGAGGCTGACTAAGTCGGAATAGGAAGTGTTGCATACTACACCATGCTTGTAAGACCGCTTGAATATCTTCCTAAGAAAGCGAAGGTTTACATACCACTACGTACGGCCAGGGATGATAAGTATGTGTTGCACTTGAAGACAGCGCTGATGCAAACGAAGATGGTGCAAAGGATAGAAACAGCTGTTCCTTTCGCACTTTCTTGTCACAATCAATCTGTCGGATCAAAGAGCGTTACAGGCCAAGGCCACTCCACTCCGTCGATAGGTTTTAACAGGGCCATGCCTCACAACACGTGGGGCGACAAACAACATCGCTGTCGATGAGTTGCGAGAGCTTGATAGGTCAAGCGAGATGTGGTGTGTGCGTGAGGAAAGTGCAGGTTGTAGGTCACGGGATCACGCGTCACTGCTCCTTCCTCGACAGCGAACGCTACAGCCTAAAACCTCCCGAGACGTGTTTTCTCCTCTACTCGTTCACTTCACTCACCTCTACTCTCATAGCTCACCACATGAAACGAACGGGTTCGCCGGACAACAACCATTCGCAGTAGTGTGTCGTCACTGCTTTCGTCAACCTCTTACTACCGACTTACTGTACAAAAGTCCACACGTACCGAAATTCCAAGATGGGTGCTTGGGGATATTGTGAGTGATAGATTTGCTACCACAGAATAATTCTTTCTGCTAATGTAACGCCAGGCCTGTTCCAGTCGGACCAGGATTTGGACAACGTCGGCGATATGGGCCACCAAGCTGGGCTGACCGAACTTGAGGAAGCTGCCAAAGCTGTGGCCAGATCCCAAGGCAATAGCGAGGAGGATACAGAGCGCAGCATCCACTACGACCTCTACGCCCCCTGTTGCTCCGACAGCGAAGTGGTTCGCAAGCATCTTGACTCCGGCGCCCTTGTTGAAATGATTGCGAAGAGGGAGGCGAAGATCTTAGCCCCTCTCAACGGATCAATAGACGAGTCAGCCGAATACTGGTTCTCGGATCCTTGCTACATGTACGTCTTGCTCGGCGCTTGCGCCATGACTCACGGATGTCGACTCCCAGCTTCCTTCCTCGCCATGCTCAAGAAGGTCTATACCGAAGCTGGTCTCATGCCCGATGCCCAGCGGCAGATGCACAAGGCCCTCTTCGGTCCAGACGGCTATAAGAATGGAGAACCGTATGACTTCGAGTCCAAGTCTCTTCTAGAAGAAGCCAACTCTAGATCCGACGAGCACGACGGTGGTGGTTTCAGGCTCATGAACGTTCCTAACCCTCTTTTCTTCAACCCCGGTACGCAATGTCCCTGTACAAGCTGCTTGTGAGACATATACTAACTTCGTATCCCAACATCTAGGTAGAACCAATTCGCTTACTTCGTTAGTCGTAAAGGAACTCCGCGACCAGTTCAACAAACCCGATGAATGCGGCGGCTGTGGTGTGGAGGAGAGACCGGGAGGTAAGAACCTACTTACATGCTCCAAGTGCATGAACCGCATGTACTGCTCGACTTCGTGCCAGAAGAAGCACTGGAAGATCCACAAGAAGGTCTGTGAGCCTGCCACGGTTTCTCTGTAAGCCAATGGTGTGTGTATGTACGTGGGGCCCGACGATATGTGAGAGACGGAAGCAGGTCGGAGCTTCAGCGTGATACCACAATGTAACGATGGATGGAACAAGGCATGGGGGTCTGAATGTGAGCTGGTATGACTCTCACCTGTCATGTCATTAGTGTATGTAATGCAATACGATATGCACGTAAGAGTTCCCGACTTACCAGCTGTGTCCATGTCTACAGACTTGCCATTACAATAACCAAGGTCCACAGAGATGAATGAACGATACCAGAAGCTGCTTTGGAAAATGCTGATATTTGAACGGAGTTACTAGTTGCTCTTCTTTCACACTGAAACGCAATCTCCAACCGGAAGACTGTTTTCAATATCCCACAACAACACCCCACTGTCGTAATACTAACCAGTAAAACATATTTTGTGCAAGTCAAACACTCAGCGTACGTCACCCCAGTCCAATGCCTCATTGTCTGTTTGTTCCATCCTACCAAGCAAACATACACTTGTTGTTCAACAGCCTCGCGCCCAACATATCATACTCATAGCGGCTGATCCATCCGTCGTTACCATGTCCACTCAATCGTCCAAACACACTGCCGCCCTTCCAAGCCACAACCTGCGGATCAAAGTCTCGAGGTGGCGGTCCAACAAGAATCTCTTTTCCATATCCTGGTCGCAATTCTCTGAGTCGCATCTCCAGAAACTCTCTTAGGCCAGGTGTCTTGGAGGCGCCACCTACGAGCATGATACCGCCGAAGAAGTCGCGGAGCTTGCGGTCGTCGCCACGGGCACCGTGCGCAAGGGATTCAAGAATGGCTTGGTCAAGAGAGTGGATAGGGAGGATGGCATCGCGGGTCTCGGCGAGTTTGGTCTTCTCGTGGATCGGATCGCGGAAGAGGAGAGGTGCGCCGTCAGCGTCGCCCATCGGAGTGTCACGATCTGGGTTTGGGGTGTTACTCCCTTCTGGGCCAGGTGAGCCCGCTACTGATGATCGAGGTGTGCCTTCGTTGTCGTTCAGGCGACCCAGGAGGTTGAAAGGGTTTGGCTGCGGACGTTGGGGCGTAGAGACTGGTGCAGTGCTATTGACAGGATCCTGTGCTCCATTTATGGCAGGTACGACGGATTTACCCGCCGCGGCTTCGATGATGGCGATCTGTGCTTGTGAAATGGGATCGTTTGGTGAGCCATCGTACAGATCGACCGAGCGCGGCACGACCTTCCTTCTGTTCTCGAGTTTCCGTGCATTCTCGAATATCGAAGGCTTGAAGAAACCCTTTGTCTGTTAGCAAAGCCTGACGGTAAAGAACATGTAGTGGCTTACCATGACAGATAGCATAGTCTCATCGTACGTCTTGAACGTGTACTTACGGGTATCCTGACCCGAAGCTCGAAGATGAAAGTCCCACGTTTGCACCGTGACTGAGCCTTCATCCATGGAGCAGAACTTCTGTTTCAGCTCTTCTGCGAGGAGGAAGTCATATCTCCGCTTCAGGTTCATGTCCGAATATGGGAAATGGCCATATAGCATCATCTTGATGAAAGTCTCCGTCACGTCAGCTCCACCCATCTTCAAGTTGACGCGGGATTCTTCGGCACATAGCCCCTCGTCGACGCAGCAGATAGACGTCTTCTGAGCACCAATATCAACAACACAGGCAACGCCGTAGCCAGCGCCAAAGGTGGCCGAAAGCGATTCCTGCTGCAGGCAGACCTTTCCAAGGCCAAGATCCCGCATGAGGATGTCGAGTATCATTGTAACGTACTGTCGCTCGTAGAGATCGGGGATGATGAAGACGCACTTGTAGTTGACCAGGTCCTTCAACCTGGTTATGCCAAGTTGGTTCCGGAAAGCCTCTTCTAATATCTTGGAGATGTCGTGGTAGATCTGGTTGCGGTCTCGATAATCCTTCTCGTTGAACGTGCCATTGCGGATCGGCCAGAACAGCTTGTATCGCGGGTTGGATCTTTCCGGTATCCGCAGGGCGTCGTGCCCGGTGAAGAAGTCGGGTGCCTTCTTTGGGTCTGCGGGTAGTTCTGTCCACTCGATGCGATTGATGTCATTGTGTTCTGAGATGATGTCGGGAGGAGATTTTCGGTTGAAATTTGTTACGAGATCTTTCGAGTTGGGTAACACTCGGCGCTTGTTCGATCGCATTCGCGTTCTCAGTTCCGAGGACATGGCCATGTACTGGTCGGCGAACTGGTCGCAAGTTAGCATTGACTAGGAGTAGTGTGTAGGAGTACGTACATCCTCTCCAAACCACTTCTCTGGAAGTGCGTCCGCAGGCACTGCGCCTTCGACCTTCATCCGCTTGGGGCATGGCTCTCCCCCATCTTCTTCGTCTTCGCTCTCTTTCCATTTTCGAGCGATGACCATAGGCACAGTCTTGGGCAGCGCATCAGATCCAAGACCTATCCTCAAGTTCTGGCTGCCGGGATGTATCACGATGAGCTTGGAGATGTCTGTTCTAGAGGCGAACGAGACCTCGGCGTCTTCCATGGTCTCATCCGCAACCTGCGGCGTGGCTCCTTCTGTTGCCGGCACTCCCAATGCTCGTGCGCGGTCCTTATCCCTGGCTTCCTGCACTATACGCGCCCTCTCCTCGTCCTTTGGGTATCGTACGGCGAGGAACTGCTCGTCGCGCTTGAGGAACTCGGTGTAGTAGTTCTTCTGGTTGATCATGCCAACCTGGGGCCACGTCGTGAGGTCCATGTTGTTGTCTGTCCGCTCCAGACCTGCAAGCTTGTTAGCTGCCATACGGCTTTGTGGCGTACAGATGCCCTACCCTCCTCCCTCAACTGGGCTCTGCCCGACTTTTTCCCAACCATGTTGCCGAGCTATTTGCCAACAGCCAGTCGTGTCTTGCAAGCTCGCGACAACCGCAATCCAAGAAGCGAGTCAATGACCTGAAGTCTGCCGTGGGAGAGAAACGTAGGGTTGTAGCGTTCTTCGCGGTTTCCCGGCTATGCGCGCAGTGGGTGACTGGTGGAAATTTTGTTATTCCAGAATGTTGTCGTTATCAGGAAAGGCGGTCTATTATTTCCAGACGCGGTCGGTCTACCGGTAGTCGTGTCGGCGAGAGGGCTCTGTTGCGCGCGATGGTATCCGGGGAGAGGTGCGACAACGGAAGCCGACCGTGGTTGTGGGGGGTCCTGAGAAGCTGTCGTTGGAAATGCCGCTTGTTTGACTGCAGGTGGTCGTCTTGAAGGCTAGCCTGAGGCTGTTCGTCGCGCTCGCGCGTCTGGCCAGCCATTGGGTCACCGGGCTACCTAGGTACGCGCACGACCCCCCACATCCTCGGAGCCATCACTTCTACCAACTTGTCATCAATTCACAATATGTGCAGCAATGGAATCCGTCACAACAGAGGACTCGGGCTTTATCTCGAAAATCCTGAGCAGGAACGAGTAGACTTCATTTTCAGCATCACGCTAATATACGTTGCCTGAATAGTATCAGAACATCCTAAATGTCTCGACGTAACACCACCGTACATGGTAAACGATTCTCCCCTTCATGAAACTACCATATAGCTATCCCACCGGAGTGGCCATCTTTTCCTAGATGAGTAAGGTGGCAGCCAACATGCCGAAGAACAGCGCTATGAATGAGGCCTGGGTATCTCCTGCCTGGCCCTTCTTGCCCTCAGTGGCGATCGCAGCGGTAGTAGTGGCAGTCTTGGTGGAATTGACCTTGGTATCCCTTACAACGTTCAGAGTAGGGTGATCGACAATGTCGTGGATACCAGTGTGGTTCCAGTAGATTGGCCTATGGATACCGAGGGAAGGCAAAGCCGCCGCCGAGGAGGTGGAAGCGATCGAAGACGAGTTGATGACTCCATCGCTAGGGAACAACTCCACAGAGCTGGCGGGGCTAGACATAGGCGCTGCACCCACGTTGGGAGGAACAGCTGTGAAGGACCAGGTGATGATGGGCGGTGGAAGAGAAGTAGCGCTAGATGTAAGCGCCTTGATAGAAGACACTGGTGCGGAAACCACGTTGGGAGGAATAGCCGTGAAGGACCAGGTGATGATGGGCGGTGGAAGAGAAGTAACACTAGCAGCGGCCCTGGTGACGAACTGGGTGATAGTGATCTGAGTTGTTGACTTGACCGTCTCAGTCGTAGTGGGCTCTTCTACCATAGGAGTCTGACTGTTCGAGGTGGCCATGGCAGGCACGCTGGAGGTCAGATCTTCTGTCACCGTAATGGTACGGGTGGTGGTGACGGTGATAGTAGATGGGCCTTTGGTCTCGGGACACAGATAGGTTAAAGTGGTCTCAAGACCGCGCAGCAGCACCGGATCTGTGCAGAGCTTCGGAAGGTCATTGCAGCCGCCGCGAAGAGCCACAACCGGAGCGTGACCGTGCTTCACGACATGACCTTGTTGACTTGATTCGGCGGCAGCACCGGCTGAGTATCAGTCAGTTGGTGCGCAAATTCGCGTAAACACATGGATTGGAGTGCTCTTACCAGCAATTGCGACGATGGTGAGTGCACGCATACTATGCATCTTGAGTATCGGTGTGATAGAGAAAGCGATTGAGGGAAGTAGTAGGTGGAAGTGGGATGACGAGTGTGAGTAGTAAAAGAGTGTGACAACGATCAGATCTTTCAGTGAGTGCGATGAGGTGAGAGTGTTGTAGAGAGAAACACGAAAGGAAATATCATGACAACAAATTGGGCCGCACGTGCGTTTGTCGCAGTCGACAAAGGCTAGCTTCATACCCCACGGCGAGGCCCAATCGCGTCGAGAATATTGCCTGGAAGTGAATGGGAGGTTCGCGTGCGTTTGCACTCATGTGAATTGTGCTCAGCGTGGTGGCACCCCACCTGCACTCTCGTGTGCTGGACCGAGGATAAGACGCAGCTGATGTCATTGCTGCATTCTGACACTATATCCAAACAGTACTTGCGGGTGACCAGCGAAGCAAGGTTGAGGGAAGGAACTGCCCGCCCCAAGGACGAGGACGAGAAACTCAATTTCGACGCCGGACGTGATGGCGGAGCTATCATCTATTCTGACTGGATATCGAGGCCAGAATAGTAGCAGCAGAGATGCTCTCAGATAATGATGCTGTTCCAGCATAATCTTGGAGAAACCCTTTTTCATATCCGCCTGAGCAGGCCATAACCAGTGGTCTACCGTGAATACGTGCAGAGTAGCATTGATTATCACCCAGCCATGTTTACAACGTCCCCATGACCACTCCCATTCAGTCTCCATATAGCTCCATCAAGTGGTTTAGCATTTTCCGTTGTAGTTCGAGCAGCTGCTCTTTTGAGATTTTACCGCCAACTGGAGCTGACTGCAGATCTGTGACTTCAGTCGGATCGTAGCTGGAGCCAACTACCAGATGTGCCTTCACACCAAAAAAGGGAACGCCCAAGACCTTGAGTGACGAAGTCTGTGAGTCAACCATAGCTTTACACGCTCGGTATACTTTGGCGTCATATTGATCGAGTTCTTCTCTTTCACGTTCTGGTGTCTACATAGCGTCAGTATCGTCGCATGGAAAGAAGACGGGGAAAAGTACGCGAAGTAAAGGTGTATTTTCCAGAAGACCCGGCAAAGACCTACGAAAGTCAGTCAAGCATCACGGGAACATGGTCAGACTACCTACAACGCAGCGCGATTGGTTCGCTCATTCTCCCGCTTGAACTTTTGTTCGTCAATGAGATTTTTGCGCCCAGACTCCCAAGACTTGACGTTTGACTCTTGGTCTTTCATCAGCTAACTTCTATGTAAGCATTGTACAATGATCCATATACGGCGTGTAGCCTACCTTACGGACTGCAGGAGCAAAGTCAGGATT
This sequence comes from Alternaria dauci, assembly GCF_042100115.1. Taxonomy (NCBI): domain Eukaryota; kingdom Fungi; phylum Ascomycota; class Dothideomycetes; order Pleosporales; family Pleosporaceae; genus Alternaria; species Alternaria dauci. The sequence goes on from NC_091272.1 coordinate 968,539, forward strand.
CTGAGACGCTATCTTGCTCACACAACGGAGACCCTGCTTCCATTCTGTGATTGTTGAAGGATCAATGAAAGGAGAGGAGACTCTGTCCTGCGGCTTGGGAGGCGCTTGTCGATGTTGTAGAGCCGAACGACCAGCCAGACGCGGATCGACAGGCTGCTGATATATGTGGGTTTGTCCAGATGAGTACACTTGCTGGGGGCCTTGATGCCCCTGGTGACTCTGGTTGGGCTCGTACGGTTGTTGCTGATCTTGGTACTGCTGAGCCTCTGGTTTTGGAAGGTTTGCGAGTGTAGCCAATATCTTTTCGAGATCGAGATTCTGGCTGATGTTTTCGGCCATGATTGTGATGGCAGTCTAACTCCAGAAACTGATGGTGTCAAGGGGAATAGGGAAAGTCAGTGTGATGGTAGGTTGATGTTAGCTGGACGCGTGAATGACGGCACATGGCGCGTGCTGTTTGCGCTTAAACAAGGAGATTGTACGGGAAGAAGCAATCGTCGGACTGCGCTACACATGCTATCTCTTGCCGCAATCTGCGAACGAATGTATTAGCGACCGTCTGATGCACGTATGAGATAGATGCGATTTGCATTCTAGGTTGGTATGGCTGACAATGTACGTTACCGGGTAGATGGGCGGAAATCTCCGCATCGAGCCTTAGCCCATGTCGACTTTTGGAAATCATCGAATCATTCGACATCCCGCTCCGCAATCTTCACGACACCCTCCCTCGACAACCACGACACTTGACTTACGAGTGCTTCTCCCGCGCATCATGTCGAAGTCACCAAAGGATTCAACGCGATTCACGGCTACCGGAGTGTGGGCGCACACAAGACCTGGCGGGCGGGCAACAACGCTGCAATTCGCAGATCCCGCTCCGAAAAATGAAACGCCACAGCAGAAAGTCAAGCGGTTAAGAGAAGCCGCGAATAGGGCGAAGATGGCACAGGTCACGAGGTGGGATTACATGTATCTGTACGGCAGAATGGCGGCGGATGCGGCGCATAGATTTACCGTCTACGGCTTGATATTTGCAACGGGTATGTGGGAACATTGGCGGGCCAATGGCTCCAATGGTCACTGGATAGCAGAGATGCTAATTGCCTAAACAGGTTGTGTCGGTGTCCTCGCAGTATTCTCAATAGGTGACATGATCGTCTACAATCGACGAAAACGAGCCATCTACTTCGCCCAAGAAGAACAAGCCCAGGCCAAGATCCTCGAACTCGCCCGTTCTGCTGTCGCAGCAGGGACCGCCACACCCGCACAAGCCGCACTCGTCACGGGTATCGCCGAAGAGCAAGAAGCGTTTGAGAGGAAGAAGGCGGAGCGAAAGGCCCCTTCTAAGCTGCTGTGGTGGCTGCACGGTGACTGGAAGGAGGAGCAAGCAATCGCCGAGCAGAGGAGACTCGCCGTGGAGGAGATTAAGCGGCAGGAGGCGCAAGGAAACACAAACCTGGGCATTGCTGCTGCGGTGCAAGAGGCCAGGGCAAACGACACCACATCCACATTCACAGCCTCGCCGTCATCAACACCACTAGTCGGAGGCCCTCTGGACAACACAGCAGAAAAGGCAGTACACAAGGTCGAGGAAACTGGCAAGGGGTGGTTTGGATGGATCAAGGGTGGATCCAAGAAGGAGTAAATACAAAGAAAGAGTTGGGGGAAATCCGGCGGAGCGCGAAGCCAGACGCTTCAGTGTACCATATACGACCTCAGCTTGTACATTGCTGTCACATTACATGTATGCATGATGGAGTTCTTCAGAGTCATGGAGGCGTCCACGATTGTCTTGGGCATCCTAGCTTCATGTCTATATTGCACGTTCAATCCATATCGAAGTTGAATGCCTCTCAGCCTGACAAAACAAGCGCATCGCTCACTGGTTTCCTTGGCCAGCCACTGGGATATAGCTTCGTCGTTCCCGTACACGCTATCTTCAGTCAGTCTCACATCTACGCGGTCTCGCTCATATGCACGTACCTCTCTCCATCCCTCGACCCAAGGCCGTAATGCTGCCCACCCCAAGAGCCCCACTGTCGCCCCGATGAACACAAAGACCACGGCCTGGTCTTTCGCAGAATCCCTCTGAAAGCATGTTGTGAGCACTTTCTCCTCTTTCTCTCCAGCGCAGAAGCCGTAGCCGAGGCAGAACTGGCGGTTGCAGTCGTTGCATGTTTTCTTGGAGGCGCGGGGTTTCAATTCAAGAGCGGCGGGCTTCTTGCTGGTGGCCGGCGCATCGAGCGCTACAATGGTGCTGTTTCCAAAGCAGGTACATTTGCAAAACGACGTGGGTGCTACACTATGTAAGCGAGAGTCTCTGAGCATGGAGAGAGGCGGGACATACTGGCTGCGAGAGATAAGGAGAGGGACGAGAGGAATGTTAGGAGGAGGAAGAGGAGGTACGGTGGCCTCCGCATCGTGGGTCGATGACGATCAACGGCAAAGGATGTAGAGGTTCGTGTAAATGATGAATCGATCAAAACGTCAAAGGGATATCTCCACGTCCTGCTTCTAGCCTTTTGTCGCAGTGCACTTGGGATGAGTATCCAATGGGTCGACAGTCGAGTGGAGCTCCAAACCTCCGCCCGCATTCACGCTAAGACCAGAGAGCTGGGTCCCTTGCTCACGCTAAGCATTTTCCTTTCCCCTCCGGCCAACACTCCAACACGACGCCTGCAAGCGCCGGTCAAGCTTGTCGCATATATTCTTCGATCGAGGCCCCCAAAGCCTCTGCGCGCAGCCCTTTACTTCTGTCGCACGCGCGCAAACTTGCGACCCAATGCCAGCAGCACAAGCGGCTAATCCTCCCGAAGCGCAACCCGAAAGCAAGGTCGTTCGCCTACACATTACGCCTTTTCGCCCCGATCTGCTCAAGGTCTACATCGCGCCCTCTGTCCTCCCCTCTGCGCAGAACATCTCATATCACACCGTCGCGACATTCCCCGAAAAAGGTTTCGGCTACGTAGAGCTACCCGAGACGGAAGCTCAAACGATCAAGAGGAAGCTAAACGGCACGACGTTGAGAGGCTCCAAAGTGCGCATAGAAATGGCGAAACCGGAGAAGCGCAAGTCTCTGGTGGGCGACGCTGCCGAGGGTGTCTCGGACGCTGAACGACCGTCCAAACGCGCGAAGAAGGACAAGAAGGAGAAGAAGGAGAAAAAAGAAAGCAAGGACAAGAAAAAGGGCAAGGAGCAAGGCGTCTTGGACGGCGTCGAGCTACCAGACGACAGGAAGGTCAAGCGAGGATGGACCGAACCAGCGCCCAAGAACAAGAAAGATAGGAAGGATAAAAAGGACAAGAGTGACAAGGAGGCGACAAAGGAAGCGAAGAAGGAGCGGAAGCACTCAAAGTACACCAAGGAGCCTGAGGTGCTCTTCAAGGCGAGGCTGACGCCCGTTGCCGCGACAGAGGTTGCGCACAAGAACGAGAAGAAAGGGAAGAAGGAAAAGAAGGAAAAGAACAAGTCCAGCCGCGAAGTAGTCATCCATGAGTTTGAGAAGAACATCAAGACTCCCAGCTTCCTGAAACAACCACAGGTGGCACTGTCGACGAAACCTGCAGTCGACTATGTCAACGGACAGGGATGGGTAGACGAGGACGGCGTTGTTGTCGAGCCTGAGACTGGCAAAGCCAAGGCTCGAAGGGCTCTGGAGTTGGTGGATGCGCCTTCAGAGGCTCAAAGAGCCTGGATTGATGGTACAGCAAAGTCTTCGTCTACATCCAAGGACCAGAAGAAGAAGAAAGCTACTCCTCCTCCGTCATCATCTGAATCTGAGGATGATGAATCATCAGTGGTTTCGTCTTCTTCGGAAGATGAGGACTCTTCCGACTCCGATTCAGACGAGGACGAAGAGGAAGAGGAAGAGGAGTCAGAAAGCGAATCATCTGCATCTTCTCCAGCCCCAGCTCCAGTCGCCAAGAGTAAGAAGACACCCGACGAGGCCCAGCCTACCGCGTCATCTGAGAAAGAGGTTCACCCCCTTGAAGCACTGTTCAAGCGTGCAAAGCCTGCAGATGGCGCGACGTCCACCCCCACCAAGAAGCTCACTCCGATCGATACATCTTTCAGCTTCTTTGATAACAACGAGGACATTATGGAAGTCGACGGCGAGCCTACTGAGGAAGCTCCTACCACGCCCTTTACGCAAAGAGATATTGAATGGAGAGGCCTCCGAAGTGCGGCACCCACGCCAGACACTGCCGCCATTGGCCGCCGCTTCTCCTTTGACTGGCGCAAGAACAGCCAAGAAGCCGACGACGACGAAGACATGGGCGAAGTAGATTCACTTGCTGAACAGAGATTGTCTCACAACACGCGAGCGAATGCCAGCAAGCTGGCCGGCGTTGCAGAAGAAGACGAGGACAATGCGGCTACGGGTGCAAACGAGCAAGAGCCTGAAAGCGAATTTAGAAAATGGTTTTGGGAGAACCGAGGAGACTTGAACAGGGCATGGAAGAAGAGGAGACGGGACGCTCTAAAGGCTAAGCGACACAGCGAGAACAGGAAGATGACGGGGAGCAGGAGGGTTTGATGTACGTGGCCAAAGTCATTGTGGTATTCTTACTGCCTCGCGCACTCTTTGGTTGCTATGAGCCCACGTTTTCCCGCGAGAGCTTGTCTCTCTCATACGCTGAGACGGTCAAAAGTCTCTCCAACAATTCTATCGTACATTACTTCTGAGCATCGCGGTCTCTGTGCACCCTATTACATCATCTTATCCGTCCTCGATACTTATACATCAACACCTTTAAACATCACACACCTGCCCCCTTCCCTTTCCCCACCCGCCCAACCACTCTTTCTCCCCTCTCCACCACACGCCTCTTCGGCCCTCGTCAATACAGGCGCCGTTTCTTCCTCTGTATCCGGCCCCACATCCCTCGCTTCAGAGTCATGTTTCTGACTTGAAGTCGTGGACGAAGAACTCGGTATCGTGGCGCAGAGAGAACCACTTATCATACCTTTCTCTGTCGCGACGATGATGTCGGTTGGTGTGTGGTATAAGGGTGGTTTTTCAACTGCAGATGGTGGGGAAGCAGACGTTAGGTTTGAAGGTGTGGGAGCGGATGTCAAGGGTAAGGGGTTTATCGGTGGTGATTCTGGTTTATCGGATGTAGTTGGACTTGTCTGGAGAGCTGGTCATGGTGTTAACACGAGAACATAAAAGAGAGGACATGGAGGGAATGTGTTGGTGTACGTACTAGGTGTATTGTCAACTTGTCTGCTATTTCTTCGTTTCTCTGCACTGCTGTTCATCTTATCCCGGAGATTGGAGAGCCACGTCATGTTGCTTCAAGACTTGAACGATGTTTGAAGCAGTTCAAAGTCAAAGTATGTGATATCGAATACACAGTAACCGGGTTTATGGTGAAGATGGACAGCAGCAACACTTTATTTCTCGCGAGAAGAATAGGAGGATTCGCAAACAAGAGGCAGATTGAAACCAACTCAGTTATCCAACCTTACGTATAACTTACCTTTACTCCGTTAAATGCAAGCTATCCGTACCACATCCGACCCGTGCCTCGCTCTGATGACGTACGCGGGGTTTGTCTTGCTTACATGCAATGCCACCCCATCCCATCCCATGCCGTCCTCTCAGGCGTCACAGCATGAGGCATTAAACGCATACCTGTCAAGTACGCCACAATGTGTCGTACATACATGTCATTCATATCCCGCGAGAGCGATCTGCCGCGGAAACTGGATCGACACTGGGATATGGTCCGTTAGGCGCACATGGGGGGATCAGCGGCGTTAGCTCTGCATCTACAGCATCCGCCTTGTGCAGAAGAAGCAAGCATCCGATAAGAAAGTTCAGATAGGGTAGGAATGAAAGTAGAAGGTTTGGGTATTATGGATAAGAATTTGGTGGTTATCTTCATTATCAATGTAATATTTTTCTCATCTGCTTGTTGGACTGACTGACTGATAGTAGAGTTGAAGTGAGGCGTCGTATGCTGTGCATACCTACCCAACTACTCCGAATGAATGACGACAATTGTCTGTGTAACTAATACTCGATGGCTCTTCCGTCTCATCTCCAATGCAGCATGTGGATAGCCTGCGCTATCAATACGCCTCGCGATACCTACGGGACTCTCAATCTATCGACTGCTCTCTTCGGGCACTGCTGTTGTATTAGCAGGAGCTTGGGTATTATCAGAAGCATTGCCAACCCCGGTGCTCTGAGATTGTGGTGGAGCACCCCTCCTGCCCCTCTGTCCATCAGCATCATTGTTGCCCCTGATTTGACGCTCAAGATCACGAATGCGCTGCTTCAGGGCTTCGTTTTCCTTTTTGACCTCTTCTAGCTCGGCTTTGTGTTGTGCGACCTCCTCATAGCGTGGGGTGCTAACGACGCTCGAGCTGCGGTGATCGCGCGGATTGGGATCGCCGGTGGCCGGTTGCGAGGATATGGAGTAGCGATGTGGGATGTAGCCTGGTGGCAGACCGCTACGGGAGACGCTCGAGGAACTGCGGTGGCGGCGGGAGGACGTGGGATGCATGGGACCGGTTGGGGCTTCTGCGTGGGCGACGGATGAGTCTGCGGCGCTGGACATGGAGGCGTTGGAGGCTACAGAAGCAGAGTGTGCGCGTAGAGCAGAGAGCTCACGCGTCAGACGGTTGACTACTGCTTCTTGTTCCTTTTCGAGCTCGAGATGCATCTCTGCTGGTGTCATGGGCCGTGGGTGTCTCATGGGAACGCCTGCAGAGTCGACGCTCGCCTGGACGTAGCCACTCACGCCGGGACTGAGGGGCGGCGGCAGGGTACCTCCAGGCGATGCAAGAGGCAGCGGCGGGGGACTCATGGCCATCTGTGACGCCCGCCTGGAGACGGTGGTCGATGTTCGACGCGACAGCGAGCCGGACGCTGGCTGCGAGCTCGACGGGTTGCTTGTGTTGGCAGGGCCCGGATGGGGCGACACAGGCACGGTATTCAGATCGGGAGCCATGGCAGTGCTGTGGGTGGAAGATGTGCTGTCTTCTGTGGCCTGGTCGTAAAGTAAGTGGTGCTAGTCGGTGAAGGGCGATGCTGGGCGTTGTGGGTGTTGTCCAAGGACATGGATGGAGAGGAACTCTCTACCCAGGCAGCTACGGGGAACGCTTGATCTTTCCCTGCTATGGCAACACCCTACCCAAGCAACTACGGGGGGTGCGTCTGCGCTTTAACCCGACTCTGCTTGCCGACTGTGTTCGCATGGTGTTGGTCAAGTAGAAGCGAAGCTTGCTCAGCTGCCCTCCCGTCCACCCGCTGCGCTAGCATGCACCAGTCTATTCCAACGGCCTTGAAACCTTTCCTTTCCCCACTCCATCAAGTTGCAAGGCTTCACGCATCCACACCTGAACCGCATACAGGACCTGTGTTTAAAAGTGTGCAAAGTTTATTTGGTATTGTGCAAGCCCCTTGTTCGCTCGCTCATCCTGTCCTCCCTTCGGCCCGCTTCTCGCTCACGGCGGGCAGGCTCCGCCAGCCATGAATAACCCAAACCTGGGCCTCTGTAATCGCCTTGCCTTTGCCCATCTTCAGATGCCGCAAACACGCTTTTGGATGCACGCCGTATATTCCTCCAACTCCAGGCGCAATGCTCTATTGTGGCCAAGCCCCGAATGTGAATAGTCGCTCTCAGAAAACACTCGTGATAGCCTAGTACGTCCTCGCCAAGTTGCGGAGGTACCAGTCGACAAGCCGCCTGCCGACCTTTGCCTCTGAAACGTGGATAAGATCCTGGTAAATGTCAGCACACGCATCTTTCCCTGCATATACGCTTCTACTTACACCCTCCATGGCGTAGTCGAGATCGCTGGCTTGGATAATGTCACCATCCAGCAGACCGCCCTCGGCCCACCTTATTTGCCTGCTCCTCTGCTTGTTGACGAGCAGCCAGCACCTCAGCTTCTCTGGCTCTACCTCCAGGAACCCAGCGAGCTTCTTAAGATCCATGGTTGTGTAGAGCTTGAGGTAGCTCTTGACGGTGGGCGACATCATGTTGTTCTTGACCTCGTCCATGAAGATGCGGAGGTGGTGCTCCACGGGGTCAATGTTGACCTCTGGGTTGTCAAAGTCGGGCGGCGTGGGGCTGATGAACTTGGGGCAGGCAGTGCGGAACAGCTCCTCGAAGAGGGGAAGGGATTCAGGACCACCGCGCTGCAGCCTGTTAAACTGCTCGCCGTACTTCTCCCTGAGAGCAGTGTGGATGGTGTCATCGAGCCTGGTGGGCTGGAATGCTACGCAAATGGCGACAAGTGCGTACATCTGGTCGTTCTTCTTGGTGATTGAGTCGTACTGCGCGTTCTTCTGGAAGTTCTTTGTCCGCGAGACGTAGACGAGGATGTGGCTGAACATGCGGATGGCATCCGAGTATCGTCGCATCATCATGTACGAGAATCCGACGTAGTAGTATGTGGTGAAGTGCGCGGCCATGACACGGGCGAACATGGCCTTTTTGTTGAGCTCAATGTCGTCGAGCGTCTTGAGCGCCAGACTAAAGTCTCCGAGCAGACAGTGCACGCGGAGCAGACCGATGATGGAGAAGTAGCCCAGCATCTTGTACAGCGGCCTGTTGCCGTACTCGCCCGCGTACAGACTGGCGTCCTCGCCCCGCTTCATGGCCGCCAGCTGCTCGCTGATCTGTGACCGCTGGATGAGCGAGTACAGGACGTTGAGGACGCTGTAGCAGCCCCATGTGTTTGGGTTCTCGCGCAGGAGCGCAATCTCCTCCTCGTTCTCGTTCTTCTGGGCGACTCGTTGGCGGTAGCTGCAGAAGCTGTTGAACTGGTAGATGAACTCGTCGATGACGTCCCAGGCCCAGTAGTACTACCCGCAGTGTTAGCCCTGCCATGTGCCTGCTGTCCCGGCTTTCCTTACGTTTGGCACTTCCAGGTCGACGGGACCCTCCGAGTTGAGGATGTAGTGGAAGAGGTTGCAGTAGCTGTCGTAACTCGCAAACTTGGTCTCGAGCGTCGCCTGGAATTCGAGGGGCGTGGCAGCCGCCTGCAGTTGCGCGTGGATGTCCTGGTTGCTGTTGATCGAGGGCATGCGGTCGAGGTCCTCCATGCCGTCGTACTGGACCTGCTCCCGGTAGTCGTTTGCCATGGCCTCCTCCTCGACGTCCGAATCGTCATCCGGGGCGCGCCTGGCAGCCTCGCCATTCTGGTACTGCGGCGGAACACGCTCGCGCAGACTCATGTTGAGTGTTGGTTTGGGCGACGGCACACGGGTGCTTCAAAGGGGGAGGGAGGGGTGAATGTCGTGTCGTGGTGCTGCTCCCCGCCTTGTCACGAAATTTGGCGTTCTGTGCGCTTGCTAGCGTCAGTCTGCTATCGATAGCACCCAAGCAGCAAGGCACAAGCACAGCACACACAGCCAAGGGCAGGCGCGACTACTGGGATCAACAGCCAGGGCAGGGGCGGCGCGCCAGAAGGCACTCCACTCATCCCTCACGGCTGGCCTCTATCGCGCATTCGTCCTGATTCGATTCACCGGCATCTGCCTCAATCTTGGGACACCGCCATGGCGTGAGCAAGTCTGGCGAGCCCATGTCGTTCAACGGCGCCGGGTCCGTAGTTTCGCCCTAGAGCATGCGCGCGCAGTCATGGTGAATCAATCATCGAGGCTTTAGGCGCGCTCGGTGCATGTTATGATGTCTTCGCATCGCGTGTGGCTAAGAAACTACAAAAGCCCGCCGTCCCCTATCCGTGGAGCTTCTGAAGCCGCCTGCATTCACTACCGCTGTCAAAACTCTACTGTCTTTACCCTCGGCGCTACAGCTCTTGTCGCCGCGCCTCACCACCATATCCGCGCTGTGACTCGCTTATTACCCGCCGTCATGGCCTACACCGTCGTCCTCTTCGTCACTCGCAACCCCAGACTCACCTCGGAAGAGTTCAGAGACCACTATGAGCACATTCACATACCCCTGGCCCATTCTCTGCTCGCAAAGTGCTGGCCGATCGATTTCAAGCGTCGCTATCTCGCGCGGATTAACCGGAAGGGTTTTGGTGGACCGGCAAATCCAGACCGGCCACCGCTTATGCTACGGGGGGAAATGCATGAGCTCGACTGCGACTGCATCGCAGAAATGACCTTTGACAGCGAACGTCGCTTCCAAGAGTTCTACAAGGGCATATATGCAAAAGAAAACGCAGCTATCCTGGCAAGAGACGAGGAAAGATTTCTGGAAACAGGAAAAACAAGAGTCATCGTCGTAGGCGAGACTTGGACCACGGATGAACACGGCGTCACTACGAGTGAAATAGGCTACATCCGCAAGAACGAGAGGTCGGACAGTGAAACCAGTGGTAGCGGCCAAAGTTGAAACAAGAGACGCATGCAGACATGCGACCAAACGCACCACGCGCGCCATGTGAAGAGCTGAGCTGCTGAGGCATCTGCATTGGGACCCGGGTTAACCGAGTGGCGCTGAATAATCGCGCTTTAACCTAAGATGATCGGCGTTTGAACAATTTGGGAGGGGGCTGGCGCTGGGCGCGATTAGGCACCCTATCGCTACCAGTGTTGATGGCGGGCAGGAGTTTATTGGATGTCCTTTTGTCTTATACCATTTTCTTCGATCTCTGGGGCATCTGGAGACTGGCCTAGATCGCACAAAAAGCGAGTCAATCAATACACTTCATTTTACTCAATTCCACGACGTTTGTTGACACTTTGCAAAAATACTTGCCGGAATAGGTCTAGTAGTTTCCCTTGTGACCATCCAGACTATGGAGTGTGTGCATAGATCGCCCAAAGCCCAAAGACCCAAAAGCAACGAGTAGAACGCGCGCACGAGTGATGGAGCTTGCGGGATCGCATTGAACTAGCAGTCTTCAAGTCCGCCGCCTCTCAAAGCTTCCCCTCTTTCGAATGCCTATACACATAGTGCCAATCCCCCCTCGCAATGTCCGACCTGACCTGATAGTTGCTTTCGGCATCCTCCAGAATCTGCATATCCAAATCAACAACACACATGCCCTCCCCTGCCCCTCCCAACTTTCCCAAAGCCCCAACAAACGGCACAGTAACTTGACTCAACCCCGCATACCCCTTCCCAGGCGGACCCCCCGCATTCGCAAAGACAACCGCGCACGTATTCTCAAACGCACGTGCCGTCAACATGGAGTCGAGGAAAAGTGCCTCGGCAGCAGGATTGCGCGCGAGGCCCGCGGCGTTGCAGTCATTCAGGGTCCAGAACGTAGGGATGATGATGATCTGAGCGCCCTGGGCGATGAGTTCGCGAAAGGCTTCGGGGAACGCGAGATCCCAGCAGATCAGCAGCCCGACTTTCCCGACAGGCGTGTCGAAGACTTCGTGGGGAGAGTGGCCTGAACCTGTGAGATGGTCGCGTTCGGGGCCCCAGAGGTTTTTCTTGATGTATTTCCCTGCTATCTCGCCCGAGGGGGAGATGAAGTAGCATACGTTGAGGAGCCGGTCTTCTTCGGCCGAGCTCTCTTTATGGGATTCGACTATAGTTCCAGGGACAATGGCTGGACGAGGCGATTTAGCTTGGTCGACGGAGACATGAGGGGTTGGTGGGGTTTACAGATGTTGCACTCTTTGGCTAACTCGCAGTACTTCTCTAGATAGCCTCCACATTGTTCAACGACGGCTAGGAACTCTGGATCCTTTGGTTTCCAATTCGTGAGATGGTACTCTGGCAAGACGGCGAGTTGAGCACCTTGCGATGCTGCAGACCGAACAAACTCGGCAGCCTTGCTAAAATTATGCTCTGGTTGCAGGGGCTGGTAAAAGTTAGTAAGAGAATCGACTTGTTGGGTGATGGTAGTGAAGGTAATAAGCAATAATGGGATACGTAATATAGCGTGGGGTAAGCATGAGGTACCTTTGGGTGGAGCTGGATAACAGCCACCTTGATCGTCGGCGCCATGTCTTATCCTATGAAATGCGCGAATACTACTCTGTGGGATTAGTACAATTGTTGCAGTAAGGTTGCGATCGTGTAAGTTGCACTTCATCAGACGTATGACATAGTTACATCTGACGCTTGCACATTAATGCAAGGCTAATGCTCGCTAAACACGACAAGCTTTCTGCCCATGTAGTCAAGGATGCTCAACATCTTGATAAGCAGCGCTGATCACAGAATGCTGGATTGGGATCGTCGTATGTCACAAGTAAAAATCATGATTTGAAGTAATCGAGGGGTATCTATATAGGAAAGAAACATACTCTCCCCAACACCTGTCGAGAACTGTACCGTCAACCAGCTGTACGACACGACATGTTTCTCGACAACATACCCATATTGCCACTCCCATCGGGGTTGCCTCCGCTCGCGACCACTGGATCAGCATGCCTTTAGAAATCGATCGACGGCCGCTCCAAGTAAGAGATACACCTTAGTTTGCTTGAAAAATACCGCAACGCGAAGAAACTCAGTATGAGTGGAAGGTTCAATCAAGAAACTGTGACTCCTCGCCGACCCCATGGGAGGCGCCGAGCTACGATGGGCAACGAGCCTCCATAGGAGCCGCTTATGCTACGACACCGTCAGCCCAATGGTAACCATCAACCTGCACACCATGGGTCCTGTACGATTCCTCTTCAGACTCGGATCCGTCAGCAGAACCAGTGTCGAGAATAGCATACTGGTTGACCACAGGCGCAGGTTTCATAGGCATACGTGCGACGGGAACATGGGTCTTCTTGGGTTGGGGTAACGGTCCGGCGCATTCATCTGGATAGTACTCGACACGCGTGCCTTTGTATATGCTGCGTGACATCATGCACGTCCTGGCGAACAGAGCATTGTGGATAGAGTTGGTCGAGATGTACGCATCGCCGTTCCTGAAGTATATGTCGACCACGATGAGGTTGTGAATGTGATCAAGTTGATCACGGATCTGGTCTGTAGTGACCTTGCCTGCAACCCCTCGTACTACCAGGTTCCGCGTGGCGCCGCCAGCTATTTTGTTGGACACATGCGGTGGCACGTGGAACTGTCGGTCGCTCCAACGGAACTCAAGCTGACATAATTAGCCTTGGGCATATCTTTCTGACGGCGTATAACGTACCCTCTTCGTGTGCAAGTAGATGTCGTTGCGCTTGGCATAAGCTAGGAATTCGGCAGCTCCTTCAACGAACGAGATGGTGGCAGATCGGTCGTTGCGGAGAAATATGTCGAGAAGTCTTCCGCCACGGACAATGCCAGCCAGGTCTTTATGTGTAGTACGTTCAGAGAGGTTGGTGATCAGTACAGTTCGCTGATCATGGAGTGGTATACGGCGGCCTGAAATTGGCTCCTGGTCTTCGTCTTGTGGACTATCTGCGTCTCCTGTGAAGGACTCAGATGCGCCATAGCTAACGACTCGATGGACCGATTGCGAAGGTCTAGGCTGGAGACCGTGGCTGGCAGCGGTGTGATCCGACTCTGGTTTGTAGTAAATCGACGTAGGCGTAGCTACAGGTGTGGCTCTTGACTCGGCAGGTGTGTGCTCCGACACGTAATCGTAGCTCGATGGTGCGTCACTCGAAACCCCGTTCTCGCCTTGTAGCAATGTCTCCAAGGTCTCGGTCGTCAGGCCTCCACGAAACAAGGCACTCTTGAGGAGATCTATTCACGGTTAGAGGCAAGTAGCACCGAGTTGGAGCAGTGGGGTGCACACGGTATTCGCGCATTGCTTGAATCTACGAGCAAATCGATCGTTAGCATTGAGACGATAAGAACAAGGATGAGCATGAGCGAGAAGGACTGGGAAGACCCAATGGCGACTCTGGGCACTTTTGACATGAACATGACGTACCATGTACTCATGCTCTGCTTTGCTGATGGTGACATTATCCGACAGATCAGTGCCGTAGCTAACAGGCTGATTGGAGGTATGCTGTCACGCAGAGTCAGTTCCGCGAAGAACGGGTGGACAGCTACTGCGTGGGCAATACTGACAAACTCGGCCCTGTGAATTCCATCAGCAAACAGTCCGGCGCATGACCAAAGTTGGTGTGGCATGGGCACTCACTTGCGTAGAAGGGCGTTGAAATAGGATTTGCCTATGGTTACGGTGGCCATGGCGCAAAGGTGAAGAAGAGCAGAAGGCTCTGAGCCGAAGATGCCTCTGAGGAGCGGTTCAGGATTAGGATTTTGCGAACTGGGCAAGCTGTGATAGTTATCTCAGTGACGGGGGGCGCGCCAGGCCCAAGCTCGCCCTAGCGCTCCACCTCTCCGCAGTCCTGGGAAAGCGCCATGGATAGCTTTCCGCGACGCGACCCCGGATTGCCCATGCAGCTGCGTCTTGACCATGCCAGCAGCAACGTCTTGTTTTTTTCTTTTTTTCTTTTTTTTGCCTCCTTGTTTGCGACGTTTACGTGACAAACACAACGGTGTGACAAGACCCTCGTTAATAAAAGTCCACGTTGCAGGCGAGCGCTGTGCCACTCATGGCTGTTTGCCGCACGGTATGATAGGACGCGGCGCGGGCGACGTCGTTCCCGCGCTAGCGCCAATGGCGTATCAAATTTCTGGACAGGCGCGCCTCTCAGCAGCTCATGGAACCCAACACGCCTCAACACCAGCTGGCCAAGCACATCACTGCCGGCGGTAGCAGTCCTGGTCTTGGCTCGCCTTTCTCGCAAATCACCGACAACCCCTTCTTCACCGCCGTATGATTCACCCTGGGGCCAATGCATGCTTTCTGGAACATGTGCTCACTGATGCCATAGGGCTTCGGCCTCGCAGCGCTTGGGGTTGCGGCACGGACTGGCCAGAAGGGACTCCAACATGGCGCTGCATTCATACGCCGCCGCATGCTCGTCGACCTGGAAATCACTCGCCATGACGATGCCTATCCGTGGGTCCTTCAATGGATGACCAACTACCACCGCGCACAGCAAGCCGGCGCCAGGCCGCTGGTCCACAACGGCGTCCTCTCCAGAGTGCTCAATCGCATTGACCCGCGCATGCACCACCTCCAAGTTCAGACGTACACGCCGCAAGATGGGCCCTCGCACGCTGCCCACTTCTCCTTCGTGCCAGGCCCGGGCAAGCACTTTCTGCGCTACAAGAACGCCTTCATCCTCGTCGACAGGCAGCGAGAGCGCAACAGTCTGAACGTCAAAGACGGCGTCCCCTTCGAGACGATCAACCTCACGACCCTCTACTCGCATCGCGACATCTTCGAAGACATCTTCGCCGAGGCACACCAGATATACCAGCAGTCGCAGGAGGGCAAGACTGTCATATACAACTCCATGGGCACCATGTGGCAGCCCTTTGGAGATGCTAAGCGGAAGCGGCCCCTGGACTCTGTCGTCCTTGAGCGCGGTGTCAAGGAGCGCATCGTAGAGGACATGGAGGCTTTCATCGCATCACGCAAGTGGTACTTGGACCGTGGCATACCGTACAGGCGAGGCTACCTACTGTACGGTCCCCCGGGCACCGGAAAGAGCTCCTTCATTCAGGCTGTTGCAGGTCATCTCGACTTCAATATTGCCATTCTGAATGTCAGCGAGCGCGGCCTCACAGACGATAGATTGAACCATCTGCTGACCAAGGTCCCTCGGCGGACAGTAGTGCTGCTGGAAGATGTCGATGTCGCATTCATGAACCGCAAGACGCCTGGAGAAGACGGATTTGCTAGCCACTCGGTCACCTTCTCTGGACTGCTTAATGCTCTTGACGGCGTGGCTAGTGCCGAAGAGCGCATCATCTTCCTAACGACAAACCACGTCGAAAGACTGGACGAAGCGCTCATTCGACCCGGCCGCGTGGATATGACGGTAAGGCTCGGTGAGGCAACCGAATATCAGATCGAGCAGCTCTGGGACCGATTCTATGCAGAATTCGATGCAGGCGGGCAAGCGAAGCAGAGATTTATGGCTAGAGTCAGAGAGTTGGGCCTCGTCGACTCGGTGAGCACTGCAGCGCTACAGGGTTTGTTTCTTTACAACAAGGACGACACCGAGGGCGCTATTGCGATGGTTGAGGGCCTCACCGCTGGTCACAAAGCTGACAACCACGTGGGTATCCCGGGTCACGTTGATGTGAACCAGATGACGTCACATTGAGCGTTCGCACTTTTATGTAGAAACAATGTAAAAAATTCCCGGCTGCACACGCTGCGGCTCCGTCCGCGCGGACATGCAGCTGTCAAGAGAGAGTTGATCCGTGAGTGTACCAGGATAGTGAGGCATGCAGGTGTGTGATGATATGCAGGCGGCTCGCGCGCGCGGGAGCGTGGGAGCCTTTTTGCTGGGAACTCCACATCGTCGCCCGGATCTAACCGCTTACCGTGAAGACATTGCGTCGACAGGGGACGCACCATTGGATGACTCCAGTAATAATGCATCATTGACCTAATTCTGGACCTATTCCGCGCATTCATCTAATCAGATCATCGGCAATATTACGGCCCAACACAAGGCAGCGTGTGATTTTATCTGATCATTTGATTCCGAACGTCGCGCGAGGCCGCTTTGGCGCGACAAACGGGAACACTTGTACACGCGCCCCTGGCCACACCCACCCATACATATGGCTAACGAGGACGGGTGCGGGTCATCTTCGTCGCTTGCTCCCTCGTCCGTCCATTCTTCTAGAACCACGCGACACGACCCTCTTGCCATCTCTCACGGCAGCTACGAGTTGCAGGACTTGCCCGGGAAACAAAAGAAAGCAAGGAACATAGCCACATCCGAAACGACTTCTGATGACGATCTTGATCTGCCAGCTGGCCGCCCCGAGAATCCTACACGATCCGTCAAGAAGGCAATGTCAAGAGTACCTCTTCTGGTGAGATCGAGCCCGGCGCAGGGAACAGGTAAGCAAGCCGCTGAACTGCTGTCAAGCGCCATGGTCGTTAATCGCCCCCCTCGGGCTCTTGACGTGTGCACAAGTACCACGATGCACAAGGCGCACGGAATCTCATTCGCTACACGTGCTGACTTCACCCCCCAGGGTCATATGGCGTCCTGCCTATTCTTTCTTCCAGTCCAGACGAGTCTGATGAGAACAATGTCGTGAATGCGACAAGAAAGAAGAAAGGAAAGAGCAGACTTTCGCATAGTGAACCCACGTTACTCTCGGGTCACAACCACGATGATTCAATACGGAGTGAACCAATCCTTTCAAGCACTCGCAAGTCACGTCGTAGGACGGGTGACGCTGATCGTAGCAGCACGACGCTTGGTGTAGCCTCCAGTGGCCAGGAGGAAAGTCGTTTCGAAGCAAGGTTCAACGCCAGCGGCCTCGACCCTTCTACTGCTGGTGCGCCACTGTTTGACAGTTCAACCTCTTCGAGCAGTACGCTAGACGACAATGAATCTTCCGACGACGACCTACACGATATGAAGGGTAACCCGTCCGATAACTCGCCCTACGCTCAAGTCAGGGCATCTGTTGCTGCTACTGACAACCTCTCCCTGTCCATTGATACCCCGCGCATGTGGTTCCTGTCGATTCTGTTTTCCATTGCTGGTTCTTCAACCAACCTGTTCTTTTCCCTACGATACCCTAGCGTTAGCCTTACTCCTATTATTGCACTACTGCTTGTCCATCCTCTCGGTCTGCTATGGGACCAACTTCTTAAACGACACGACGACCCCGAAGAAACCTTCATCGATGGCTGCGCTCAAACAACCTCGCACCACCCCCAATCTCCACAGAACAAAGCCACATGGACACGCCGGCTACGGCTCTGGCTTGCTCAAGGCCGCTGGAACGAAAAGGAACACTGCTGCGTTTACGTCAGCAGCAATGTATCCTTTGGCTTTGCCTTTGCAACTGATGTGAGTATATTGGTGGAGTGGAAGGGTACATGCTAACCTTTGCAAGGTCATCGTCGAGCAGGTCAAATTCTACAAGCAAGACCTCGGCATCATGTATCAAGTAATGCTCATCCTCTCTACCCAAATCCTGGGCTACTCCCTTGCCGGCATTACCAGACGTTATTTGGTCCGACCTAGCGGTATGATATGGCCAAGCACATTGGTTTCCACTGCCATGTTTACCGCATTGCATAAAGATGAGAACAAGCCTGCCGATGGCTGGACCATGGCTCCACGGAAGTTCTTCAAACGCGTATTTCTGGGGTCTGTCGCGTTTTACTTCCTACCTGGGCTCCTGTTTCCAGCATTGAGTTATTTCAATGTGATTACCTGGTTTGCGCCAAAGAGTGTTGTCGTTGCCAACCTGTTCGGAATCTCATCCGGCCTGGGACTATTTCCAGTGACATTCGACTGGGCGCAAATTGCATACATTGGCTCCCCCTTGATCACCCCCTTCTGGGCTGCCATGAACATCCTTGGAGGGCTTGTAATGGTCATGTGGATCGCAGCTCCAATCATGTGTAAGTATTCCGAAGAGATAACGGTCACTCGCGCTAACAGATACAGACTACAAGAACGTCCTTTACTCCTCGTACATGCCCATCCTCTCATCGGCCGTATGGGACAACCGTGGCAAGCCGTACGATGTCAGCAAGATTCTGACCGAGAACTTCCTCTTCGACGAAGAAGCGTACAAACAATACAGTCGTGTCTATCTTCCGATAACCTATGTATTGAGCTACGCTCTGCAATTTGCCGGCCTTACCGCTCTGCTTTCACACACTGGGCTATGGTATGGAAAGGATATTTGGAGGCAATGGCGTCGCTCCTGGGCGGAGATCCGCAAGGAGTCGGCCCAGGACTACCAGCCATTGGTGAACGGAACCGACGCCAACAATCGCCCGGCTTCACCTGCAATGCTCCGACACAGGCCCAGTACGACGTCAGAACCGGACGTGGAAGACCTACTGTCCGCAGAAGACGTGCACAACCGTCTCATGCGCAAATATGAGGATGTGCCACTAACTTGGTATCTCCTAACAGGCGTTAGTATGGCCGCTGTCGGCATGTTCGTCGTCGAGTACTACCCTGTTCACCTACCCTGGTACGGTCTTTTGCTAGCTCTCGGCATCGGCGCGGTTCTCTTCGTGCCCATCGGCATTGTCATGGCCATCACAAATCAACAAAGCAGCATCTACCTCATCTGCCAACTGATTTGCGGCGTTGTCTTCCCCGGCCGGCCCGTTGCAAACATGGTCTTCACGACCTTTGGCTACATTTCATCCACACAGGGCCTGAAGTTTGCTTCAGATCTGAAGCTTGGTCACTACATGAAGATTCCTCCCAAAATCCTCTTCAAGCTTCAGCTTTCTGTCACCATTGTCTCCAGTCTGACGCAGATTGGTGTACTCAACTGGATGCTGAATTACATACCCGGTATCTGCACACCACAAGCTATCAACGGCTTCAACTGCCCAATCGCCCGCGTACACTTCAACGGAAGTATCCTTTGGGGCGTTGTCGGACCAGGAAAGTTCTTCGGCCCAGGCGCACTCTACCAACACCTGATCTGGGCATTCCCTGTGGGCGCCATTGCACCCGTCATCATCTGGTGGCTCGCTCGTGGAGACCGCAAGTCTATCCTTAGTAAAGTCAATCTCGCCGTTGTGTTCGGTAGTCTGAGTTGGATCCCGCCAGCTACTGGGCTCAACTTCTCCGTTTGGGCAATCGTCTGCTACATCTTCAACTACGAGATTCGGAACCGGAGGAACGCGTGGTGGAAGAAATACAACATGATGCTGAGCGCGGCTTTGGACTCTGGTCTTGCGTTTGGTGTCGTTGTCATCTTCTTTGGTATTGTGTACCCGGGTTGGATGAGTAACTTCAAATGGTGGGGTACGGAGGTTTACAAGCAGGTACGTTGTTCACGAGTATATGAGCTTTCTTGATACAGTATCCTAACATACTCATAGGGCTGTGACTGGCAAGCCTGCCCCTACAAGGAAGTGCCAGAAGGAGGAATCTTTGGACCAGGAAGATGGTGATTCTATGATACACGCATTGACCGTACTAGCATTGGCATATGCATTGGATGACCGGCGTTGGGAGGAGTTTAACCATAGACATTTTGTTGGATACACCACATCAATCCCTCGAATGTTTTGAATAGCGCACACGATCTGCTGTTATCGTCAGGCACCATCGGATCGGATGAATTTCATTGTTTACTTCTTTCAATGACTTGATGTGAACCAAGAAGATTTACCTTCTTCCTACTAGACCAACCGTCTGCTACTCTACTGCTCTCCATACTTTGTTGCAACAACAAAAAAAGACTCATCATCATCCTGCCCTACCTACTTGCTCTTCCCGACTACGCCACTAAGAGCTCGAAGCATCCAAAAATATGATGAGCTCACCGTGGATCGAACACGGATCTCCCGCAGTTTTGAGCTGGCCTTGCGATCGACGGTCTCGTCATGAGCTTGGCTCTGTGGTCGTTTCGAGCTTTGTTCTGGAAAACCTGGTATGATCTCGGCCAGCGCACAAGGTGCGGGTATCTTACCATTGGACTATGGGCTCTTGGTTGGAAAGTGACTTTGGTGGGAAGTGGGGAAATTGGAGCAGCTATATGATCTGAAGCTATGATGCCGTGGTGAGTTTGAACTGTATAGAGCAGTGTCTACTGAGCGGTGAAGCTGCGGGGGAGAGAATGTTGAATGGACCACCGTCCGCTGGAAAGGCAGTGTGAAGAGGGTATATTCTATAAGTATGAAGGCTGTATGGCTGATTTTGACTACGTCAAGAGTTACCTATCGAGATACGGCATATCGTACGAGCTGACTATGCGGCAATAAACATCATCCATCAAGATACATGTTCCTCCATGGCAATACTACGATCATCTGTTCCCTTCTCACAAGGCTCTATGTGCTAGGAACATTGCATGACATGCACCCCGATACATCTCAGATTATATCCTTCCAACGAACTTCTGCCGATCTCTCTTTCCCCTTCATGCAGCCACTTCACCCTGCTCAGAACACCATCAAGTCATCTTAATATCAGTCTTCAGTTCCCAGTACTTGCCGCTGATCACTGCTGATGCCAAGATTGAGGCTCGCTTCGCCATGTTCGTCTCCTCGTTCTCAATCGTCATCTTCGCAACACCGCCGTGGCACTCGAACCTGCCAGTCCAGACATCTGGCCACTTCGGATTGGAGTAGGCGTTGCTGGCCGTGATCTTAAGGTGCCAAGATCCATCGTAGCCGATCAGGAAGCCGGCGACGTTCTCGAAGCGGTATGCTTTCATTGACTTGTGATGCTCGAAGGTGCCAATCTACACGAACGTCAGGAAACGTAACTTTAGCAGAGGAGGTGGCGACTTACGAAGACCTCGAGACCCTTGCGCCAGATGACTAACTGCACATCCTTTGTACCAAACACAGCCTTGAAGGCGTTGACTGTGGGGCTGACGAATAACCCGAGTGTAGCTGGCGATACGTTGAAGAGAGTCGTGACGACCGCGTCCTGAAGTTTTACCGCCCCTTCGCCTTTTATAGATGTAGCGTACTCGTTAAGCTCGATGATATGGGCATGGCTAATTGGGCCACTAGAAGGCAGCGTCTCAAAATCGTCGGTGTATGAGAGATTGCTGCTGTCGCTCTTCCCAGAATCGCTCTTCCCAGGTGAAGCGGGCAACTTGTCGATGTCGACAGCGGTCGGAAGTTCGGCGCAGTCAATTTCCATGGGTATGGTCTCAGTGTGGGTTGTCATATTTGCAGTGCGTTGGAATTCTGGTTTGGAGCGATTCTCAGATGTAGAAGGTCGTAGTTTCGGTCGTTTGAGTCTTGTATTTACTGGCATGGTACACGAGATATAAGTACAACGGTCGTGCGGGCTAGCCGCTGATGGGCGATGAGATCTGCAAGTTTGCGGTGGTGAGCATGAAGTTTGATGAGGAGTGATGATGGTGACAAGCGACGACGTAGCTTGGAGAATTGCGGGCGCGTTTGTTGTGATAGCCAGACTAGTGATGCTAGTGGCGCAGACGGTGAGAGTTGAAGGAAGGCGCGATGGTTCAAGAAAGCAGCAACCTACCGTTATACACGTCTTCTGCAGAGAGAACGTGCTCCTTTTATGCAATGCAATCGTCTTTCGGAGTTTGATAGAACACCAAGTTCCCTTAGGCGTGATGCGATATGCCGTAGTGAATGAGCATAGCTTGAGGTATGCGTTGAAGACGGGAGGGTACGATAAAGAAGGTGCAATACCTAGGACATGGCTTCGCAAGGAACTGCTTGCATCGCCAGCATCGAAATTCGAAGAGCCAGTCCAACGCAATGTCCACACTTTTGAAGGATCTAGTTTTCAGGAAGTAAAATATCCAGCTATACTGCACCCTAAAGGTATACAGCGTGTTTTTTTATATAAATTGTTAGTGTAGAATGCTGCGTATACCTTTAGGGAAGACCTAAGTGCTGATTCCACTATAGCAGACACGAGCTCTTTCGTAAGAGCCTCAAGCAGCTACAGCCGCTGCTACTGGTGCAGCCACCCTTGTGATCTGATCACCTGCCCTAACAACACCATTGCCTTTGGTATCTCTACTAGCTCGCTCAGCACCTGTTTTCCAGACTTCAACTTCCTGACCGCCTCGTAAAATACCAACGCGCATAGTCGACAACAAGTTATGTGCTGCATTTGAATGCTCATACACACCACCATTAAACGCCGCGGTACCATCTTTCCCAATTACACTCTTGATTAGTGCCTTGCCACCAGGATGATCGATGATGAATGGTGAAACGTCATGGATTATTCCAGCGATAGCCACCAAAGCGGCGCCGTTAGCGGAAGCCTGGGCTTGAAAATCGTCCCAACTGATGACCGGCAGTTGAGCTAGTGGGATACCCCAGTCAAGCTTCGATCGCTTCTGGTCAAGTGCTTTTTGTTGCTGTTGAATTCGGCCTTTCTCAATCTCATTGGAGCGGAAGGTCTTCAAGTCGTATGTTAATGGAAAGAGAGGGATTATTGACATGAGCCAGATGAGCCACTTCGTTGGGTCGTATTGATACCAGAGTATTGCGTTGCCTTGACCGATTGTTAGTATCGTCAACCTTATGACATCCAGAAAGACATAGACTTACGGTAGTCAGATGGGAACTCATGATGGAAGTTGTGGTATCCTTCGCCCATCGTTATCAAAGCGGTGAACACGTGATCCCTTGGACTTCGTCGGTCGTCGAATGGCTGCTCGCCAATCCAGTGCGCGAGACTGTTCACACAAAAGGTGGCTTGTTGCACAAAGCACGCCCTTATGATGCCCGCGTACACAAAGCCACCCCACCAATCGCCCCAGCCCAGCCCTGCTACCATAGCAGGGAAGATCCAGGCAGCAAAGAGAAGTATTTTTCCATAGTGCCTGTGCTGAAACACCACGATTGGGTCGCTATCCAAATCAGAAATGTCCGTACGACCTTTGACTTTTGGATCGCTGTTGAGAACCATCCATCCGATATGAGAAAACAACAGGCCTCGCATAACTGAGTACGGATCTTTCATGGTATCCGTCCATCGGTGATGAGCGCGATGGTTGGCACCCCACCATCTTATGCTGCCTTGGATTGCTCCGGCTCCTGTAAACGCTAAGAACAGGCGTACTGGAAGGCGTGCAGAGTAACAGCGGTGGCTCCATAATCGATGATACCCGCCTGTGATACCAAAAGCGGTCATGAAGTAGTAGAGGATACTCCATAGTAAGGTTGGTCGAGTGAGAGGTGTCGAACGTGCCAGGTAGAGACCATACGTGGGGACCAAAACGACGAGAGTTGTGTTGAGCCAATTGATCTTCTTGTACCAATTTGTGAAGGTGACTGGCTGAGCAGATATGTGTGGTTCTTTCGGACTGGGAGGGCTTCCCGCCAAAGGGTCAGAAGCGGCCATGAGGAACGAAGTGAGCTAGTTAATCTCACACAGAGGGAAAAAGCAAAATACAGAGCAGCTTACTCCTCCAAGCACAATAGCTTCGTATATGTACCTTGAATCATGTTCGACACGGAACATTCCGGATACACCAACAGTCAGCCCCAATGCAGGGCAGGACATGGTTTTTTCAGCCCCATTATCGGTCAAGGGCAACGTGCGTAACGGCAAGACAGTCACGCCAAACCCTCCGGTCCGGATTCCTCGGGCGTCGTGTAGATTCTACTGCTCTGATGTCATTGGCCGAGCGGAGTCGTGGACTAGAGTTGATGAAGTCTACAATGCCGTGTATGGTTAGCAGCTTGCAGGAACGTGGCTGTTCTTCGGCTGTTTGATGCCTATCTGGGTGCTAACCTGTTTCTGGTGAAGGACGCGAGTTGTTAGGGTAGTACCAGACTTGGCGCGGACTTCATGCCACCTCTCAACTCTTAAACTTCAGTCAGCAGTGCGCATAAAGAAGCGCAGTTACCGCCGTGTTTCTTTCTATGTCCATTCCTGGATTACGGTAGACAAACTCCCTTATGATAGTTGGGGACAACTATACTCCTCTCTGTGATCAATCGCGAATCAAATAGAACAAATGTACCGCTTTCTATGTTTGATCGCGAATTGAAAGAATTCTTATAATCTTTTTGATATTTTCTTGCGAGTTAAAAAGTATGGACGGCTCAATGGTGCAGACGTGTCGCAATGGGGGCCTGAAGCTTGATGAGTGTCTGAATCTCTCCTACATATAGGCGAATGAGTCTACCACCAAATCTGGACTCATCAATACATGTTGCTAATGAGAGAGATTAGATTGCTTACAAGTGGGTTGAATGCTCCTTCGCCTTGCTAGCTGTGCCCCGAGTTTGGGTGACAGTCATTGGGGTATCGAGATCATCGCTCAAGTCACCATATCTCTGATGTCTATGTGTTCGTCTCCTACTTCTTTGAAGCAACCTCCTCCCATTGTACGCCCACCCATTCCTCCACGTAGCCGACTTCGCCTTCTTGGACGTCGCTGGGCTTGCAGTCTTTGCTGCATACGGCCATGATAATGGTGCCCCATTCCATGCCATCGATGCTCATCTCCTCTGCTTCCAACTCGGTAATCGCATGTGGTGTCAACTGAACCTCGAAGACCCTATCCGCACCACACGTCGAACATCGAGGATAGCCAGTTCCACCCCGTGAGGCCGCCGTTTTGACCTTTGTGTTCGACGCTGTGCCGTTCTCTGAATGTGGTCCCAGGAGCTTGCCAATGGCATCATTGTCGCTGTACAGAAGTGGCTTGCCTTTGTACTCGTAACGCAGTACCTGCTCGGGATTCTCTCCGATACGATCTGCGAACTTCTGGAACGTCCTGTCCATGGAGGACTCGAATACTTCCTTGTCTTCTTTCCCACCTCCGCTCCCGCTACCTTCAGTTTCCATGTCCATTACCCGCACGTTCGCCGGTATTGACGGTTCTGACGGAGCGTCTAGCGTCTCGTATTCGGCGTCCAGGTGGTAGTGTGGGAATGGTGTAGGGAAGGCCGAGCCTGCTGGCCATGGCTCGTGTGGACGTGGGGGTTGTTGTTCGGACGGAGGTGGTGAAGACAGGCGAGCCTTGGATGCGAAAGTTTCCGGCAGGGTCGTAGAGGCTTCGTCTTTCTTCTCTTCAGGCTCGCTAACTTGAGGTGCAGGGCCGGAAGTGCCGAAGGGGTTCACACTTCCTCCTGAAGAGAAAGGGTTCGCCGATGCCGCGCCATTAGGCTTGGACGAGAAGGGGTTCGAAAATGGGTTCGTGGGTGTCGACGCACTTGTCCCGTTCTTGACGCCAAACAGCGACTCGCCTATCTTGGGCTGAGGCTTTTCTTCTTTCACCTCCTTCTTCTCGACTTTGGCAGTGCTAGCCTTGCTGCTGGCGCCTTTTGCGATGCGCACTCCGCGGATGCCCCTCACACTGCCCTCTTTTCTTCGACATGGTTTGCGCCGACATGTCCAGATGTAGAGTCGCCGCTCGTGGCCAGGGAACTGGTCAGGAAGATCGCCGTTGAGTTCGAGGAGGAGGCTGAGATAGCCATTGCAGACTTTGCATTTTGCTAGAGCGCCAGAAGGGGCTGTCGTCCCATCTATCCAGCCCTACTATCATGATTAGACAGACTTCTGCTCAGGTCGACGGTATGCGTACCGGTGCGCCTCCGATGTGGGAAATGGCGTCGCCAGTTGCCTCCTTTGTCGCATAGCCCAGCAGTACGTTTGTCTCGGTGTAGTCGTCGTCGCCGTCCGAGGAATCGCTGTCGTAAGGCGCCATTTTGGTGTAGCCGGGCAGATGTGTGTCGCAATCAATTGTTTTGGCGGGGTCTAACTTTTTTGAAGATGACGCGGGGCTGCCCGGTGGCCAATGCGCCGTCTCGTCGCACTGAGCGAATTTGACCAAGCCTTCAACACCAACTCGTCGTCGCTCACCCACACAACCACCATGGGCGCCCCTTTCGACTTCGCGCCTGAGCGGCCGGATCACATGCAGCAGATCCTCGATGGACTGGATCGCTACAACCCAGAGACGACGGGCGTCTTCCAGGACTATGTCATGCAGCAGTGCGAGAACCAGACGTACGACTGCTACGCCAACCTCGCCCTGTTGAAGCTGTACGTTCCCCCCCCTCTACTCGTTCCTTTCCACGCTACAAGATGAAGAAACAACCACAACGTTTCCTATTACCCGAGGGATGGGGATTGAATCCCCCCACCCGCTGAAGTTTATTATTAGCTCTATCTGACAGCTTTCTCCTGCCTTTGCTATTGTACCTCTGCCATCTTCGTTGCATCCCACTGACCACGATGCTGCAGCTACCAATTCAACCCGCACCTCGCCCGTGACGAGACCATCACCAACATCCTCGTCAAGGCCCTCACCGTCTTCCCCAGCCCCGACTTCTCCCTGGGTCTGTCCCTCCTCCCCCCACACGTCCTAGCTCCTCTTTCGTCTTCATTACACAACCCAGCTGCTGGCGACGCCCCGCTATCGGAAGCTGTTCAGAAGCTCAACGAGCTCAGGAATCTGCTCGAAGGTGCAGACTACGCTACCTTCTGGTCCACACTAGACTCTGACGACCTGTACGCCGACTTGATTGCCGACGTATCAGGCTTCGAGGAGTTGATGCGCGTGCGAATTGCTGCGACTGTCAGCCAAGCGGTACGCGAGGTTGACCGAAGCATCCTGGAGTCGTGGTTGAACCTCTCTGGAAGCGAGTTTGACAACTTCGTCGGAAGCGTGTGCGGATGGAACATTGATGGTGCCAAGATCAAGGTGCCAATCAACAAGGACAACGAGGCTAAGGGCACCGTTGTTCGCGAGAATGTCAAGTTTGATCGTAAGTTCCTTACACATGGTCAATATCGATCAACTGCTAACAGATCTGGCAGAATTCGCAAGGGTCATCAAGAGGGCATACGAACAGCCTGCATGAGTGACACGATTTACAGTATGACGACATGAGGCTACGGTTTGCACGGTCGGCGTTTGAGGCGGACTTAAAAAATGCATCAGTATGCAACAGAAGCGTACCCGGCGGCCCTCGACAGCCATATAGGTTGACTTCGGTGGCTCTCTATATACCCCAAAAGTACGCCGCTACGAGCAAAAGGCCTGGGAGGACAAACTTCCACGGGCCTTGCAAAGATTCAATAACATCAATCCGACCAAACATTACCACTTCTCCTTTTTCTTTTTTCAGCTCTAGATCTCATTTCTATTTCGGCTCGCAAAACCCAGTCCCTGCTGGACTGCAGTGAAACACATCCTCATAGGCTCGAAGAAATCCAACCAAAGCTCTCAAACCTTGCCAATCACTCGCACCTGTTTCTATCGTTTGCCAGCAAAATCTCCGATATCTGGAGCAAGCTTTGGGCTCTAACGTAGCGCGACTGTTAAGTTTAGCCGCACAACAACAGGGAGTGGTGCCAAGCGTATGCGCAACGGCCCCGTGAATTTCGCTTAGGCTTACGCCACCTTTGCCTCAGCCAGCCGTCCAACCCTATCAACTACACGACTAGTAATATCTCCTTTGTGTTTACTCCTGCGTCGTACCGTGGACAAAACCGTTGCGCGATGACTTAGATTCATTCGATCAGGGTTTGGCCCTGCTGGCTGGAGCTTGTTCGACATGATCGCAAACTGGAGTGTGCTTTTTGTGTTGATGAATACAACGATGGCCAGCAATGCTATATGTCTGCAGCAGGTGCAATGGCTCTTAAAGTTCTCGCTGTCTTTCGTCTCCCGTCTCCCATTTGCGTTTTTTGGCCTTGAGACGAACGGAATCAGTATTTGACCCAATTGTTGATTCGCTTGCAGAACACCTGCCCGTTTGTCTCAATAACGAAAACTTTCCACGCGAACCCTCGAAATATTAGCAAGTCCGACTCGAGCAACATCACCTGGAGCACATCGATAGGCTTCCCTTGGTCACGTCACACAGGCCAGCTGAGCATTGTCTCACTCGTGATAGCCTCTTCTTGACTATCGTCAAAACTCACGAACTCGAAAACACTATCAACGTCGAGTCCACGTAGCAGCCAAGGTTCGAGGTCTCCAAACGTGCACCAGGCGTAAAAAATCTCCTCGCAGTCGACACTCACCACCATGGTTCTTCAAAGACTCGTAGTCTTCCTCATATGCGCCATCCCCGCCTTCTCATCCACTCAGGCTACGCCACTTCCATCGCCGCCGCAAATTCTCTCTGCAAGAGCCTGTACAAACGTCCTCGCTAATCCGTCTTTTGAAACTCGTCTGTTGACCCCATGGATGGACATGGTGACAGGCTCGTGGTCCTCTCGCGGCATCTCCACCTCTCCTTCCTACCTTGGCGCACACTCCGGTTCCAACGCATACGCCGCGACATCAAATAGTTCGGAAGTGACTGCGACGCTTACACTATCGCAATCTTACATCGAACTTCCTACCGGTGTGACGGTGGACTGCTACGCATGGGTTAGGGGAAGCAGGCCCAACGGGCAAACGCGCGTTGAGGTCTTCATGGACGGGGTCAGCTGTGGACAAGAGGTTTGGCTGGGGGCTGTGGACAAAGGTTGGAGGAGGGTTGGCGGCAAGATCACGGTACAATATGTGGTTCCAGACGTTGGTCATTCGGTTGCGGTCAGTGTGCAAGGTGATGGCGTGGAGGACACGGGTGGCTGGAGTGTGGCTGTGGACGATGTTGGTGTGGCGCTTGGGTGTTAGGGAGCAGCCGTAAGACAGACATGCCTGAGTGACGAGGGTAATTCAAAAAGAGGGAGTAGACTGTAGATAGCCACAAAGAACTGGGTTGGTACATAAATGGTTTAATAAGGACAGCATTTTCCGGATAAACATGATATATGGTCAGCGAGGATTACAAAACAACCCCTTTTCTGGCATTTTGGATAGTGACAAACATGGAAGAGGTTGATCAAGTGTCATTTGACCATAAAGATCTAGCATACACGCCATAGAAGGGAAAAATCGAACACCCTACTAGGCAACTACAGGAGAGCAATCCATCTTCCTTTGTAGAGCAATACTCTACCTAGGTGACTACAGGGGTGGCGTTTGATTTTCCCCTTCTATGGCGTGCATACATCAATTTGGCCATTTTTTTAACCCGACCTCGGCTGCTTTTTGATCACAAAATTCAGCCATCTCAACATCCTTTATGCTCAACCCTCTGGGCTTATGAGTAGTCCATTCAATCCAGACTTTGTTGTACGTGTTGGACCAATGCGGATGATGCTTCTTCGCTTTGCACTCATCAGCGACCAGCGACATGAACTGCCAAGCCTGTGCAAAGCCAGGAAACAAAAAGCTGCGCGTGATAGTCTTCTTGTAGTCTACGACTTCCCATGTAGAAGAAAGCCTGTGTAAGCGATCGGGCAGGTCAGGGGGTTGGTTGGGGGCATAGATTGAGTCGTCTGGTGTGTTTTGTTTGGGCTGCTCAGCCGGACCAGGTGACGGACGAGAGTCTGAGGACAGTGAGCGGAACCCCGTAACGAATGAGGAGCTCGCATGAGGCCAGGTAGTAGCTTGTCTTGGCCGGACGTGTGTTTCACGGCGGATCAGCATAGACGTTCCGGTGCGACAGTGATGGTTGCACAACGCTTGATACGATTGGCTGTGACTGGTAGGTTAGATGTGTTTGAGTTCTGAGGTCATCATGGCGGGTGTCATGGCGCAGGTCAGACAAGAGATTGGCCGGCTCGTCGGTAGCAGAAAAATTAATGGTTAGACTTACGGGATTGCCCGAGCTAGATTCTGAGGCATTGTCATGCTGTAGATACGCGCTTGGAGGGTTGATGACGATTTTGACGCTGGGCACCTGGGCAGTTGGCGGGGTGTGAATGAAGGAGAGTTTGTGCCGTGGCGGAAGGCGAACAGTGGCCAATGAGTTGATTGCGTACAATCAGCACGGGTTTCTTGACTGCAAGATGCACGGCAGATGCAAAGGCGTTGCGGGATCAGGAGGGGAGTATGAGTTAATCGCTACCTCGATGCGCCTGGCAAATGCGCTTGGACCAAGCATCTCCAATATTGCCCAACGGCCATGTATCTGACCGATGGATTCAGCAAGACGCTTGCTGTTGTGAAGCGCCAAAGCTCACGCAGGGAACTAGGTAGTTTGGAAGTAGTGTCACAGGAATCTGGGAGTAAACCATCTGCTGATGCTGCACATGCGTTCAAGGGGCGGATGGGAATCAGAACAGCACTCATCATGGCAAGAAGACATCAGCACAAGGGAATTGACAAGAAGAAAAGACATCGACGCAGCAGGCGTTGTGATCTAATGGCGCATCAACTCCTGCATTTGGTATCTACGGAGCCGTCGGATCTGAAAACATACAAGTCCCGTATACAGTAATCAGACATTGGGGAACTAGCCGCAAGGGGGTTAAGGTGTGTTGGACGGCTACCAGACGGTCGGCGGTCGGGGAATTGGTAAGCAATCAGCATGGCAAAAAAGCAGGTGGATGGGCAGATGGAGTGCACAGCTCGTCGGGACCTTGCCGAAGTCAGGCAGAGAGTGGCAGCAGGGCGTTCATTTCCATGCACTTGGCTCGGGCGAGTCGTGATGAGGAGGGTGGAGTGCAGCGAGGCAATGCATTGTTGTTGTTGTCGTCGTCGTGGAGAGATCCCGCGAGGCCGACGGTGCCGCCCTACATATAGCGCCATCGCCCCGAGGTCTGTCTCTTCTTAGTCAAAGCTGCGTAATCCATATTTCGACCAACTGCATCATCACGATACAGGTGAGCTGCCCCATCGTCCTACAACACGAGACGCGCAACCCAAGATGCTGTCGCAACACTGCGCGCAAGTCTTGGCGCCTGCGACGGATGAAGCTGACTGTCTCCGGCCCAGGCGCGCTCCTTCACACACTGCTGCCTGCACATAGTCGACGACCCCATCGTCGCGACGTCACCACCAGCACGACCCTCGCCGGCCGACCACCCCCAAAGAGCGTCGCTTCACCCAGCTGCCCTCTTTGCGCATACCGTCTCGCTTTGGCCTAGTACGGCGACATTGCATCCCAGCCTCCAATTCCTGTCTTGCTGTCTAATCAACGCCACAACAACACCCTCGCCGCGGTGCTCTTGTCCGACGCGCCTTGAATGAGCCCAGTCCTGTATCCCTCGAGCCACACTGACACTGGGTATAACATGCAGGCATCGGCCGCTCAGGTAAGCGCTGCTGACTGTTTCAGGCCTTGCGCTGCTGACATGCCAATTCAGGATCAATCCAAGCCGACCATAGAGATGAGTTAGTGGCCACCCCCCCCCCCCCCCCCACGCATCCGTACATTCCTATTGATTACTAACACGTACTGTTATGAAGGCTTAAGAGAACATCTGCTCGCTGCCGGCGCTGGACAGCCCAGCGTGCAGCCTCTCCCTCAGCATCCTCCACATCCCCAACATTCCCAGCACGCACACACTGCGGGCCCACCACACGCCATTGACCCTGCCATTGGGGGCTCCGCCTACGACATGAGCCAAGGCGGCCCTGACGATGGGAACACGAGTGAAGGCCGCTCTAAGGGACGGCGAGAGTTGTCGACATCGAAGCGCGCCGCTCAGAATCGCGCCGCCCAGGTACGTCCATTGCGCGCGCATTGCCATGCTCCACACTAACACCACCAGCGCGCGTTTCGCCAGCGCAAGGAAGAGTACATCAAGCAGCTCAAGGACCAAGTCAAGGAGTTTGAGCAGCTATGCGAACTGTACAAGACTCTCCAGACCGAGAACTACCAGTTGCGCGATTACATCATCAACCTGCAATCGCGACTGCTCGAAACCCAAGGCGAGATACCACCTGCGCCCGCCGGTGTAGATCTCAACCGACCACACGAACAACCAAACATGCACCAAGCACCGCAACCACCACAGCCGCCCCAACAGCCCGAGCAACCGCAGCAGCAACAGCAAGCCTCCAGCAATAACAATGGTGGGCTTTCGGAGCGCCAAATTGGCGAGCTGCAGATGGCAGCGCAAGCAGCAGCAGCAGCCCAACACGGTGCATCTGGCAATAAGCACGCCAGCTCTGAAGGCTCGTACGACTATGCAGAGAAGCGCCAAAAGGTCGACGAGTCGCCGCAAGGTCAGCACCCTGAGTCATCGTCCTCTTTCTACCCCAACCCAAACGCTTATTGAGAGAGCAGTCGGTCCGATCCATGGCTTACCAGCATAGTAGGCTCAGGTTCATCCGCTGATTACGACGCTTTCGTCCACGAGCTTCAGCAGTCTGGCAAGCAGGCCGCATAGCAGCCATGCTTCCCTTGTTACTCTACCACTACTTCATTTCGCTTCTCCCACTTATTATCTTTACGATGTAATGCATAGACCCTGAAGCCTGTCTACGCTCGGGCCGGCGGTGTTTGCGACGGGCGTATGGAGTTGCTTCATATATGCATGGTCAGGCAAGACTGAGCCATGATATTGTTTGTACAGGTTTCTGCACTGTCACGGGAATACCGGTTTTTTCTTGCAGCTTTCTGCTGCTCTACCCCTATGCTTTTGCGTCCAACGTGAGACCCTGCTCTGCTACATACCAAGAAGTCTTGACAGTGATTCAACAGCACCTAAATAAAGACAAGACCGAGAGTAAGATCACTTCTTCGTATCCGGTTAGCCACGATCAGTAGTCTCCGACTATATTCCTTTCTTGAGGTGACTGATTTGTCGCTCGCTATACCTCGCACAGTGTTTTAATATGCAACACGAGAATGTCTGGGTCTGATATATACAATAAGGTTATACGCAACCACATACTTGGAGCGTGAGTCAGCCCATCTCGCTGTCCACTAGATAAGTGATGCTGACATAGCAGGTAACTTTGACGTACAAACTGCACAGGAACGTTCGTTAGTGGTGTCCATTGGACTTTAGGCATCGCGCCTGCAAGACAACGCTTCCTCACAGTATACTTCAACGTCGCGCAGTTATCACATTTGTCACATTCGTCACGTTCTTGAGAGGCTCAATGAGTGTACTCTATGAAGTACAACTTGGTCCAGCAAGCGATTGGTATCATTCGTCCCATATCATATATCCTAACTCATCAGGTCTTTTCGCATTACAAGAACATGAGAGAGAAGTCAAAACAAAAATTAGAAACAAGGGCAAACTGAATCTAGAAATGGGGCGTGTTCAGCGCCATGACCATCATAAGACCCGAGATGAGACCGGCACCAGGCAAGGTGATGATCCACCCGGAGAAGATGAAGCCGACTTGCTTCCAGTTAACGGCCTTGAGATCAAAGTTGCAGAGCGCAACACCAATGGTGGCGCCAGTCAGACATTGAGTGGTGGAGACGGGGAGAGCGAGACGCGACGCGAGGAGTACGGTGATGGCAGCGCCCAATTCCATGCTGAAGCCACGGGTGGGAGACACTTGGGTGATCTTGTTTCCGAGAGCGCGCATGATATGGTAGCCGTAGAACCAGAAACCGATGCCGAGGAGAAGACCGGCAACGACAAGGATCCAGATGGGAGTATCGGCTTCCTTGGTAACGATACCAGTGGTGTAGGTGTTGTACGAACCAACCCAGGGTCCAACAGCGTTTGCGACTATGATGAGGTTAGCAGATGTATCAAGGGGGGAGATGCAGGAATGTGACTCACCATCGTTGGAACCGTGGGCAATAGACATCATCATGGCGGAGGCAACTTGGGCATAGGTCCAGAGATGCTCGACACGGTTGTCGTAAACGATGGCGCGCGAGTGAATATCGGCGAGACCGTCATGGCTGACACAGTCGCGGGAAACACCCTGGAGAAAGATGTACTTGGCCCAGTTCGCGATCTTCTTGGGAGCGTAGAATGGGAGGTGCTCGACGGGCTTCAACCAGCGCTCTTCAGGCTCAGGTGTAGCGGGAATAACGTGGGTAACGGGACCATCACGGGGGAGAGGGCGCGAAAGTCCGCGACCACCCTCGACATCGATGTTGTCGCTGCCACCAGTAGACTTGTTGTCAACGGAAGTCGATCGGCCGGTACCCTTCTCGCCCTTGAGGTTCTCCTGTTGACTTTCGACGGGGGCTGCCTTGGCGTAGTAGTCGGTGACGACCTCGTCACCCTTTCCGGGAAAGTAGATGGGAGGGTTCTCGCGGTAGAGAAGGGGGCCAAGAGGGATGTGCCACGCTCTCAGCCTGGTGTCGCCCTTGACAAGGCGGCGAGTGAAGTAGGGCACGAAGAAGATGTACGAGATGGCGAGCATGCCAAAGAAGACTCCGAGAATGATACCACAGGCCTTGCCAGCGCCCATCTCCTCGAGAGACTGGCCGTTTGGCAGCTCGTCGATGATGAAGAGAGCGAGAACACCAGCGGTGAAGGCCAGGTAGAAAGGAATCAGGCGCATACCCCACTTGAAGGGGTCCTTTCGGTTGTGGACAGCAAACTTGATGGTCAAGAAGAGAACGGCGGAGAAGGCGGCGGCCAGGAAGGGTGCAACGACCCACGAGGCGGCGATCTGGGAGATGGAACCCGACTTCCAGCCCCAGCTAAGGGGAGACTGGGCAGCAATACCAGCACCGGCGAGGGCTCCAACAACGGTTTGGGTGGTCGAAACTGGCATACCAGCAAAGGTAGCGACGGTAAGGAAGATGGCGGATCCGACTTCGGCGCATCCCATGGCGAGCATGAGAGTAGCAGGCGCGTTCTCAAAGGTCTCGAGGGCAAAGATACCGCTCTTGATAG
Source organism: Alternaria dauci (assembly GCF_042100115.1). Taxonomy (NCBI): domain Eukaryota; kingdom Fungi; phylum Ascomycota; class Dothideomycetes; order Pleosporales; family Pleosporaceae; genus Alternaria; species Alternaria dauci. The sequence continues at coordinate 1,003,502 of NC_091272.1, forward strand.
TTCCAGTGACTCGGGATCCGAGGGCGACGGCACCCAAGAACTCTGTGAAACAGGCCAGGATACCAGCCTGCCACATCTTCAACGTTCTTGCAGCCACGGACGTGGCGTATGAGTTGGCAACATCGTTGGCACCGTTCGACGCCGACGAGGCGACAAAGGCGATGGTGGTGATGGCCAGGATCCAGTCGTACTTCTTCAGAGCGGGAGCCATGATAGGAGCAGGGCGGCGAGTAGTTGCGCCAATTGACTGATAAGGCTGAGTATTTGCGAGGTGTCCTGGCAGAGGAAGTGTTCAGTCGGTCGAGTACATGGGAGTTTAAGTATGCAGCATAGAATCCGATGGGTGGGTCTTGAAGGCGACATGATATTCACCAACAGTGATCTTTTTGTGGATATCCGTCGGTATTTGCCTGCCCCATTGAGGCACGGTGGATGACTGAAACCATACTAGCACGCCATACAAGCGAAAGATCGGACACCCTAGCCAGGCAAGCTCAGAAGGAGCATTCAATCTTTCTCTTACACGCCGATACTCTACCTGGGCAAACACAGAGGTGTTTAATTTTCGCCTTACATGATGATACTCTACCCAGCCAACTACGGGTGATACTCGGATTTTTTCTTTGTATAGCATGATATCATGCTATTTGGTTCTTGGCGTTGTCTGAAGCCCAACAGATTGGTATTCTCTGGACCCTTCAGCGATGCTCCGCGCTGACCATTCTAGGCAATTGAGCACGCGATTGCAATGGGTCTCCAAGAACCGACCCACCTGTGTGGCATGTCTTTGACGCGTCAAGTCTCCGCCGTGCCGCATCGCTCGCCTTCGCCATCGCTTTGGTCGGAAGCGGTCGAGACCAGCGAACGAGAGGTGGCCGCTGGACCACGTTCCCTTGGCGCCCAGTCCGCTGAGCCTTGGGCCAAGACCAGCCACGCTCCCTCGAAATCTCTGATAACCCCATATCGCTCTCCCCACTTGCGAAATGCGCTATTGCCGCAGCCAACCACAGTTCTTCCTCGTCCCCCGTGGGACATTCACGCCCTCACAGCGTGCGACGAAGCTGATGATGGATGAGGCGTTGTATAGCGAGTGTATCTCCCGAGTGCCGCATAGCCGTCTTCCCGCATCACAAATGCATCTCACAAAGGTGCCGCATAACCGTCTTCCCGCCCGCCAGACCAAGCCTTGCAAGGATTGCCAAGACAGCCTTTGACGTGCTTCGGTACCGCCGTCTCTTCAGGCAAGCCTTGTACACCAGTCCGAGCCTCTGCTTGAAGGCATGTGCTATATCTTCGAGCAACGAATGCCTTGGCTATGAAAGAGAAGACAGAGATCGGCCATACCGAGTGGGGTGTTATGACTTCACTGGAAGGCCATTGCAAGGGCATCGCGAAGAAGTGATGCGAGCTGAAGACCAACCATGACGTCTCCGCGCTCCAGGTTCATGGTAAGCATGGATGACAGCATGAATGGTCGTCGGTGAAAGGCCGTGTTGCATAGGCCAGTCACGCTTTCAATCGGTCCTTCAACAACTCGCCCCTCGCATTTGCTCTGATCACTACCGTTTCTCGACTGTGTCGAACCACATGGTATTCACTTCACACACGCATAGGTTTGCTCACCCGGCCAGGTCCGTAACGCGAAGGCGACTTGGTGAACCAGAAACTATGCAAGAGCCCCCTGTAGCCCCTGATGTTATACCATGTCGTTTCTATCTTTACACTGGATTCTGCCATTCTTCCCTGCATAAATGTACCCGCTGCTAGCACGCAGATCCATGGTTAACACCGAGACCCACTCGTGTCTGAAGGCCTTAATAGCTTACAGGACCCACGGCATGCAGGCACGCTGTGCAAGAGAAAAGTCGAACACCTTACTCAGGCAACTACAGGAAGAGTAATAAGTTCTCCTTGTATAGCAATACTCCACGTGGGCAACTACACAACGAGTAATTGATCCTTCTTATATAGCGATATTCTACCTAGACAACTACAGGGGTGGCGTTCGACTTTTCCGAACTGGAAGTATCCTTTAATACCTTTCGCTTCTGGTAACCGACGCATAAATTCGAGGAGCGTCCTGGATCTCGTGCCGCTATCAGTCATGTAGAGGAGTCGCACTTCTCCTTTCTTCTTGCTCTGGTACTAGCGTTTTCCCGGCGCCTCTAGCAACTTGTCCAGCGGTTGCTCCTTAGAGCTCACCTCGGCATAGTACGGTAGTATTGTCGTGTTTAGCATCGATGCTATGTCTGTCCAATCGACATTCGTGAAGCTCGCTGCTGCGTTTGCGGTGGTCATTACATCGTTGTTCCTCGGTTTTGGGGGGTTTGGGTGTCGAGTGGGAAAGAATGTCGGCACTTTGGCATAAGGAATTTCATAGCGGGCGCCACCGTTATCGCTGCTCGCATCGTCATGGCTGCTTGCACCACCCTGTCCTCCAGCACCTGGGGTCTTATCGCATGGCGCGCCCGCTAGTTTTTCGTCACCGGGAGCTTACAGGAAACAACCCCTTCAGATAGAGGCTCTTCGGAGTCGGTTTTCTTCGTACGGGGGTTAGGGGCGTTGGTTTCACCCTTCAGCTTCTTGGAGACATCGGTGCGATCCGTATGTCCGGTTAAGGATCGCTTTGGTTAGACGATGGACGACGACGGTTGAGCATTTCGTAACGGTTGTCCTTGGTGCTGCCCTTGTGCTGTTGTTGCTTGTAGCGGTTGGGGCTTGTTGCCTTGTGGCAGTTGCCGAGGCCCTGTGGAGAATGATGGGTTTGGCGTTACCGGAGTCTGTGGGGGCGCTGTTCGAATGAGCGTGGACAGCGATGTGTCGGACATGCCTATGGTGTTCTTGTTCGGGTCCACTTGAACGTTCTGAGGAACTCTAAGGTTGTTACCGGTGTTGGCTTGGTCGGTAGAGAGTATGCCAGTTACGGCCGTGAGCTGCTGGAGGACAATACGAGCACCATGCGACGCCTGAGCTAGTCGCACCTGTACGTCCGACAGATTCATGTTCGCTACCGAAGAGTTGATGACGCGATCGATGAGTTCGTCGGTTTCGACCTCGTCCGTGTTATCGATGCGCAGGTGTTTGGAAAGCTTTTCTCGTGTATGTAATAGCTCGGCCTCAGCACCTTGGGACTTCGCCAGCACCTCTGATACTCTGCTGTACCATATCATCGTTGCGGCTGTCTGCTCCCTTGGGTGAATCATGGTCTCGGTCTCCTCTTCCTTGAAGTTGAGTCCCAAAGGAAAGTTGCGAACCAATGCATCCAGTGCCTCGTCCGAGTGCTGATGCCTTTCGCGGAGGTCTTGCACCTGTGAGTGTGCTTGCACCAGGTTGTCCTCCAACATCTTCATTCTTGACATCCCTGTATTCAATCTTGACTCCAGCTCTTCGTATCGCTTTCTCTCTTCTCTCAGTGCAACCTCGGCTTCTCCACGTCGTGGCGTCGCGTTTCCGATGGTGGATAGACCCATATACAACCAGGCTGGCTTCAGGTCTTTCTCTTTGTCGTTTGTATTGCTCTCCAAGATATCAGGCGACTCGGGCGCGTTTGTGGATGTGTAGTGGGTGTCTTGTTGATCGATGTTGGTATTGGCATCGGGGCGGCTGAGGAAAGGTCTTGATGGTCCCGATCCCATGAATTGTGGTTGATGGTGTAGGAGTGATGGTCTGGAAAGGTCGTGGATGAGCTTAAATATTGCCCAGGTGGCGTTCAACGCGCAGACGCTCTCTCACCTGCGCGCAGCACGCGAAGCGGTCAACACAAAAGTGGGGCAGACTCACAAGTGAGAGACGAGAAGATCAAGGAACCCAAGACGTAGAGCAGGATGACTATTGCTGATATCGCCAGCGAAAGTTTCTATTCATGTCAGATTCATCGGGTCAACGCCGCTGTAAGCATCCACCATATACTGGACACGGCGCGCAGATGTACCAGCTTGTGGAAGGGGACTATACGCAAAACCACGGCGATAATTTGTGCGAAGAGCTCCGGTGGCAGGTCGAGTAGTTCCATATTGGCAGGTGAGGGTATAAACAGGTGAGGGGAGAGTAGGTTAATAACGAAAGAGGCACATAATGGCTCTTGATAAGTGAGAGAGAAAGAAAAGGTTCAGTGAAGCTTGGAGACTGAGTGATGCGAATGAGAAAGAAGTGTCACGTGCTAGAAGAAGTATAGACGCGGGCAATGTTCTCGAACTCGAACAACAATATCAAGTGACGGAACTGCTCTAACTCGATCATGAAAGAGGCGCATGTGCGATACAGCAGACGTATCAATTGCAGACGGTCGTTGTAGTGGCGCACCTTTTCATCCAGTGTATCGTTCGTTCGGATAAGGTACTCCGGTGCTCAATTAAAGTTCCGCGAAGCGCAGTGGCACAGTTGGCACATGCACATCGCTACCTGCGACCATAGCGAGTAGCGCTAACAGAGGTTTGTTGGAATCGGCCCCCACATCTTCAGACTTATTGATACTCTCAGAAGTGACGCTGTGGCGCATGACAGTGGATCGGTTGAGACAAAAGCAGCAGTTGCAGAATGAGGGACTAGGTGACGTTATGCCAGTAATGGCGCTATACTACGAATATGTTTATAGTACAAGTCTATTACATGTGCTCGAAAGCACGGGGGTATCAAAGAAAAAAACAAAAGGTCAAAAGGATCTAGATGCTCGCTGAATGACATGTGGAAAGCGTCGAAACAAGTATGGGGCATAGCTCATATAGGAAAATTCGTTGCACGTCGGCTGTTCAACTCTGTGTCGTGTACATGTGTATATGTTCATGGAGTTGCGACGTCGAGTCGCGGTAGGGTTGCGGCTGTTGGGCCATCATGTGTTGCTGGGGATGCTGATGATGCTGCTGAATGGGATGTTGGGGCTGCTGATGCTGAAGCTGGTGAGGATGAGGATGGCGCATGCCCATCGCTGCGATGGTATAGTCAGAATGCATATCTGATGATGCTTGACTCATTTGCGACGATGGTCTAGGATGGGTACTGCTTCTAGAGCTGCTGAGTCGATTGCCTATCTTGTGAAGTGGCTTCGAGATCATTTGGCCAAACGAGGGACGGTCGTAGTATTGCGACTCTTCGAACTGGGGAGCACCACCGAAATAGTTAGGGTAAAGCGCTTCTAGTGGATTGGGTGGAACCTTGACTTGGTCCATGTAGTCGTCCTGATACATGTTGGTGTGTTGCTCAGGATCCATGATTGGAGTGTGGGCATGAGGAGTGTGCATCGTGGATGTTGTCATAGCCGGTGGGAGATCAGGTATAGCCGGTTGCGCTACGTCAAGGTAGTTCCCAGGGTCCACGTCCATGTAGCTAATTCGGCGGTTATTCGTATCCACTGCGGGAGTTTGCGGCTCCACAAATGGCGAGGAGCCACAATCATAGTCAGGTACGTGCGCTTGGGAATTACAGATGCGCAGTAACGCTGCGTTGATGCTTGCGAGGCGCGCTCGTGAGTGTTGCGGGTTGGAATTCCCAATGAGAATGTGCATGCGCTGCTCACGTGACAGCTTCTCGACATGCGGGACGGAGTCCCTCGAAGGAGTCACGAAACCTGGAGGCAACTGCTGGTGCACAGAGTCCAGCTGTATGTCAGCACGGAGACTCAAGGCGGTAATCAAGACCTCCTCTCGACTTGGTCGAAGATCGCAGCATTGGAGCTTCTGTCGGAGGATGCGCGAGTTGTCGGGACACCAACTAATTTGTGACCGACTTTCTCGTAGTCTCTCATCCAAGCAGCCTATAAGCTCTTTCCATGTATCGTGAAGGGCTTCTTGTCGTATCAGGTTCCGGATGACATTGGAGTATTTCCATTGGTCCATTGTTGCGCCATTTTTCATGTGCTTCGCGACATGGTCACAGCGCTCATCCCATCCGATGCTAACCTCTTTACACTTGTCAAACCCACAACCAAACACTCTCCTTGGCAATAGGGTGATGCCAATGTCGGTCAAAGAAGGCAAAGGCCGACCGGCATGGTAGCGTTGATGATGCTTGATGAAGTCTTTTTGGCGGTCGAAGATACGGTTACAACCGTGGACGATGCATGGCCAATCCTCTCCAGTCTCATGCATCCTCATCTCGTGTTTCTTCCAATCGGACTTGGCCTTGAACGTCTTCTGGCTCTTCTGTTCGGCGCAATAGGTGCAGAACATGAACGGCTCGCCAGACTGGCTCTGAGACTTGTCGTCATCTGGGATCAATGACGGAGAAGCAACACTGATATCATCTGTTGGTGTGTAGCTTGGCTCCATCTTGAGATCGAGTGGACTCTCCGTGTCCACACGAGGCATAGTTGCGGGCACCGGACGCGTCGGATCAAGACCAGCTGGGTAGGAGCGTGGTTCCGCTCGTCTCTTGGAGCGCGACGACGACGAGGAAGCGACGGAACCTCGCGCGTCACTGCTGCCTGTGGACGACGAGAAGGTCGTTGCCATGGAGAGTCGAGAGCGCCATGATGACCCCGACGAGGAAGTCGTGGTGGAACTAGCGGTGCTGGTGGACATGAATGACGAGGCTGTTGAGTTGCGGCCTAAAGTTGGGTGAGCATATGCGCCCAAGAACAGGCGGCGAGGAACATACGCGAGTCTATGGTTTGTGAGAACATTCTCTGAATTAGATGGGGAGGATGCCTCGCCAGCAGGGCCTCGATATGGCGCATCGACTCCTCCGGTATGTCTAGATTGTCCTCCATGTTGACTAGAGAGAGAGAGAGCGCGGTATGCTCAGTTCAGTTCGCGCGACAGAGGACTACTGTAACATGCCGAATACACCTCGCGAAAGCACAAACGAGTGAGAAGCTAAAACAAACGATAGGCGGAGGTGCAAAGGAGGGTGGGGAAGGGTATCCAGGTGTCGCGGTAAGACTAGGGGCCGAGGGGTGGATAATCGTGTATCCGAGCAGGCATCAGCTGCTGTTGGTGCGACGGGTTGATATACAAATGTGATCACCTCACGCACCAAGGCAGCGGGGAGTGCGGAAACGGCACTCTTCTAGAAGACGTGTGGAAGGATTGTAGAAGAAGCTAATTGTGGGCTGCTCGCGGGGGCGCTCGTGCGCACCATCGACATGACCTCTGCCCTGGTCTGGCCTCAGAGCTGGGGCAAGGCTGAGGGTACGGCAGGCCTGCCAATCTGTAGCGTGTTTGAGGTCGCCGCAGGGAACCGCAGTAGGGGCTGAAAGAACACCGCGACGAGAAGGAAAAAAAGACAATGTGTGCGCGCGCGAACCCACAACACCACGCGCTGCCACCCCGTCGTTTAAAGACGTTTGCCCACGCAGACTCGGGTCGAGACATGGCTGCGCCAGACTGTCTTCGCGACGCCGTGATTCGCACAGACGTCGTGCGCAAAGCACGCAACCTATCGCAGATACGCAACACGCCATTCACAACGAAGCCATCCGAACACTAGGCCCTGTAAGGGGCATGCAGCGCGGTACCTGGATGACGCACCGCTGGTTTACTGCTCGAAGCGTCCTGGTGCCGTGATGAGTGACATTTTTGGTGGGACCTGCCAGGAGCCATCACTCCATCCTGCACGCCGAAAGTCGGCACCACGCCGTCGCTTAACCCAGACACCCAGACGACGGAAGCATTCATTCACAGCATCCAGCAGCCACCATCGACTGGCCGCAACACTTGCTCCCAGTCCCCGTCACTCGCCCGCCTCAATCACGCCTCGAGTACCATGCCCACGACGACCAACTCGAGACAGGTGGCTGACAGAATCGAGTGCTGACGGCACAAGCACGTTCCCCCATGCATAACCGGTGGCAGCGAATCAAGGCCTCGGGGCCGTCGTTGTAGCAGTTGGGCTGCTGCAGGCCGTCATCGCTGAAGATGCCCATGTAGCTCGACGGTATCGCGTAATCGACGCGCAGTCAAAGGACACTTCGACTAGTGTAGGCTTAATGTAAGGAAACGGAAGCCTGCCACAACGGGCAGGAAGGGGCCGGGTAAATCCATTAGTTCAAGATAACAGCCTTAGCCAACGCCCTCGACTGCTTGGTATCACGACCCGGACGGAGCGGTAGCATCAAGCTGTAATTAACACCATCACGCTTTTCCCGGCTGGTTTTGAACGGATCCACAGCAGCGCCGGCGTCCCTAATCAGAGCGGCGCGATTCTTCGGGACTTGAAAGCGCCACGGCACTTTCGAGGATCGTCTAGACCGCGAACGACGTCTCCAGGCCGTTGAACAAACTTTACTTAGGCACGGATTTAAGCACTGTACAAGATTGGCGCGACACCGGCTCAACGTTGTATCGTACGTCGCGTGGGCGCATGCGCGATTCATTCGGAAGTCACAAAGCTCCAGAGTCCGGAACCAGCCAGTGTTACATCCCTTTGTCGATCCGACCGTCCGACGATCTACATGACGACCTCGACTCATTGCATGCCGTGTTCTTGGACTTTGTAGACGGAAGCGCACGGCACTCGGCGCTTTTTTTTTGAACTATCTAAAAAGAAGCAAAAAGCTTGTCCCATCATCATCATCGATGACTTATACAAAGTGTCCGTCGCAGTCAAAGTTGCCCGCCGTCTTGAAGTTACAAGAACTCTCCAGTCCGCCCCCAGTGATGTGAACGTCGTCAATCTTGATGTTGCTACAGCTTCCCTCTCCACACAGGATATAGTAGTTCTTTCCCTCTTCCGTCGCAGTGCCGGTGATGTTCCTCATGACAATGTTCTGAATGATGACACCGTTCGTTGGCTCGCCGGTTGGTCCACCGTTCAGGTAGTCTTGCTGGATATCGATTCCATAGATGGATATGTTCTCAACGCGGATGTTCTCGAATAGGATGTTAGAGATGAAGCCGGTGGTATTCGAGTTCGACTTGATGCGGGCTCCGTTCTCGGCGTTCAGAACGACAGAGTTGGTGAAGGAGATGTTGGTAACATTGTTGTCTGGAGGGTGTTGTTAGTCGAGCACCACCGAAGAGGGGTGATTGAAAGGATGACATACTTGACTTTCCGCCAACCGATCCAATGGAAAGACCGTGGCTGCCGTTGCAATACATGTTGTTGACCAGGATGTTGTTTCCGCTTGTGACTGCGACACAGTCGTCCTGGTTGATGACGACGCTGTCACGAACCGTGGTATCGTTGGTGCTTCCCAGATCAAACCCGTCGCTGTTGTGTGATGCAGGCAGACCGTTGGAGCGGTTGTTGGGTGCATATCCGGCGCTGTTGTTCAGCGTGATGTGGTGGATATCCAGGCCAGCGCTGTTGCTGATAGCGAAGCAGTGAACAGGATAGTTCTCAATGTACATGTCGTGAACCGAGCTGTTTCCAAGAACCTTGCTGATCTCGATAAAGTGGTTTGGCTTGGTGAGGCCTCCGTTGCTACCAAGACCGTCCCACCAAGCTTGACCATTGCCATCGAGCACGGCGTCTGCATCGGCTGTGATCTCAATGTTGGATCCTCCCACCTTGATGAAGGCATAGTTTGCATCGGCGTATTCCCAGAATGTCTTTCCCTTGAAAGTCACCTTGGTCCCACTCTTCAGCTTCGAGAGATCAATAGTCGAGTTTCCGGGCACGGTGAGGCCATCGAGAGTAATGGAAGTGCAGGCCGCTGTTGCTGCCGGAATGGCTGCGTACTCTGTCACGTAGCAGGCATCGGTAGCCGCAGTCTCCAAGGGAGAGGGTACGGCAGCCGCTGTTCCTACGGCAGCAAGAATGAGCAATGTAGATGCTTGGAATCGCATTTTGAGGGATAGAGCTGATGTAAATCTCAAGGACTTCTTACTTTCACAGGGAATCGACTCTGCCGTATATATATGTTCATAACCTGGCGGCCCCAGAATCTCCGTTGAAAAGCCACCTGCATATCCCCGACGAATCGCCACATAATTTTGCGCGCGGCCACTGTAGAAACCTGAAGCCTCGTCATCTACGACCAGAAAGCACAAGCAACCTAAGCACTAAAGCCAAGAGCAGGCAAGGCTTGACAGCAGCACTATGTATGAGGAGGCGTTCGCCCCACCACCAGGCACTGAGAAGTCAGTGCTTGCATGGGGAACGGCTCGGAAGAACGTGGGACGTGGCCAACCAGTCCGTGGCGAAAGAGCAAAGTCGCGTTCTGTTTGGTCGAAACGTAGGGGAAGTAGGACCTGAAACATTCATCCGGAGTGCGACCAGCACATGGCGGAAACGCGGAGTGAAGGCACGGAGAAATGGATTCCGTCCAACGACACGGCTACTTAGGTGCCTCGATGACCAGATGACTGATCGCGGAAATGATGCAGGACGGCGGGAATTGCGTATGCCATAAGTAATCCACCACTTCGTGCGCTATCAACGAAAGGTGTCCAAAAACTCCTTTATCCCCAACATGCGAAGAAGAACCGAAAACACACATGCACGACAAAACGCTGCAATTTATCTGAAATGATCGCTGCGCTGGTAAAAGGAAAGATTTACGTTGGAAGCGCGAACTCGGAAAGAGCCATGTTACTAGTGGCTTGGCGCGGCCCTGGTTATCAGATCAATGCATGCCCAACCTCCTGGTTCCTCATGCAGAACAGACCCTTACATAAGTATGCAGGGCAAGAACGGCCAAGACTATAATGCACATGTCAGCGGAAGCCACGGATGTATCAGAAAGCTTTGTAAGGCCTCGAGGCTTAACGACTACCTGCCTTTTTGTCTGGCATAGGCCAAAACATATGTGGATGTGTATCTCAGGGGCTGAAGTCGCGACTCTCTTGACATTCATCAAACTGCAAGCTATGTGGCAGTAATCTGATACGATGCTGCAGCCAGGTGAGGTAACGGAGCTGACATTCGATCGAGTATATTTCTGTTGCAGTCAACACATACGAACGCGTTCGGCTTGTTCAAATCATAAGCTACGCAACAGTCACGGAGGTATGTATACCTTCGCGCCTTTTCGACAATTTTCGGACCGAGGTGGATGCCGCACATACAATCTCGCGCAACAGGTTTTGATCTCGGCCGCTTACTGTGAATGAGGAACAAACACTTCGATTTGCCATGACATGTGCGGAACCATATTTTGGGTATTGTCAAGCGTCGAGAATCCCTTCGATTTGAAGTCGATGATGACGAGAGAAGGATTTGTATATGTGGAGATATGTAGACATCTCAGAGCACATACAAAGCTCGTAGCGAGATGTGAACGTATATCCACTTCTGTCGATCAAAACTTCCATGAAGAATCTCGCCAATTAAGCCCAGAGGAACATGGCCTGCTCATTTCGGCATTTTGAGATGCCAAGAAATCCGCTCCTGAACACTCATGGGAGACTGTGTTCCTGCGTGATAGAAGTATGGGTTCATAACATCACAGAATATTCGATGCTGTCAACCAACACACTCTCCTCCAAATTGCACTGCCACAACCCATGCACCATGTCCTCTTTTCGAAGCTTGATCGAATCTTGAACCTCGTTTTTGATGCGAAGCAGAATTAACATGATCCACACTTTTGGTAGACTCGATTATCCACAGGGGCACAGATTCATGGTAACCTACGCATGGATGTTGTTTGAATATGCTGCAAAGCAGATTGGAAATGAGGAAAGGGTAGAAGGAGATGGGAGGTTTTACATAGACTTGGATAGCTTCAGGTGCAAAAGGACGTAAGACATGTACAGCAGACGTGGACATGATCTCCATCTTCGTCACTTTTGAAGCCCCTATAATATAGCGGCCATTGCTGACACAATCGTCTCCTGACAGTCAGCTTATCGATCTCACGTAAATTCTTCTTGATGGACTCACAAAGCCAGTCACACCCAACCAAAGCTCCATCCCCATGGCCTCAATTTTGATCGCCTCTGCTTCCACTGGTGCTGTCACTCTCGACGTCGATGAAGCAGAGTGTTCCACCGTCTGGCTCGCCCGCGTTGTACTAGAAGAGCCAAATTCTACCGTAGAAGTCGCCATTGGCACCGAATCAGCCAGAGATCTCCAAGCCTCTGCAGGCGACAAGGTTGCTGGAGTACTTTGATATGGGATAGATAACCCCCGTGTGCTTGTGTTGGAGTCTTGTGAGTTGTTATCAGGTACGTCAGGTATGTCCGGGACTTCTGGGTCAGGCCGATTTGGTCTTGGGGCGGGTCGTGGTCGTGGTCGTGGTCGTGGTCGTGGGAAGAAAGCTGCAGAGGATGTTGTGACAAGGAGAAGACACAGTAGGGTGTGTGGTAACATTTTGAAGAGATGCTTGAACCAGAGTCCGGATTGTGTGACGGGATTGAGAGATTGGTGCTGAATAGGGAAGAGGTACGCGTTGTGGCATTACCAGCCATGTTGTATGTACAGGTCCATAAAGTCTGTGTTTCAAGGCGTCCAGGTTGTGTCCAGCCTCGTCACAACGTTGCGGCGGAGCACCAACTGACAGGGTGGGAATACGCCTCGCGCTCCGCTTGCAAAACCACCACCTAACGGAGTATTTGGGGGCCAAAAACAACAACCTCTAACTTTCTTGAAACAGCTCGGCGCGGTAATCATATGCGAAAGTTCTGTTGAAAACCTGATTTATTTGTCAATTGAGCAGAGAGGCAATGCTGGACAATACCACGCCCTGTAGTATACTTTGAAAAACCCCAGTACCCTCATCAACGCCATCGCTATGCGCAAGTACAAAGGCAGTACACCCGTTATGATACATGGTGCGAACCGACCAAGCTCGTCTCTGGCTTGTCCGCATTATCGATATATCTCATCAAACGGCCTGGTATCCCGGAAACAGCTCTCCCATACTTCGTTGACTACCTTCCCAGCATGCTCTTGGTCTTTTATGCCTGGCCGAGCCATCATGCTTAGTGTCGCCCTCCGCCTGACACAGGATTGTAATTGTTCGGTGATGCGCCACTGGTTGCGTGTGAAGAACTCTCTGGCGAAACGACATTCGCCGCTGAGTGTGGACGCGCGTATCTCAAGGCAAGCCTGGTGTCGCAGGTTATCGGATTCTACTTTGAACTTTAGATGGTCCCATGCGTGAATCATTTCATGCGCCATGGTGTCTTCTTGATGTCCGCGATTGCGGAACTTGTTGGCGCAGAGGAGGATGCCGTGGTCGAGGGAGAAACCGCCCGATTGCTCGTTGGTGCACATCCGACACAGTATGTTGTCCTTGTTCAGGTCGCCTCCCAGTTTGTATACTTCGTCCGACAGAAAGCGTATAATGGGACTATACTGCAGTAGGTACTCTTTGTTCGACTCGCATCGCTTGCATATCGAGTCTGCTTTGATCTTGTCCATTTCGCCAAAGTAGCCCTTTTCTAGTTCAACATCTCGAGAGCCCGTCATGCGACCGAGCATTATGTTGAAGGCACTGCTCCATGTGTAGTATACGGGGTCGATCTTCTGAGGGGGTGGTTGAGCCATGGCGGAGAGGGATGCGCCATCGGGCGCCGTCTCGGAGTTGGCCATGGTACGGTTCGGCGGCGTGCGACTCTGCAATTCGGTGACCAGAGTGTAGGGCGCAGACGTGTGGCGTGACGTTCGACGATGCTTACAGTAGGACGTGTTCTCGATTCCCGTCGCGAAAAGTTTAGGTGGAGATGGGGAAGGAGCTGGTAGCGCGGGGAGCCAATCGGAGCGAAGACGTCACCGCGAGCAAGGGCGCCCGAAGATCGCTTGCGAGGGAAACTTGGGCTTGTTCCAGTCATCAGTTGCGCGTCAATATAAAGGGCGGCGTGTATGTGATGAGGCGCTGGGCTGCAATCATACCTCAGCCGTCTCTTCTCTCCTACAGCATTTTCGACTATCCAACATCTGCGCCTGCCGCCAGTGCATCGCACTCTCTGTCGCAATGGCCGTCCACATGCGCAAGCAGCCCGGCCAACTGACCGTCGTGATCAAACTCGGTAAATACAGAACAGTAGTTATTTCACGTCGAAAAGAAGAGAACACCTGACCAACACAACCAGGAACCTCGTCCATAGTCGACGAAAAAACACATCAGCCCCTCCTCTCCATCCTCTCCCTCATCGTCGAGACAGCATGCAGCCTACGCGCGGCCGGGCATCGTGTCGTAATTGTATCCTCTGGCGCCATTGGTGTGGGTTTGCGACGGATGAATCTCCCACGACGCCCAAAACACCTCCCACAAGTCCAAGCGTTGGCTGCCATCGGCCAGAGCAGACTGATGTCGCTATGGGACCAGCTGTTTGGCAACTTGGAGCAACCGATTGCTCAGGTGCTGTTGACGCGAAACGACATTGCCGACCGGACACAGTACCAGAATGCGCAGAACACCTTTATTGAACTGCTGAGCATGGGTGTCATTCCTATTGTCAACGAGAACGATACGTTGGCCGTCACCGAAATCAAGTTTGGTGACAACGACACGCTGAGTGCCATCACTGCGGGCATGGTCCAGGCGGATTACCTCTTCCTTATGACGGATGTGGATTGTCTGTACGACAAGAATCCGCGTACAAACCCAGATGCAAAGTCAATTGCTGTTGTGGAAGACATTGCCGATCTGGCAGCAGATGTGAGCTCGGCAGGTAGTTCCTTGGGAACAGGCGGCATGAGCACCAAGATCGTAGCAGCAAGGTTGGCGACGAGTGCAGGTGTTACAACAGTCATCACCAAGAGTAGCAAGCCAGGCAACATCTCGGGCATCATTGCGCATGCAGAGAAACAACGAAAGGCGAGGATGTCGAGTCGAAATTCAGTCACCAATCTGCAAGAAGAAAGCGCGTCACTTGCTCAAGCAGCCTCGCAAGACTCAAACCTCGATCTCTCAGCATCTACAGCCTCATTAGGCGACCAACAGCTCGCTGAACGCGCATCCCCCAAACCAGAAGAACCAGTACCCCTACACACCCGTTTCCTCCCGATATCCAACCCCATTCGCGACCGCTACTTTTGGATTCTGCATGGTCTTGCGCCCCATGGGACGATATACATTGACCAGGGTGCATGGGCTGCGTTGAGCGACAAAGCTGGCCTACTACCTGTCGGTATCGTAGACGTAGACGGCCACTTTGCGCAGCAAGAAGCCGTACGCATCGTCGTTGTCAAACGTCTGTCCAACTCATCACATTCTCCCAAACCAGTACAATCGCCAACCACCCCGCAACCTCCGACAACGCCTGGCGCTCTAGCCCACGGCGTCCACGCTCCGATTCCAATTCGGCATCCCCTTACGCACTCGTCGTCGTCATCGTACTCGATGAGTTCTTCACAGACACTGCAGCACCCGCCCAATTACGAACTGCATAACCCGGCACCGATTGAGATTGGGCGAGCAGTAGTGAACTACTCGGCTACGGAGATTAGGAGAATCAAAGGCCTGCATTCGACGCAGATTAGCGAGGCGCTGGGATATGCAGATAGTGAGTATGTCGCACTGCGGGAGAACATTGCCTTCTTCGGGGGCGAGAGGAGTAGACCTAGTACGCCTGACTTTAGGCATGGAGAGAAGAGGAGTGAGGCGGTTGAGGCGCATTAAAACACTTTCACAACGCGTATAGACGGCAAAATAGATGGTGCTTGGAGGAATAAAGATTGAAATGCTTGCATTGCATGCGATGCGGGATATATTCCCGTGACTATTTCAAACGCCAACGGCCAACCGAAGACTCCAAGCAATGCGACCAAGAACAAAAAAACTCAGTGACTTCCGTGCAAAACGCCCCTTCGCCGTCGTAGATGTTAGACATTATGTAAAAGAAGACTAGTAGCTCTCTTCTGACTGCTCTGAGCTGCTGCGTATCTTGCCACCCGAGGTACGCTCGTAGGCTCGTGGGCTGCCCTTGCAGTGCTTGACGATCCACGGGTGTACCTCGACATCCTCAAGCGCGATACGCTTCTCAGGGTCAAGCACCAGCAATCTCTTGATGAGATCCCGTGCCTCTGCGCTGACGAAGCTGGGGACAGTGTACTCTCCCCTTGCAATCTTGCGCTGTGTCATGACCTGTGTGTCCTCAAAGGGCGCTTCGCCGACCAGGAACTCATATGTCAAGACACCCAGACTCCACAGGTCAACCTTCTCGGAGTAGTAGTTGTCCTTGCCGCCACCGCGAAGCATCTCCGGGGGCAGGTAGTCGAGAGTTCCGCACATGGTGTTGCGGCGGTTGTTGGGCGCGTGCACCGACCAGCCAAAGTCGGAAATCTTGATCTCGCCGTGGATACCGACGAGGATGTTTTCGGGCTTGATGTCGCGGTGCATGACGTGCTTCTTGTGGAGGTACTTGAGTGCTGCGGCCATTTGGGCAATGTACTGCGCTGCTTTCCATTCTGGGAAGCGCTGTTCCTTGCGGAGGTGCTTGTAGAGCTCTCCCTTGCCGGCGAACTCGAGGATGAGGAAGATGCGCTTTGCGTCGTGGAAGTGGCCAAACAGCTTGAGGATGTTGGGGTGGGTGAGATGTGATTGGATCTCAATCTCGCGTCGGACCTGCTTCTCGACCTTGCCCTGTTGGAGCTCCGACTTGTGGAGGACCTTCAACGCACACACAAAGCCCGAGGAGCGTTCCTTGGCGAGGTAGACGCGACCAAACTTTCCCTTTCCCAGGGGCTTGCCGATTTCGAACATGCCCAGATGCCATTGTTTGGGCTGGGCAGGGTTGGAAGGAGCGGTGTAGATGGCCGACTCGGTAAGGGTGCGGCGGTGGGAGCCGCTATGTTCCGATGGGCGGCTGGCGCCTGCTGTGATGGCGACCTTGGCGATGTTTGCCGTCTTTGCGTTTTGCGTGGCAAGCTTCTGCAATGGAATCTGATGGGGCAGCTTCATGCGGTTGGCAGCTGATTGTGACGACGACAGGCCCGTCGATAGAGATGTGGTGGCAGACGACTTGAGCCTGTTAGAAGCGACTCTATACGATGGACTGAGTGATACACACCTTGGCCTTGTGGTAGGTAGCAGTGGATGCCACCTGGTCGTCGTTCTCATCGTTGATGGTGGTGCGCTCAAAGGCGGCTTCGAGGTTTGCAACGTCGGCCATTGTCAGTGTCGGTGTCGAGATGCAGGCGGGCTGGAACGACAGGAGGCAGTCAGTACGACAGCAAGAGACGTCGCCAAAGGGGATTATGGAATGCTAAGTTGATGGTTCAGGGACGGCATGGCATGGCAGTTAGTTAACCACAAACAAGTGGGTTTCACGCGTTGCTATGGGAGACGGCGATCGGCGGTCGGGGCTTCCGTTCGCGCCCCACTCCAGAGAAGGTCCCCGCCATCGGGCCCACCTGCAGATGGCAGATGGCAGATGGCAGATGGCAGCGAAGAAGCACACAGTACATACCTGTACTCGCCGCATATTTTCTCCCAAAAGCGTCGCGTCGCATCGCACACATCTCGAGACATGGCGTCGCTCAACGGAGCGCCCGCAGATACCGTGGCACCCGGCCAGGCCGACACATCCATCACCAAAGAAGGCTTCAACATCACCACGCGCAAACTCCCCATCCTCAAGGCTGGCCCGATAGAAGAAATGACCAAGAAGCTGGGCATTGCGCCGCCCGAGATGATATTCGGCGACAACATGGTGCGCATAGAACATGCGCAGAGCGGCTGGTACATTGAGTTCAATGCCTTTGATGCGCTGGACCGCGTGGACAAGACCGGCGACAACATGTTCAAGGTGGCGTACTCGAAAGAGTGGCAGCAGAACCGGTGAGACTTTGTCCACGACGCTGCCCGAAATACCCCTGACCGCCATCAGACAGAAGCAGTTCGAGGACATCAAGGAAGTGGTCAAGCCGTTCGACTGGTCCTACAGCACAGATTACAAG
Organism: Alternaria dauci; assembly: GCF_042100115.1. Lineage (NCBI taxonomy): Eukaryota > Fungi > Ascomycota > Dothideomycetes > Pleosporales > Pleosporaceae > Alternaria > Alternaria dauci. Next base: position 1,021,226 of record NC_091272.1, read on the forward strand.
GGCACCACGCCGCCAACACCCGCATTTGAGCCTACCGAGACACCCATACCGCTTGCCCTCCTCAAGCGACCCGACCCCATACACTTCTTCGACGAGCTAGTACTGTACGAGGACGAACTAGCCGACAACGGCATCGCTATGCTGTCCTGCAAGATTCGCGTTATGCCGCAGCGCCTACTGTTGCTTGTGCGCTTCTTCATGCGTCTGGACGATGTTGTCTTCAGGATGCGGGACACGCGCGTCTTTGTCGAGTTTGGTGATAATGTGGTGCTTAGAGAATACACGGCGAGAGAAGAAAAGTACGAGAATGTGCGCAAGAAGCTCGCAGGAAGGAAAGAGGACGTGCTTGCGATAATGCGAGATCCCAACCGCTTGGCCGAGCACATACCCATTGTGGAACATAAGCTCGAGGGGTTGCAGTTGAAGTGAGCCGCGCGATGTGACTCAACGTGCAAACAACGGCCCATCAGCACCAAAGCAATCGCGTTAGAAGCGTGAACGGCGAACGGCCAACTAAATCTGCAAGACCATCAACAAAGTTTGTGCCATGCCCGCAAACATGCCGATCAAATACAAGCTAATCTTTTGTTTAGTGATCATCGTACCATTATTCCGACACCAAACATCCCCATCCTGGAATCTTGCCGGTCGACGAGCTTCGAGTCCAGACGCACTCCCCTAATCTTGCAGAAGCGTTGTCGAGATGCACCAATAATCCTCATGCGCGACGCCATGGTCATGGTCAATCCCCTACCGTGTACATATTTAGTCTACAATGCATGCAGTCGATCTTGAGCTTGCCTAATGCGCATCCATGCGCAAACGACCTTCTATGTGGCAGTGTGCGCGCATGTCAAGATCGTGGGCGTCTGGTCATCTAAACCACCAGGCATGCCGACATCTCAATGGAATTGCGAGCAGACGAACCATGTGCATGTTCATGCTCGAACGCACCTCTTCAATACCAGAGTGAAGCATTGAAACTTTATTTCAGTTTCATAGTACATGCAGATTGCTGACAGTACCGTGCGCCAACCTCCAAGACCTATACGACCTCGGGAGGTTCCTGCCACGTCACTCCCAAGGAAACAATTGATTTCTGTACGCGCCGAGATAAGCAAATAAAATTGCCCCGTTGCTCCATGATTGTCACACGCGTCTACTTAACGTCAAACGGAGATTGCCTTCGTCCGAGATTACTCTTACTCAGGGAACCGTTGTGCACCGCCCCAGATGACACCTGAAAAGTGGAAAGTGCGCAAGACTCAACAGACAGAAAATCACCGGAACTTGTGCAATACAGAGTGGACGTCCTAGATTAGACCGCCCCGATAGCCGGCAAGGCCAGCAATGGTTTGTACAATTCGTACGATGGGAGACGAGTACCGAGATGCGTGGCAGACGTAATGGAGCATCCCGAGCGATCCCTCGTCCGCAACAAGTAAGCTGTCGATCCCGGACCAAAATAAGCTTTGCGCAATCAGACGCAACCCAGCTTCATCACCTGCGGAGGTAAGCAACAGCTGCGCATTCCGAGTGAAGGCGGCGTCGACGCCATCATGGTCGCCATCTATTCTGCTTTCGACTGCATGCTGTTATCGTAGTGGTTCTTAGTGCACTCAGCTTCCGCCGCCGTCCGGGCTGTGATGTCATGTTGAACATAGAAAAAAGCAGACTGGGCGTCCAGTAGAGTGAGACTAACTGCGGTCTCGAACAACCACGCATCAAGCACACTGAACTGGGATCCGCAGACTCTCAATTCGGCCCGTGTAGCGCGCGCACGCTCCCAATCATCTACCACGACCAAGGACGAATCTTACTCAAAGGGTCCAAGCATCTCGTCCGAGGCGATGGCGCCAGGACTAGGAGCGGGCATGGGGAGCGTCCGCCATCCGGGGTGTTATGACAATATAGGTCCAAACGTCAGCGAGCAGTTAGTATATGTTGGACAGTTACAGCTGGTCTTTTTTTAAAAAAAAAGACAATACCGACTTTGACGCTACACGGCAGCACTCGCCGCTGCAACTCACCATGGCTGAATCCAAGTCCAACGGCGAGGCATACACGTCGAATACGTCATACCCCTATCAAACACAAACCCACAATACCGCCCAATCAGAATCAGAAACGCAGACTCCTGTCCACGGTGTTGTCCGAACCGCTTCTGGCCGTGAAACCTACTTCCCTGACGGCCATGCTCATGGCAACCATGGACTCTACTCATCACACTCCTACACACAAGAAACATCAAATTCGACAGGAGTAGGATTGTTCTCTTCCACTGAAGCGTCCCAATCCCACTCCAAGGAAGAGGAGATTGTACCTCTCAAGGAAGTCAACACATCTAGCTCGTCCGACTCTTCAGAAACAAGATTTGGATCAAACGGAGAGGCAACCAAGGTCAAGCGGACCGCTACTTTGTCGTCATCCGAAGATGTGGCTCCAAGCAGACTTCAGCGTCGGTCCACACGACCTGAAATTGACGACGATGGCAGGCGGGAGTTGGCACGCATCTTCACATCAGCTTCGAGAGTGACACAGCAGATGAGCATTGCGCAGCCCAATGATCCGCGTGTGGACCCCTCTAACGAGGCTTTTGATCTCAGCAAGTTCCTGAACATGTTCCGGAATCAGCTCGAAGGCGAGGGTATCGAGATGAAGAAAGTCAGTGTTGTCTACAAGAACCTCAACGTTTTTGGTTCCGGCAAAGCTCTCCAGCTTCAGGGCACGGTTGCGGATCTTTTCATGATGCCGTTTCGAGCGAAAGAAATGTTCGGCAAGTCGGAACGCAAGCAGATTCTACACAGCTTCGACGGTATTATCCGAGCCGGCGAACTGTGTGTAGTGCTTGGACGTCCCGGATCTGGTTGCTCAACGCTCTTGAAGGCTCTCACTGGTGAGCTTCATGGTCTGGAGACAGACGACTCGCTTATCCATTACAACGGCATTCCCCAAGAGCGCATGCGCAAGGAATTCAAGGGTGAGACGGTTTACAACCAGGAAGTCGACAAGCACTTCCCCCACTTGACTGTGGGTCAGACTCTCGAGTTCGCTGCGGCTGTCAGAACACCATCGAACCGACCTGGTGGAGCCAGCCGTGATGAGTTCTCTCAATTCATGGCCAAGGTGGTCATGGCTGTGCTTGGACTGAGCCACACCTACAATACCAAGGTCGGAAACGACTTCGTCCGTGGCGTGTCGGGTGGAGAGAGGAAGCGCGTATCAGTCGCAGAAATGTTGCTAGCTGGCGCTCCCTTCGCAGCCTGGGACAACTCAACTCGTGGATTGGACTCGGCTACTGCGCTGAAGTTCGTCAAGGCTTTGAGGGTCGGCTCTGATCTGGCTGGAGGTGCTGCTGCGGTAGCCATCTACCAGGCTAGTCAAAGCGTGTACGACCAGTTCGACAAAGCCGCCGTTCTCTACGAAGGTCGTCAGATCTACTTCGGGCCTGCTAGTGAAGCGAAAGCCTACTTTGAGCGACAAGGATGGTACTGCCCACCTCGACAGACTGCTGGAGACTTCCTCACAGCCGTCACCAACCCAGATGAACGAAAGCCCAAAGAGGGCATGGAGAACCGTGTGCCACGTACACCAGAAGAATTTGAAAAGTACTGGCGCGAGTCACCTGAATACAGAGCGGTACTCGAGGAGATCAAGGACTTCGAAGCAGAGAACCCGGTCAATGAGCACGGCACTCTAGAGACGCTCCGCCAGCAGAAGAACTACATTCAGGCCAAACACGCACGCCCCAAGTCCCCCTACCTCATCACCGTACCGATGCAGATCAAGCTCAACACTCGACGAGCATACCAGCGCATCTGGGGCGACGTAGCCTCTACTGCCACACAAGCCGGTCTCAACGTCGTCATCGCACTCATTGTCGGTTCCATCTACTTCGGTCACTCTGAAGGCTCCAGCTCATTCCAAGGTCGCGGATCAGTCATCTTCTTGGCCATTCTCTTCAACGCCCTTACGTCGATTGGTGAAATCTCAGGTCTATACGCACAGCGCCCTATTGTCGAAAAGCACAACTCTTATGCATTCTACCATCCATCGACCGAAGCTGTCGCTGGTATTGTTGCCGATATACCAGTCAAGTTCATACAGGCCGTGGTCTTCAACATCATCTTGTACTTCCTGGCACAGCTCCGGTACACCGCTGGACAGTTCTTCTTGTTCTTCATCGTCACGTACATGGCAACCTTCATCATGGCAGCTATCTTCCGCACAACTGCAGCCGTTACGAAGACCGCGTCGCAGGCCATGGCAGGCGCCGGTGTCCTGGTGCTCATCCTTGTCATCTACACTGGTTTCGTCATTCGCATTCCCCAGATGCCTGATTGGTTCGGCTGGATTCGATGGATCAATCCCATTGTAAGATTGTCGCTCGCTTTATTATCATCAAACGCTAACACATTTTCTCTAGTTCTATGCATTCGAGATTCTCCTAGCCAACGAGTTCCATGGAGTCAACTTCCCTTGCGACGCATTCATCCCCTCGGGTCCCGGATATTCTACGAATGGCAACTCGTTCATCTGCGACACCCAGGGTGCGGTTGCTGGACAGACGTTCATCAACGGTGATAGCTTCATTGAAGTATCGTACTCTTACTCTTGGAGTCATGTTTGGCGTAACTTTGGAATCCTTTGGGCTTTCCTGATCTTCTTCTTGGTTACCTACTTCATCGCCGTTGAAGTCAACTCTTCTACAACCAACACCGCCGAGCAACTCGTCTTCCGACGTGGTCATGTTCCAGCTTACATGCAACCTGGTTACAGCAAGGGTTCGGATGAGGAAGCTGGCGCTGCCGGACGCAGTGACCAAGAAGGTGCTGGCGATCTCAGCGCTATCGAGGAACAAAAGGGTGTTTTTACTTGGCGCAATGTCGTCTACGATATTGAGATCAAAGGCGAACCACGCCGATTGCTCGACCATGTCTCTGGCTTCGTCAAGCCTGGAACCATGACCGCCCTTATGGGTGTCTCGGGAGCTGGAAAGACTACACTTTTGGATGTTCTGGCTCAGCGAACCACCATGGGTGTCATCACAGGCGACATGTTCGTCAACGGCAAGCCTCTCGACCCCGCATTCCAACGCTCAACCGGTTACGTCCAGCAACAGGATCTTCATCTGGAAACCTCCACTGTGCGTGAAGCATTGCAATTCTCCGCCATGCTGCGTCAGCCCAAGAGTGTCAGCAAGCAGGAGAAGCACGATTACGTGGAAGAAGTCATCAAGATGCTGAACATGTCCGACTTTGCCGAAGCTGTTGTTGGTGTTCCTGGTGAGGGCTTGAACGTTGAACAGCGCAAGCTTCTGACAATTGGTGTTGAACTTGCTGCTAAGCCGAAGTTGTTGCTCTTCCTTGACGAGCCTACTTCGGGTCTCGATTCACAGGTAAATATTCCTACATCAGCTTATATATTGCCGACGATTGCTAACTTTTGTGCAGAGTTCCTGGTCTATCATCGCCTTCCTCCGCAAGCTCAGCAATGCTGGTCAAGCCATTCTATGTACCATCCATCAGCCCAGCGCCATTCTGTTCCAAGAGTTCGACCGTCTCCTCTTCCTTGCCCGTGGCGGCAGAACTGTCTACTTTGGCGAACTCGGCGAAAACTCTCGAACACTCCTTGATTACTTCAAGAGAAATGGTGCACGCGATTGCGGTGAAGATGAGAACCCGGCTGAGTACATGCTGGAGATTGTGAACGCTGGCAAGAACAACAACGGTCAGGACTGGTTCGACGTCTGGAAAGCAAGCGAAGAAGCCAATGGCGTTCAGCAGCAAATCGATCAACTCCACGAGTCCAAGAAACATGAGAACCTCGACATCTCATCGGAAACTGGTGGGGGCGAGTTCGCCATGCCACTGACAACGCAAATCGTGGAGTGCACATACCGTGCCTTCCAGCAGTATTGGCGCATGCCCAGTTACGTCATGGCCAAGTTCGGTCTCTGCACCATCGCTGGCCTCTTCATCGGTTTCTCCTTCTACCAGGCCAACACGACGCTTGCAGGCATGCAGACCATCATCTTCGCGGTCTTTATGCTTACAACCATCTTCTCGTCGCTTGTGCAACAGATCCAACCCCTCTTCATCACGCAACGTTCTCTCTACGAGTCCCGCGAGAGACCGTCAAAGGCCTACAGTTGGATCGCCTTCATGATGGCTAATATCATTGTGGAGATCCCATACGGTGTCATCGCTGGTATTCTTACATTTGCGACCTTCTACTACCCGGTCGTCGGCGCGAGCCAGTCCAGTGAACGCCAGGGCTTGGTCCTGCTCTTCTGCGTGCAACTCCTCATCTACACGTCCACGTTCGCCGACATGACCATTGCAGCGCTACCCAATGCGGAGACAGCATCAGGTCTCGTCTCGCTGCTCACACTCATGAGCATCCTGTTCAACGGTGTTTTGCAGCCTCCGGGCCAACTCCCCGGCTTCTGGATGTTCATGTACCGCGTTAGTCCGTTCACGTACTGGATCGGTGGCATGGTCTCCACCATGCTTTCTGGTCGACGAGTCGTCTGTAGCGCAGACGAAGTTTCCGTCTTTGACCCACCGGCTGGCCAGACGTGCGGCGCCTATCTAGCCGATTACGCTGCTGCCGCGGGTGGTAGCATCCAGAACCCGGAGGCGACCGCTAGCTGCAACTATTGCTCTTTGAGCAACGCCGACCAGTTCCTGGCTGGTTCGTCCATCTACTACGGCGAGCGATGGAGGAACTTTGGCATCATGTTTGCTTTCATTGGTTTCAATATTTTCCTTGCCATTCTTGCTTACTACCTATTCCGCGTTGCCAACCTCAGCTCGCTCAAGAGCCTCCTTAATAAGAAGAAGGGTGCTGCGAAGGCGAAGGAGGGTGTGGAGCAGACAGCGCAGCAGGGCGCTCACCCTGGACAGCGAAGTGGAGAAAAGGATGCTGGCACCGCTTGAACTCCATAAGATTGTTAACTATGGAGAGTGGTGTGGTTCTCGTTCGTGCCTATAGATCTTTGGGTTATTTGGTTTAATCGGTATAGTTAATACTAATTCCCTATCTTCAAATCCATGTTCTGCGATGCCTATAGGTGACGATATTCGTCCTTGTAAATGAGAAAACGACAAGAACGGTCCTGGTACAGTCCCGACCAGAGCCTCGGTACAGAGATACCTCCTGGGTATATCCATGGAGGTTTCGGCCTGTTGTAGCTCCGAGCGGTATTCTCGAAGGGTTCGCCGTTGAGCCTCATGAACGCACGCACGCCATGCAAGGGAAATATCAAACGCTGCCGCCCGTACTTGCCTTGGTACAGGATCGCTGTGAGATGAAAAGATTAAACGCTTCTGCAGTTGTCAAGTAGAGTATCGCCATATAACAGGAAGACTAAATAAGCTCTCTACAATCGCCTACATAGCGTATTACTATGCAACAGCGACATTAAACACTCTCCCTGTAGTTACCTGGGCAGAGTGTTACTGTATAGTAGAAAAATAAAACGCTCCTTGTAGTTGCCTAGGTACGGTCTTCGAGTCTTCCCTTGTATGGCGTGCAGGACTGGTACAAGAAGATCATGGTCAAGGCGTGCGCTCGTGACCTCTCGCCAATTTGCGAGATTTTACATGCCATAGCTTCTCTCCACTCTGTCACTGTAGGGCAAGGGTGCTTTCTTGCAGCCTCAAATGAGTACAGCACGTACAAATGCGACTACGATCCCTTAGTAGATACGTTTCCCGTAGATAGCAGCGCCACAGGAAGGATGTGGAGTTCTCAACTCTTTACTTCTCAACTGGTCTGCATGCCCGATTGAGTATGCCGAATCGATTGAGCTCACCGATTCATGACATTACGTACGAGCGTCCCACTACGCATAGACGAAAACGGTGCGCTATCCTCAACCAAGACCGGTGTTAGGCTATCGCCGTGCGAGAAGTTTGAAGCTGCCAATAACCGCAACCTGACAATCTCCACTCGGCTTGAGGCTCATCTTCGGCACAGATCGTTTTGCGGGGAAGTGTCTTGTGGAGCACCGGAGCGATCCCCATGTTACGACGCTGGGGTTTTCCAGGATGTGTTTCTGTTGTCGGTTTAGCGTCTACTGAATTTCAACGCTTCCTCCGACGCTTGCCCCAAGCACGGAAAATTTCTCTGCCCCCGAGTACCTCGTGACGATGCCATGCCGACGGTCGTCGGGACTTTTTGTCGGCAACACACGGTGTAGTGTAGGACCTCCAGCATCTTGCCCCGCTTTGTGATGAGCAGACAAGCCTGGAGACGTGAAGCTTGGCCGTGCATGGTCGCATGTTGCGCGGTTTCCCCATGTGCATGAGTCGTCATGGAAAGTGTACCGACGTGTTATGCGGAGACGAATGCCGAAGAACTGGAGACGGATGCCGAAGAATCCTTTGTCGATGAAACCTCCAGTTCCAGAGAGATGGTTCGTAGCACGTGGAAATGGCAGCATCCTTACAATCTGACGCGCGAGACAGCTGATCGTTCGAAGATGACTGCAGCAACGCGAAGCGACTCGCTGCTCCAAGTAATGAACTTCATTCACGATCCCCACGAATTTGCGCGAGTCAATCAACCCACTCCGACCTCTTCGTTTTTCCTTCTCCACCGAACATCTGCCGACGCGCATACAGACGTCCGACCACTATCTTGGCAGCCGCTACGCTACCTTGAGATGACGTCGTGTGGCTAGCAACCAGGACGCCATTGGTATGGTACGGGTATGTGGAGACTCCGCAACCCGGACGGGCAAACTTCGGTACATGGTTGTGGTTGCCTCACTGGCATCTAGCTGTACGATTCGGATCGTGAACTGCCACCGGCGGACGAGTATGCGCCGAGAGAGAAGCAGTATATAAGTACTCAGGTGTAGAACGGCAAATGGCTATCCAGGCACTCGATTCACCTTTGGCAATCCGGAATCATGGCACCCTCCCTCGTCTCTACTGTGCTCAAGGGCTCTGCCCTCCTGGCTGCAGTAAATGCTCAGAACTTTGGTGGTAGCGGCGGCCGTGATGAAGATGCGTTTCAGTACGTACAGCCGCTCAACACTACCATCTTGACCGAGTATGGTTCCTCTCCACCTGTTTACCCTTCGCGTAAGTCATCCTCCATCACCCAGTATGGTCATAATCAATCTAACCCTTTGCAGCAAACATCACTGGCGCTGGTGGTTGGGAGATGGGCCTCGAGAAGGCGAAAGCCTTCGTAGCCCAGCTCACTATTGAGGAGAAGGCTGACATGGTCACTGGTCAAGCCGGACCTTGCGTTGGCAACATTGTTGCCATCCCCCGCATTGGCTTCCCAGGCCTGTGTCTTCAGGACGGACCTCTTGGAATTCGTGTTGCCGACTACGCCAGCGTCTTCTCTGCTGGTGTATCTGCCGGAGCTACATGGGACAAGGCCATCATGTACGAGCGTGGTCATGCCATGGGTGAGGAGTTCAGGGCCAAGGGTTCTCAGATCTTCTTGGGTCCGGTCGCCGGTCCTCTTGGACGTTCTGGCTACGCAGGCCGCAATTGGGAAGGATTCTCGTCTGACCCTTATCTCAGCGGCGTTGCCATGGAAAAGACAATCAACGGTATTCAAGACGCGGGTGTGCAAGCCTGCGCAAAGCACTGGATTGGCAATGAGCAAGAGGTTCTCCGCAACCCTCTCTACGAGAACGAGGACGACCCATCAGAGACAACCACTGCAGCTCTCTCATCGAATATCGATGACCGTACCATGCACGAGCTCTACATGTGGCCATTCGCCAACGCAGCCAAGGCCCGTGCTGCCAGCTTCATGTGCTCATACCAGAGGATCAACGGATCTTACGGATGCCAGAACTCCGCCGCACAGAACGGTCTGCTCAAGACTGAGCTTGGTTTCCAGGGCTACATCATGTCTGATTGGGGTGCCACCCACGCCGGTGTTGCCTCCATTGAGGCCGGTCTTGACATGAACATGCCTGGTGGACTTGGTTCCTACGGCATGGCCTTTGGCATCCCCTCCTACTTTGGCGGCAACATCACTGCTGCTGTCAACAACGGCAGTCTCGACATTTCCCGTGTCGACGACATGATCCTGCGTATCATGACTCCCTACTTCCAGCTCGGCCAAGATAGGGACTTCCCCACGATCGACCCCTCCAGCGGTGACCTCAACACCTTCTCGCCCCGCAGCACGTGGACCCGCGAGTTCAACCTCACTGGCGAAGTTAGCCGTGATGTCCGTGGCAACCACGGTGAGCTGATCCGCCGACATGGTGCCGCCGGCAGCGTCCTTTTGAAGAACATCGACCGCACCCTGCCCCTCAAGGCTCCTCGCAACGTCGCTGTCTTCGGTAACGATGCAAGCGAGCCAGTCCGCAGCTCCGTTCTCAACCAGCAGAACTACGAGTTTGGCAGTCTCTTCGCCGGCGGCGGCTCTGGTACCGGTCAATTCAGCTACATGGTCACCCCTCTCCGTGCCATTCAGGACCGTGTCGCCGCAGATGGTGGCATCACTCAGTTCTTCCTCAACAACACGCACATCATCTCCAACAACGTCAGCCAGCTTGTCATTCCCCGCGCGATCCCTGAAGTCTGCATCGTCATGCTCAAGACTTGGGCTGAGGAGGGTGCGGACCGTGCTCACCTCGCAAACGACTGGGACGGTGACAAGGTTGTCGAGTCTGTTGCCTCTTACTGCAACAACACTGTTGTTGTTACTCACTCTGCTGGTATCAACACCCTCCCATGGTCTGACCACCCCAACGTTACCGCTATCCTCGCAGCCCACTTCCCTGGTCAGGAGTCTGGAAACTCGCTCGTCGACATTCTCTACGGACACGTCAACCCTTCTGGTCACCTTCCTTACACTATTGCCAACAACGGCTCTGACTGGAATGCTCCTCCCACCACTGCCATCAACACCACTGGATATGCTGACTGGCAGAGCTGGTTCGACGAGAAGCTCGAGATTGACTACCGCCACTTCGATCTCCAGAACATGTCTGTCCGCTACGAATTCGGTTTCGGTCTCTCGTACACCACCTTTGAGATCTCCGACATTGAGTCTTCTCCTCTTGAGCACAACATCACTTCTTACCCTGAGCAGCTTCCTATCCAGCCCGGTGGTAACCCCGCTCTCTGGGAGGCCATTTACAACGTCACTGTCTCTGTCGCCAACACTGGCGATGTTGCCGGTGCTGTTGTTCCTCAGCTCTACGTCGGCCTTCCCTCTTCCGCACCTGCTGGTACACCCATCCGCCAGCTCCGCGGTTTCGAGAAGGTCTACCTTGAGGAGGGCGAGAGCCAGAAGGTTCACTTTGAGCTTCAGCGTAGGGACCTGAGCTACTGGGATGTTGTCAGCCAGCAGTGGGTCATCCCCGAGGGCGAGTTCACCATCTGGGTTGGTCTCAGCAGCCGTGACCTGAAGGTTCAGGACAGCTTCACCGTTGTTGGACAGTAGATGGATATTCCCAAGAGGGATTAGCATGTGATGTTAGATTAATGACCACGCCACGATAATGTATAAGTTTAACGCATGACCCTCTCTCCCTTGTGAAGATCGACTCCACTTTGATGCTGAACGCTTATCTTGTGAGAATGACATGTTCACCACCAACTCTCCAGCGCTTCACAGAATCCCTCACCAAGAAATCCCGAGCTTCTACTGCACCAGCACGCCGAAGTGACATTGACACCGGAACAAGCCGGGCAACCTTTCGTTAATGCACAAGGCAACGCGAGCTGGATTCCCAGAAGCCAATCGCCGTTCCCGGGCCCACACTGCAGCAACATGCGCCGTCGTAGTGACCGGCAGCCGTCTCAGATCCCGAAATCGCTGGAGTGACATCGCACCGACACACATGATCGGGAGACCTTCCATTAAGGCGCAAGGCCATGCTGCTCGGGTCTGAGGGGCTGCTGGCCGGACGGGCGACTGCAGCTAGGGCTGATGGAACTTGGTGACATCAAGTGAAGTGAGTACATGAGAAGATGAAAATCCGATCTGAAAGCTGTTAGTGAAGAAATCCAAAGTGGTGAGATGTTGACTTACACTTCGCTGCTAGCTACAAGTGTCACCCATGTTTCCGTCGATTCGAGTGGAGGTTGATGGTTGAATGTGTATGGAAAGCGATGCAGACTGAGATGATGTTGGGATTTCAGACAGGATGCGCAGGTGAGTGTTTGTTGTAGCAAAGGCGCTGTTTTGTGGAGTGATGGTAACAACATTTGACCATGTTGATGGACGCGGCAGACTGTTGAATTTTTGTTTGGATACTATCGCGGTGCTAGCTTGGGTTTGGTGGGAGCTCAACTCGCTTGTAAGCGTCAGTAGCAGCAGATGCGATATGGAGTTGATAATACTTGTAGTCGCCGAATTGAATGATTATAGTACATCAGTCGTGGTTGTGGTAAGTCGGCCGGCTTCAAAAGATGAGTGAGGCGACTGATTTGCGATCTTCGCAGTGATGGTCGCATGAAATGATAGTTGCCATGATGAAGAATGGCTTGAGGAGTAACAAGCAACAAGCTTGAGCTTGTACAACTGATGTAAGTGTAGGGTAGAAGTGATGGAGGTGAGTGGGCAGCGGTATTTTTATAGTCAGCTCCAACGAGCTCGCTTCCTGGTCTCGTGATATCTAGATTGGACCCTGGATAGCTGGGCGACGTAATCTGTGCCCTTGAAAAGTGGGGCGTATTTTGGTGTTGCAGTAAGTTACAGTAAAGGTGAAGGTGAAAGAGAGAGGGAAATAGAGCTAGTAAGAGCAGCGATGTGGGAATCCTTAATATAGGCATAGAAAAAATTGTCGATACTTGAACAGTCTCACCTAGTTGCTTATGCAGATGAGCACAGGAATTGATATAGCTCTTGATTGATAGTATCTGAAGCAATGCGCGAGAGAGAGCTGAAGAATGAGCAGTAACATCAAGGAAAAGGGAACAAGAGGGATACAACAACGTATCAGGGTTTCTTCCATCGTGTACACCGTCTCAACGGACGTAACGAGAGAAGTAGGAGAAAATGCAAGGTCCGTTACCTGCTCCTACCCTGTCCAGCATTCTACGGGTGGCACACCTACGCTTCGATGAGAAAGGCTTGAGAATTCATCGACTCAAGTGATTCAAGGGACAACTCGGTATGATTGTAGTATACACGAGTTTCCAGGGCTGCACACATGCATGTTGGTGGAGTGAAGACGCAAGCGGAAGTCCGAGGCACGTTCCAATCGGAGAAACCTCGGCATCCATCCCCGAAAGTGCAGTCGCATAGTCGCGAACTCAAGCTCGCTCCCAGCATCAACGCCAAAGAGCCTCCACTCCAGTCTCCAACTTCCTCACACGCGCACGACGCGCCAATCGCTCCAAAATGGCCGCAGCAGAAGCCGAAGTCGCCGACGCGCTCTACAACCTCCGCCTGAGCATCAAAGCCAGCGCAACACCAATCCTTACCACGAGCGCCGAACCCACACCTGCCGACACCGTCACTGATCTCTCCCTCGCAACACACGTATCCTTCAATACCGACTCGGGCGACCACAGAGTCTTTGCGCTGAACACGCCCACGCGCTTTGCCCCAGATGGCAAGGCGGTTGATTTGCGCAGCTGCTACTTCGCGTGGCTGAACAAGGACGCTTCTGTTACCGATTACTTTGCCGCTGTCCAGACAATCAACGAGGAGCTGCCAAGTGGTGCGGGAGGGAGTGTCCAGAACCTGACGTTTGCACAGAAGATTGAGCTTATTGCTTGGTTGAGCGGAGAGACGGAGAGCAGCGATAGCATCGCTCCCATCGATGAAGGTGCGCTGGCAGCGGCCGCTGGTAATGCAGCGGCTATCGCAGGCGGAAAGGGTGTCCCAGTTGACGGAGGAAGAGGCGCCAAAGTAGGGAGCGCGGGCAAGATGGTGGATGCGCGGCTACTGCAAATCTACGATGGAGAGAGAAAGATGGGAGACCACAACAGCGTCTTGAGAGGATCCAAGAACGTCGTATGTATCCTTCAGCTTGCTGACAGTGTCACGACGGTAGACTAACGCAGACCAGGACTTCTCACCTTACCGCAAGATCGCCAGTACATTCCTCCGCTCACGCCCCGACGCCAACAAAATCCCCGCGCCCCAGCCCGCCCTGGTCGCGAACCTCCAGAAGCGTCCGCAGCGCCGTCTGCAACCCATCATTCTCCTTTCCCCATCCGCCTCGTCCCTCCTCCGCACCTCGAACGCGAAAACCTTCCTGAGCGACGGCGTCTTCGTTCCACCCAATACCACAGACTCGTCCAGCACATCTGCCTCAGCCAACATGATCCAGATCCAACGTCTCCTCCCCTCCATTTCGTCACAACCCTTGACATTCATCTGCGTTGATTCCACCGCCAGTTTCAAGCCTACGTACTGGAGCCGTGTCGTTGCCATCTTCACTACAGGCCAGCTCTGGCAGTTCAAGAGCTACAAATACACTCAGCCAGCTGAGTTGTTTGCAAACTACCCGGGCATCTTTGTAGGCTGGAGCTCGGAAGAGCCGCCGGAGACGGTCAAGCAGTTGGGTAGGGGTGTGCTGCCCGTTGGCGTGGACAAGTGGACGGGTAGCGAAAAGGGCAGGTGGAGGGACCGCGAGGTTGTCGAGAGGATCTGGGGCAGGATTGAAGAGGGCATGCGCAAGGGAGGTTGGACCAGAGACGGACCTGGTCTCGCTGGGCAGCAGGGGCGATAAGAACCAAGACCATGCGCGCCTTGCTGGGAAGACGAGTTTGTATCGATATGTAACGGAAGTCTATGTTGGGGTTCCGGGGTGTTTAGGCGTTTGAGTAACATGCATGGTTGGCATAGCGCGCGGTGTATAACCTTCCAAAAGCTGGCTTCGCGTATACTAGATTTGACGGAAGAACAAAATCAACATGTAGTCGCAGCATCTTCAAAAAAGAAACTCAAGTATAATGCAATCGGCTGTGACGGTCACTCATTCATACATGTCATTCAAATCCGTGATATCTCATCCCAATTAGAAACACCTTTGATCCAAAACCCGCAGAGCTGCCGCTCGCCAGATATACACGATAACTCCTAATAGATAGACCGAAGTCAGAACTTTTCTGAGCACTCTCCAAAGTATACCGTCTACCACTCCAGCGGCTCGGTAATCTCCTCTCCACGGTTGGTCTTGGGCACCGGTTGCGCCTGGACCTTGACCGGTCCGCGTCCGTGCCTCTTCAAGTAGCCACTTCCATCCAGCCAGGGCCAGACAGCGGTACGCTTCTGCTCATGCCTCTCAATCTTGTCGACGTTGGCCATGGTCAGACCAATGTCATCGAGTCCGTTGACAAGGCAGTGTTTCCTAAACTCCTCAACTTCAAACTTGGCCAATTCGGTTCCATCTGCAGCACGGATGACTTGATTGGGAAGGTCGACTTCGATTTCCTTGCCGGCGTTCGCTTCATCAGCGATGCGTTTCAGGACAGCCTCGTCTCCGATACGGATGGGCAGCATGCCGTTCTTGAAGGTGTTGTTGAAGAAGATGTCGCCAAACGATGGGGCGATGATGCACTTGATGCCGAAGTCGAGGAGCGCCCAGGGTGCGTGCTCACGACTTGAACCGCAGCCGAAGTTGGGTCCTGTGCATACTAGAATCTTTGAGTTGCGGTAAGGCTCCTTGTTCAGCACAAAGGATGGGTCTTCCTTGCCACTTTCAGCTTCGTAGCGCCAGGCGTGGAAGAGAGCACTGCCGAGACCAGAGCGCTTGATGGTCTTGAGGAACTGCTTGGGGATGATGGCGTCGGTGTCGATGTTCGCCACGTCCATGGGCGCTGCGTATCCGCGAAGGGTCTCGAACTTGGGCATACCGGCGGAGGCGCTGCCTGTGCTGCCCGTGTTTGAGGCGGTGTGCTGAGGTCCGGAGCTGGGAAGATCCATGATCTTGTCAAACTCTTCATCACTGCTGGGAGGCTCGACGTGCGCATCCAGCTCGATCTTCGGTGAGCCCTTGGCTTGTGCCGGAGCCTGTGGAGCGAGTTTCCGTACGTCGGCAAGGTTCCCTACGATAGCGGCGGCGGCAGCCATAGCAGGCGACATGAGATGGGTCCGGCCACCAGCACCCTGTCGGCCCTCGAAGTTTCGGTTGGACGTTGATGCACATCGCTCGCCAGGGGACAGAATGTCGGGATTCATGCCCAAGCACATTGAGCATCCAGCCTCTCTCCACTCAAACCCAGCATCGGTGAAGATCTTGTCAAGACCCTCTGCCTCCGCCTGCTTCTTGACCAGACCAGAACCGGGGACGATCATGGCACGCTTGATGTTGGAATCCACCTTCTTGCCCTCAACAATCTGGGCGGCTGACCGAAGATCCTCGATACGAGCGTTCGTGCAGGATCCGATGAAGATTTTGTCAAGTGGAATCTCCTGCATCGGGGTGCCGGCAGTCAAGCCCATGTACTTCAGAGCGCGTTCGCATGCCAGCTTCTTGGTCGCATCCTCAAAGTCATCGGGTCCGGGTACAACGCCAGTGATGGGGATGACATCCTGGGGCGAAGTGCCCCAAGAAACTGTCGGGGCAATGTCCTTTGCGTCGATCAAAACCTCAATGTCGTATTTGGCGCCCTCGTCTGACTTGAGCCCAAGCCAGTAGTTGCAGGCCTTCTTCCACTCTGGGCTGTCGACCTTGGGTGCAAGGGGCTTTCCCTTGAGGTAATCGATAGTGATCTGATCGGGCGCGATCATACCAGCTCGTGCACCGCCCTCGATTGACATATTGCAAATCGACATGCGCGCCTCCATGCTCAAGCCGCGGATAGCCGAACCACAAAACTCGATGACGGCACCTGTTCCTCCAGCCGTGCCAATCTTGCCGATGACGTGCAGGATGATATCCTTGCTGCCAACACCAGGGCCGAGCTCTCCGTCGACCTGAACCTTCATGTTCTTACTCCGTTGTGTGATGATGGTCTGGGTGGCCAAGACGTGTTCTACCTCGCTGGTACCGATACCGAAGGCGAGAGCCCCGAAAGCACCGTGTGTGGATGTGTGACTATCACCGCATACGACTGTGGTGCCGGGCAGCGTGAAGCCCTGTTCGGGTCCGATGATGTGCACAATACCCTGCCTCTTGTCGTCGAGGCCAAAGTATGTGAGGTCGAAGGCCTTGACGTTCTCCTCGAGAGTCATGCATTGTAACCGTGAGTCGGTCTCTTCGATGAACTTCTCGGTCGTGGTGAGGTTTTTCCGCGAGGCGGTAGGGATGTTCTGCTGGCGTTAGTCGCTGATGCATTCCACGCACAGAATGGAGAACATACGTGGTCTACTGTGGCCAGGGTACAGTCTGGTCTTCGTACTCGACGGCCGGCATTTCGGAGGCCCTCGAACGCTTGCTGTAGTTGTGTAAGCGCGCGCACTGGAGTCACGGATTGCGAAATGTGCCTACTGGTGATGTCACTTCGTGGACAAGATGCCTGTCTACGCAGCTGTCAGTACCGAACGAGAAGGCTACACATCGCAGCACATACCAATATACAGAAGGATTGTGCCGTCCTCCTTCTCTTCGACAATGTGGTCCTCAAAGACCTTGTCGTACAGGGTCTGCGGCGGTTTTACAGCAGACGGCATTTTGTAAAAATATATGGGGTATGAATAGTACAACAAGTCCAATCTGAGTGCGTTGGAAAGTTGAGAATGAGCAATAGGAGTAAGAGATACCGGACAAGGGCAGGTATCGGCTTAAATGAGGCGCATGTGGGAACTCGAATCGCTGGAAGGCGAACGAGGCACAAAAAGATGCCGGCCGATGTTCGGAGTCGAGCACAGCCGCCAATCACGCCGCAATTGATGACGGACCGCCTCGGCCTCCACCGCTGTCGGGCTGCGATATCTCACTATCTAGTAGATGCTGCTTTACTGTGCTAATCTGGGCCATTGTATCGTGCAGGAAACCTTGCCGCGCATCCCGTCTGGCGCTGCGAGAGCTACTCTAGGTACTATTTCCGCGACCGATGACGACGTTCACGTGCGAAGAGATCCGACTCTGCCCCGCACTGTGCGTGCCCCACTGCACCGCCTCCTAAGCCATCTGCGAGAGTCAGCCAATTTCCCGGCCCTCCGATTTGACCATTCGTGAGCATGTCGCGAGGACAGTGGCCGTTGCCCTAGTTAATCCACATATTCATCCAGGCCTTGTGTTGTTGAACGCGGGACTTTACATACGGTGCAAATGTTTGTAAGAGGCGGTCAACTAAGAGTAAAAAGGAAATCACCTCGATAGGCGCGCGAATTGCTTCTTTTGGCAAGAAACCTTCAATAGAATCAATAATCCTACTCCATCCTCAAATGCATTAGAACGCGGTAGGCAGCATGTGCCTGTCACACATCTACCCGGTATCAGGCCATTACCGGCTGGTCCCATGCAAGCTTCCAAGTATTATCTTCACTGCCGCTGCATGAGCAGGCTGCATGATCTAAATAATTTACATGTTCCAGAACCCAATAAACCCATCGTTCTTTACACACATATCATACACCTACAGATTGTCCGCCGTGAAGATAAGCAACGCCATGCGATGCCGCACAAACAGCCCCAGAACTCCGACCGCGAACTGGAACGCGAGCAGACTCATGGCTAAGCGGTCTTCCCGCATGGGACCAAACCATACTAACCATAAATTGATTAGTGTAAAGTTGCTCGACGAGACCACCTGCCCCTTTGCATCCATCTCAACATCAAGCATCCGAAGCCGGTGCAGCACCTTGAGACTCTCCGCTATCGGTCGTCGTAATGGCTTCGTAAATTCGACGCGCGACGGCTCCAGTAGTCCTGTCCGTGCGTTGAAATGCGGAAGCCGATGTCGGGGACATGGTACGAGATGAAAGAGCTGGGGTGCCGAGTAGACGAAGTTGAACGCTTGTGGTATGAGCAGCAATATTAGCGTTTTACTGAAGTGGCCGAGGATAGCGACAACGGCGAATACCATGCCCGCAAAGTAGCAGTACGTATCCCCCACAAAAACTTTTGCGGGGTACCAGTTGTGCATCAGTAGAGCCAGCGAGACACCGATAAATGGCAGTAGCAGGTACAGCGAGAACAGATGCGAGTCTGTTGCCGGATGCGGGTATGTTGTAAACGGCGAGAGATAGAGGATGTCGTTGCCAACAATCAGAACTGCGATGACGATAGACTGAGCAACTTCGATGCCGTTGATGCCCGCCAAAATGTTGATGCTGTTCGAGGAGAAGATGGACATGAGTGCCATGTAGACGTAGTACAGCCAGCCTGGACGTATATCAGCACCTCATTCCGTAATCACACACAGCGCAGATACATACCCAGATCAAAGAGTTCGCCCAAGTAGGGTCTTAGTGGTACCGGGACAACCATCTGCGTGACGCCAAAGTCGACAAAGTAGACGACAAGCATGGGAATGACTGCAAAGGCGGGTATGAGCACCTTGTGTCGCCATCTTATGTCGAACAGATCGTCACCAATTCCAAGCAGTACGATGGACTGAAGGGAGAGAATAGCGGATAGGTAAGATGCAAGCTTGTTGTGGGGAAATCTGTGTAGTAGTCTCCCGGTCTCAATCAGCTCTAATTCCTTTATGATGTCCCTGTTGCCGCCCCCTGAAGTTGCGACTACAATGTCCTTGTAGAAAGGCCATGGTATGAAGAAAATCAGTACGAAAAGGTACACCATCGCACATACCGCTCCCATCATCTCGGGGCTGTTGCTGTCAGTTGGTGAACAAGCCGATCAGAACACGTGGCACTTACATTTCAGTCTGCTTGAGTTTGCACAGATCTCGCCCCTTGAAGCCGCGCTTCATGAAAGCATTTCCAAGCCATCGTATCAAGGCATAGCAAAATGCGAATGCCAGGCCACTGAGCGCTATCGACGCAATAAGCGGCTCACCATCACCTTGAAGGGTGTTGGTCAGCACTCCAAGACAGGCGATTGACAGGGAGACCAGCGAAAGAGACTCTGTCGATGACAGCGCACTTGTCATGGTGACTGTGATTTTGTTGAAAGCCGCGGTGACGGAGGATCTTGGCACGTGGACGCCTGTAGTTGTTGACTCCGCCCAGCCGTTTGCTGTCGCGAGGATATCAGCGACGGTCGCGCAACCTCCTCACAACAACACCAACTGAGATCGCCGCCTTGCCCAATAGTAATCTCTTTGTCTGATTCAGGAGCCTGATCTCGCGTGAAGTGTTCAAATCGAACTTGAGACTGACAGAGAGAGCCGATAGTTAGTTCCACAAGCTTCAGCAACGAACACGAAAAGCTCACAACGCGAGCGAGAGACGACAAGAGCAGAGCAGTCTGCAGAAGTTGTGGTTGCGGTGTTTGGTGAGTAGACATTCTGGCAAGGTGTTGTTTCGGCTTCTTCCTGCTCTGCTAACCCGAAACGATAGACCCACGAACATTGGCATCAAACATGGCGGCCAACAACAACAACGCGGGCGCCCTGGCAAAGACTGATCATCTCTTGGACGGTCTGAATGCCGTAAGCACTCACCTTGCGTCACCAAACTTCCTTCGACAACTGACTGCGTCCCGTCTGCCGTCGGCTGCGGTGAGCGATTCGTCGTCCCTAAGCCCCACCAAAGACGAAGCACGGTCGCGTGCACGCAAGCCCGACCTCAACATCGCCGCCGCGCTTGAAGATGAAATCGAGGACGCAGACCTGATCGCTCCCCTGATACAAGAGCCTTGTGCCGACGGTAGCACAGGTAGCATTGAGCAGCGCGTCGTCGACCACCTAGAGGCCGCCTTCGTGGGCGCGCATCGCGTCTACGCTAACATGGCTGCAGCGCAGAGCTTCCAGACCTTCTCGCATGGCCACCAGGACCTCGTGCTCGCTGTCGACTTCAACTACTTCGGCACGCGCATGGTCACGGCAAGCTCAGATCACCGTGCCAAGGTTTGGGACAAGAAGGACGATTCGTGGACCCTCATCGAGAGCTGGAAGGCTCACAATGCTGAGATCATCGATGTAAGTCATCTAATCTTCAGCCGCAAATCTCCTTTCAGCCGCCTGCATACCATTTCGCCACTTCTGTGAACCATTGCTGACTTTGATGTTAGATCAAGTGGAACGGCCCGTTCATGGGCGAGGTCGTCGGCAGCATTGGTGAAGATGGCCATTGCAAGATCTGGCAAGAGGACGCCACTGAGGTAGCCATGTCGGGCAATCGCTTCAAGCTGATCTACAACCTGCAGTCGTTGACCAACGCTCCGTTCATGTCTTTGGACTTTAAGAACATCATGCAGGAGACTTGGCTCGCGCTCATCACCCGCGACGGCTACCTCACTGTATATGAGCCTCAAGATCAGAGCAACCTCCATGAGTGGACCATCCTGGCAGAGCGCTGGGTCTCCGAGAACAACCCTCCAGAGCGCCAAGATGAGGTGGGCTTCAAGGTCGTTTTTCACAAGGAGAAGTTGCCCTGCTGGACCGCCATTACCGCTGGCCTCGACCGCAAGTCGCTCTCTCTCGCTGTCGCCGCCATGAAGGACGTCCTCGTCTTCCGCACTGACAAGGCCAAGCGCTTCTTCCAGGTTGCAAAGCTGGAGGGTGCACGCCAGATCATTCGAGACTTGGCTTGGGCTAACGGCTCTATGCGAGGCTACGACATCTTGGCCACAGCTAGCAAGGATGGCGCTATTCGCATCTATGAGCTTCGCACGCAAATCGAAGACAAGAATGCCACACCTGGAGCTGCATCTTCGTCGGCTCCGCTGTCAGTATCTCCGCGAGGCCATCGACAGAACGCGCCATCTGGCATAGGAGCTGGACTGGCCGGAGCTTCCAAGGCCCCCGACGCGTCTCTTGAGAATGAGCAGTATCCTGGTCGCATCAAGCAGAAGGCAGAGATGACCGATGAGCTGACCAACCATCACGGAGCAGTTTGGCGTGTCGCATTTTCACAGATGGGTAAGCCAGTCCAACGGAGCATACGTGGCCACAGCTAACAACTACCATAGGTGATCTTCTCGTTACTACTGGAGACGATGGCAGCATCCGCACCTGGAAGAAGGCCGCTGACGGTCACTGGCAGGAATATGCCCAGATCGAGACCGCCGAGGACTAGCGGGCCAATCCAGTTCTGGTATTGCCAAGTTCCGGAGGCGTTTCTGACACGTTCTGGATCAACATGAAAGCATGAGTACGATGTTTATGGCGTTGGCGGTAGATGAATTGGCGACAGCTTTCTAGCAAGCAGGTATCGCAGAGCTGAAGCACAATGCATAACGAAACGATCCCAGGATCATTCAAAGCGAGTTCTGTAGGAGTCATTTTCGGCGTTTGGGCATATGGGAAACATCACAGGACACACGACGCAGTGGCGCATTCTGGCTACCGCACCTCGTCAAGTCATCTCACGTTTAGATACCCACGGCTATTCCATCACGGAACCATCAGCCATATCATGGTGGGACTTTCACTTCTGTATAGTATCAACCTCAATCGAACAAGCATAGAAACGGCGTTTTGTTTTACATTGTATTGCTCAGCACTAACCTTCGATTCACTGATGGAGCAACAGCGCAATATTGGTACTGTTCCAGGAGCGGGCGTTTGGAGAAATGCGGGGGAGATCATTCGGCAAAGCATCGAACGGCAGGGTGGTAGGTACCCCCATTACTCTCATATTAACACCATTCTAACATACCCCAGGATCATTTTCGACTGCAATAGCAATTGTTATCGAAAGGTCGGTTGTTATATCCATGCCGCGGAGACACAGCTACATTTTTTTTCGCTGTTTGTGTCGCATGGCGGGACAGAGTTTTGCTGGTCGGGTGGTTGTAGAGGTTGGGGTTGACTTAGGCTGGTTTGAGATGTTGGGCCCTAGAGTGTTGAAGATGCATGGGGACTCGAAAGGCGTTGCATGATGCTAGGGACGTGGTAGGATTAGCGCGTGTAGATTAGTCGGATTGAAGACGTGGCCAGTTTGATAGTGGATCCAACTGCGACCATGATTCAACATGAAGAATATGATCTTGTGATGAGCGAGGATATCCGTCAAAATGGATAAATATCCACCGAGTATATATTCATTTCATTCATCAATTACTTCCATCCAATCAGGCTTCGTGGCGCAATGGTAGCGCGTCAGATTCCAGTACCACCTGGAGCTTCCTGAAGGTTAGGCGTTCAAATCGCCTCGAGGTCACACCTGATACAATTCTTTTTGCCAAAGGTGGGCAGTGAGCTTTTTGCTGCCGTGTGGATCCGATGCACTGGTGCGTTGTGCTTGGTCGATTGCGGTAAAGAGGGGTGACTCCACCGAAAAGAACCGAGGATCTGGACAGACATTTTTGCTGAACCATGTTTGTTTCTGAAATTGTTGTATATTTGCTGAGATTGCTGGAGCTACCCGAAAGATCCGAAGATGACTGCTTTGCCAGATGAATTATCCTCCTGCAGCATAGACCTCTCGAGCATCAAAAGAAGATGCGACGTTCTTATGAGCAGCTCTACCCTGTATTAGCGACCGGCTTAATGGAAAGGAGGACGCGACAACTCACCGTCGAGCTCGATATCGTAAGTAACTGGGATGTCTTCATCCGTGCTGACAAGGATTGGTGCGTCCCTTCGAAGTTTCCTCTCCCTCACATTGAAACGTATACCGCTGTCCTTCCTTGGACTAACCCACAAGATGCGCGGATCTTCCAAGTCCGCCTTTTCTTCTTCTACCTCTCTTACGACCTCTTTCCCCTTACCTATCTCCTCAACGATCTCAACAGGCACTTCTGTGTTAGTTGCCGAACCTTTCGCCGCAATGTCGCGTAGCCACTCTCTCCACACCCGGAG
The DNA here is from genome assembly GCF_042100115.1 of Alternaria dauci. NCBI lineage: Eukaryota > Fungi > Ascomycota > Dothideomycetes > Pleosporales > Pleosporaceae > Alternaria > Alternaria dauci. The sequence continues at coordinate 1,044,991 of NC_091272.1, forward strand.
TACGCCCTCCTCGACGTCAACAAAATTGGTAAAGAGGTTATGAGGCCCGATCTTGACAAGATTGGTCTGCGCGACCAGCTGTGTGAACAGTTCATGTGCCTCCAACCCCAGCGTCTGCTTGACTGTTTCACCTTGGTACTTCTCCTGCACTGCACCTGGAAAGGTGCGACTGCCAGGCACGTCTCCAGGTCTTGGCTTCACTCTCCTCCCGCCCGCTTCGAGATCGCGTCTATGTGGACGGTAGCGAGAGTACATGTTATACATATCGCCTAGTCTACCAACCTCCTTCGTGCTCGAATTAGACTCATCGTATTGTGTCAAGCCGTCGGTGCATCTGTATGTACAAAAATACGGTGGCTCGGTGAGCTTCGCGGAGGGGTGGAAACATTCGAGTAGCACGGAGTGCGAGTGCAGCTCGGCGGCTGCGACGAGGCGATTGTGCAAGATACGTAGGATAAGCGTGTATATACGGTGCGATATTGTGGTCAACTTCAAGAGCTCAGGCGTCGGCATGGGAGTGAGGAGATGTAGGAGCAGCTGCGGTGATTAGCATCTTGCCGTCAATGCTGATATAACAGACAGCAAACCTCATTGGGAAGTCTGTAAAGATAACATTCGCCCATCTTGGTATTCACGATCGTACTGAGATCGTTTCAAGACGTGTAGTCACAGTGTCCCGCAAGTGAAAGCTGGCAAACATGCGGGAAGGGAGCAACGCCAGCAGCCGGAGATAAGATATCGTCATGGCGATGCTAGGCCCATTTTGGCAGACCGAGGCCTATCTGCATTGGGCTAGCGCGTCTTGTTGACGCGCTTTCCCATTCAAGCTTCACCACTCACTTTCTCTACCCATAACGCAAAACATACCCTTTCAACTAACTTTCAGTCTATAGAACAGTGAGTACAGTGCAGCTGTATTGCCGTGGTCACCTACCATCATGCAGGGCTTTGTCCGTGGGAGGACAGGCAGTCCCTCCAATGCGCAACCTCAAGGTAAGCCCGACCGGCAAGCCAATGCTGCAAGTGCGAGGATACCCGTAAAGAATGGACATCCCCGTCTACAATCCCAAGCGCCCTCTGATGTCCCAGCGCGCGAATACGTCAACGCCAGAAACAGCTCAGCTGCGTTGCAGCAAACGTCGCAACATCGCCAGCCAGGTCTGGGTCCAGGCAAGAAGCGTGATCTCTACGACACTGATGCAGAGAGCATCGACACCACCGTGAACCAGTCTGTGGTACAGGTCGAAGATAGTCAGCAGAAAGAGCAATACCATCAGCAACAAGGTCAAGTTGAGGGTGACGAGGAGAGCGAGGAAGATGAAGATGAAGATGACGACGAAGCAGATGGAGACGGAGAAGAAGCAGACGAGCCGGAAGATCAGTATCACTACCCTGGTCACGAACTGACACCAGACGATGGAGACTATCTTCAAAGGGCCAGTCTTGGCCACTTTCCTCACGCTGAGAAAATTTCGTTCCTGCAAACCGCGGATAACAGAGGACTCCCAACCGTTGACGGTGACTCATACCCTAGCACCACTAATGGTGAACTCTCGGAGTGGGGAATTGGGCAGGAAGCAGCTTCCAACTTCCACGACGGTCGTGCTCCCGTGTCTCAACGCCAGAATGCCAACAATCAAGCTGTACGTATGGCGGCCTTGCAGCATCGGCCACAACAGCAAAGCCAAAACGATCAGATACCCAGCCACAACATGCATCCTCCGTCGAAGGTGATTCAGCACAGTGCTCAGCTTCGCGAACAGTCGCGCGCAGCTGCACCTGCTCTGCAACAGAGAGGCCAAAGCATCCAGCAATCTATCCCCGCCCCGTTCGCCAGCCATCACCAAACTCACAGTCGAAAGGAACCCTATACCACTGATAGCCAACCGGTTTACTCGAATCACCATCATAGTGCATATGCTCAGCCCGGTACATCTCAGCAAAAGCCTCCCCGACAGGCCTCTATTCCTCGAACTCAAATCCCGCTCAAACAGAACATCATATGGACCAAGCCGCCTGCGCCTACAAGGCTTCCGCCTCCACTGCCTGCAATCCAAGAGCCTGTCGTGCAGGAACAAACAATTGAGCAGGCTCAGGTCGACGAGACCGAGACTGTCCCACCTGAAGACTATGATTTGAAGACGCTGCTAAAGAAGAAATACGAGGAGCTCAAGAAAGAACCCTTCGATGTTGATCCTCGTGCGCCACCGCTAGTGCTCGCTGAGGAAGAAGGTCAGAAACCTCTCGTTGAACGTCTGCCCTTTGTGCAAAAGAACCTGCATAAGGATCAGCAAACCCAGTTCTTCCGCTCTCTACCTACTACCGAGTGGGAAGATGCTGGCGACTGGTTCCTTGACAAATTCCAGGATATCGTCCAGCGCACAAAGGAGGCAAGGCAGAAGAAGCGTAAACTAGCGCAAGAGTTTGAGGCGGAAGTTGAGAAGCGCTATGAGCATGTATCAAAGAAACAACACCAAGTCCAGGAGGCTATGGAGAAGATGAAGGAACAGGGTGAGGGTCTGATGCCTAGGAGTCCAAGACCTTCCAAGAGCCCTAGGTCCAGGAGAGGCTGATGGCGAGAAACTCCCGAGACATCTTTCTCTTCCAGATGATGTTTGATGATTACGCGACACATCACAATAATGAAGGATACATATGGTGACTGCGTACCACTGAGGATGGCGCTAGGCGACGTAACAAGTGTTTTTCGCGCACCATATACCCATATCTGTTAGTATAGATCCTGTTTTTTACTCAAAAGTCATGCGGATTACCTTTTAGTCCGATCGCATATTGTTTTCATTCCACACCTGTTATACAATGAGGCAGGGCTTTCCCAGGCGGAAATGATTATGAGCTTGGCCGGACCGCAAGCGGCATCACTGTTCTCCGATACCACAGTCCTTGGCACTTAGGTGAGACATGGCATGGACACATCCTCGTCAAATGCCTAGGCTGCTTGAAACGCAAGCCAGGAGCAGGAATTTTCGAGGCCATGAAAACGTAGTCCTGAAAGCTACATCGTTGTATCCCAGTCATGGACAGACCTTCGCACTCTTCCCAGTAGCCTTGACTGAGAACTAGGGTCGATACGGAAGTTCATTGGACATGATCCGATGATCCACTCTTTTCCTTAGAAAGGATGTACGCCATATAAAGGAAAAATCGAATATCCCGTAGCTGCCTAGATGGGGTATCGCTATGTAATAAAACGATAAAAAGCTCCCTGTCGCTGTCTAGGTACAGTGTTCCTTGTATGGTGTGGATGGGGCCGCGGTCTCCACGAGTGTACCAAGACGAGCTACGAAACGAAACACGAGATAAGAGCATTGCGTAAGCGGGAGGCGGCACGTCACGCGTGGGAGTGAAAGTCATGTGGACATGTTACGCGGCGGAGGCTGAGTCGGCATACGCACAAGGAGCTATCCAGGCCTCCGGATCCACCTTCCGCGAAGTTCGCCTTGCTCGGAACATGACGGAAGCTTGGCATGTCAGCGTTGACTTCAACGTCAGGATGTAGCCACGACCCAGTATTTTCTGGATTTAGTGGACAAGTAGATCCACGTCTTTGCAACGTGACAGCTCCTTTCGTCTCTTTGTGATCCTTTTGTTAAGTTGCTGCCATTCCCCTTCTAGTCAACAACCACTCCAGCATTACAATATACCCAGTTTTACCCTAGTCGACATAATCAGAACGCCAGATCTAACCGAATATGCCGTTCGAGATATCCCGAGAATGGTCGTCCTACCACCTCATACCTCAATCCGTCGACGTTGCCCTGGACCCTCCAGAATCCTACTTTTTCATAACAGACTTTCTGATCATATCTTGCGGTATCCTCTATACTCTCTGCTACATGTTCTACACTATCCGAACCTATTCAGATCGGTATCTAGCTGGAACTGTACAGTTTCTCTCCGCGACCATGGCATATGAGATTTACTACGCATATGTCTGCACGACGACGACTTTTCAACGGGCCTGTTTCTTTGTATGGTTCCTGTTCGATATCACGTTCGTCACGGTGGCGCTCAAGCATGCGTACAAGCCCGAGGAGAGGAGGAAAACTGTGGTGAAGTTGCTGTGGCAGGTACCGGCTTGGATGGGATTCTTGTGGTGGGTTGGCACGGTGTGGCCGGATGAGAGGGAACAAAAGACGGCGTTCTTTACGGGGTTGTATCTGGAGTTGCCGATCGGGTGGGGACAGATCCTGTATCTGGTTCAGCGGCAGGATACCAAGGGACAGAGCTTGGAGATTTGGTATGTCGACCTTTCCTCAGGTAGTTGGATAACATCTTTTCTGAATGATACTCACAGAAGTAGGATCACACGATATCTTGGATGCATTACAGCCTTCTTGGTGTTCATCTGGCGATATGTTAACGTACCGGAAAACTGGTCCTACGTCGGGAACTGGTGGAGTATTGGCGGAATGATCGTTACGCTTTTGCCAGAGACGGTATATCCCTTTTTCTACGTTTGGGCCCATAGGAAAGAGAGGGAAACCGTGGAGAGAGGGATGGTGATTGATGGGGAAAAGATGAAAGCTGGCAACGACAGGGGGTAGATGAATGCGTGCCGCATTAAGCCCCTGCTCTAAGGACACCTGCAGTGGTTCATGTTAACAGGCTAACAAGACGAAAGATAATACTTACCCTATCAGAGGCATCTGACGAGAGTTCTGTCTATGTAAATATCTGCACATCAGCCATGGCCTATACCAACTATAGTCATCTCTTTAGCCCCAATACCAAAACAATGGCCAGCCGTATTTCCCATATCATCAGCCGTGCTCATGGTTTGAGCATTGTTCTTGTATGACTGGATAGCAGGCACAAACCAATACCGGAAATTCGGCATCTTCGGCCAGACCGTGGAATGATGCTGCGACAGCTGCGCGAAACCCAAGACGGCCGATCGGCTTCCAAGAATTTCAGTTACGCGAACAGCTGTCACAAACCGTGTGGAAAAGGATCAGAATCGTCTGTCGGCGTTCTTGGAGATAGCGATGAGACGAGTGCTCATTTGGGTCGTCTGAGGCGTAGCGAAGTTCAAGAGGTGATGGACTAGCACGTAGAGCGATGCACAAGTTTTTGTGCGGGAATCAGGATCGTCGACAAGCATCCTGGTGCCGTCAAACAAGCTTCCCAGCCGCGCGATCTAGGCCACACAAGGCGTTTTTCAATGGATCGCAGCCACGAGATTGAGCGCTTGCACGCTCGTGCGGTGAACATGACGCTGACCTAGCCGCATTGCCGATCGTCAGCCACACCAATGGTACCTCCGCGTCGCAAAGTGAATTTGCTAGCACCTGCCGCGATACATCATCGGCCCTAGTCTGTCCATCTTCTGTTTACTCTCCCGTCTTCCCCCTTCCTCTCCTCGTCGCATTCTTCGTCCATCAACGAAGCTAATCATCGTCACAATGGCGCAACGAGGTGAAGCCGCCGACTACTACACTGGTGGTGTGCCACCCCAAGACGCGTACAAGGGTCAGCCATATGGACAATCACCACCCCAGTACGGCCAGAACTATGCGCCGCCGCAAGGCCCGCCGCCGATGCAGCAGCCGAACGGCTACGAACAGAATGGCTATGGCGACAACAAACAGACTTTTGAACAAACGTTCAAGCTCGACAAGCCCAAGTACAATGACTGGTGGGCCGGATTGCTCTTCATCCTAGTCTTTCTCGGTTATGTCGCCGTCAGCGCAATCTCAATTCGGGGCTACTGTAAGTATTCGTCGCGACGCAATACCAATTGGACGCAATCTGATCAACCATGCAGCACGAACCAACAGCGGAGGCATCTACGGCGGCGACACGAACAACTTCGCCCTCAATTCAAACACCATCATCCTCTTCGCCTTCGTCCTCGGCCTAGCCATCGTCTTCAGCTATGCATACATGTGGGCTGCGCGCAAGTTCACCAAGCAGTTCATCTGGATCACCGGCATACTCAACATCATCTTCGGGTTTGTCACGGCAATCTACATGCTGTCCAGGAGGTACTGGTCGGGAGGCATTGTTTTCCTGCTCTTCAGCGTCTTCTACGTCTTCTGCTTCATCAGCTGGATTCCCAGGATTCCGTTCAGTGTCCTTATGCTGCAGACGGCCATCGACGTATCGAAGAAGTACGGACACACCTACATGGTATCATTGATAGGAGGATTGCTTGCCGCCGCACTGGGCGCATGGTACTCTGTCACTCTGGTGTCCATCTATGTCCAGTATACCCCGAATGGCGCCAATTCGAATTGCAGAAACGGTGTGGGTGATTGTGGAAATGGCAAAGTCATTGGCTTGCTCGTCTTCGTTACGTTCGCCATGTACTGGATCTCAGAGTAAGTGCTAGTGGGATGCAGCTGGACGCATTCAACCACTGACAGCAATAGATGGCTTAAGAACACAATCCACACTACCATCTCCGGCGTGTACGGATCGTGGTACTTCAACCCGAACTCGATGCCCAAAGGCGCAACCCGCGGAGCTTTCAAGCGCTCAGTCACCTACAGCTTCGGCAGCATTAGTCTCGGCAGTTTGCTCGTGGCCATTATCCAGTTCCTGCGCCAGATCTGCTCGGCTGCTCAACGCAACGCGGCCAGCGACGGCAACCTCGTTGGCGCAGTCCTGTTCTGCGTCTTGGGCTGCTTGATTAGCATCTTGAACTGGGCTGTCGAGTTCTTGAACAGATACGCATTCAGTTATATCGCTCTCTACGGGAAGAGCTATGTGGCTGCTGCGAAGGATACCTGGAAGTAAGTGGAGAAGGTGTTCGAAATTTGGGAACGTCAAACTAACTCGAGAGTAGGATGATCAAAGACCGTGGTATCGATGCGCTGGTCAATGAATGCTTGATCGGGCCGGTGCTTTCCATGGGAGCCACTTTTATTGCCTATGCCTGCGCGCTTTTGGCCTACCTCTACCTCATCTTCACATCGCCTGCCTACAATTCCGATGGTGCATACACTCCCGTTGTAGTAGCATTCTCCTTCCTCATTGGCCTTCAAATCTGTAAGTGGCTCGAAAAGGCTTCGGGAATTTACGCTAATCTGTTCTAGGCAACATCTTCACCACGCCCCTGAGCAGCGGTATCGACACCATCTTCGTTGCCATGGCGTGGGATCCCGAGGTACTTATGCGCGAGCACTCAGACCTGTACCACCGCATGATAGCAGTATACCCGCACGTGCAACAGGCCATCCACGCATAAAGCGGGTCTGCGGAAACTATACCCTTGACTGAAGCATGGGAACTATACAAAATCTTCCTAATCACGAGATACCCACTTTGACCCGATCGCGATGGTTTGCGGCACAGTTTTTCACGATTCTCGTTGCGATGGCGGGGCTGCCCTGATGGACAACGCAGGATGTCGGGCTTGGCGCAACTAAAGGCGGGAGAAGGAACCGGTGTCTCCACAAGGCGGCCGGCGACGCTATTGCTATGACGTACGACGTTTCCAGCCCCATCCACACCATGGAAAGCGTGATCGAGGCGGAGCATTGTGTTGGGAGTTGCACGATCTGGTGCCGCGTCCACGGCCGAGAAGACTCCGCATCGCGAGGCTCTGTCTGGTCAGGTACAGGCTTGGGCATCAGCACGACTGAGGTAATTAATATACTGTTTTCACTTGATGGTGCTGGGTTGCTATCAGCCCACTGTACATTGTTAGGTACAAGCGACACGTCAATCACCCACGCCTTTGGGATTGCTTTTGCACGGAGTCTCGGTTCGTGCCTGCCTCGATTCGATCTTAGCAGCCAATTGGACCCACACAACGTCACCGTTCGTTGCGGGGGTTCTTCTAGCCATTTCACCCAACGCGCTGGGCGCCCCCAACAGTAAACACGACTTGCTCCCCCTCCCTCTCTCACCCACGGCCTACTGCACCTCCAGGCTCACCTGCACACCGCCCACTGAGAGAACCTTCTGGCCAACTAAGTCGCGCCCGATTGCAGTACGTGGCCCACAAGTCCCTCTGCCTCCTGCTACATATACCCCGCCAACGCGCCTGCCTGTCCCACCATCAACACAACAACAACCCCTCTTCCTCACCCTGCCCTTCAACCACTCTTACCTTTCCACAACACAGCCCCAGACCATCCGCCCGACTAACACCCAACCTTCAGCTACACACACACCCACACACCATGTCCTACGAGAAGAAGGCAGTACACTTCGGCGGTGGTAACATCGGCCGCGGCTTCGTCGCCGAGTTCCTCCACAACTCTGGCTACGAGGTCGTCTTCGTCGACGTCATGGACTCCATCATCGAGTCCCTCCAGAAGACGCCCTCATACACCGTCACAGAGATTGGTGATGACGGCGAGCGCAAGTTCACCATCGACCACTACCGCGCCATCAACTCCAAGCACGAGATGGACAAGGTCATCGAGGAGATTGCCACCGCCGACGTCGTCACCTGCGCCGTCGGCCCCAACATCCTCAAGTTCGTCGCTGAGCCCGTCGCCAAGGCCATCGAGGCCCGCAAGCTCGACTACCCCATCGCTGTCATCGCCTGTGAGAACGCCATCAATGCCACAACTACATGGAGGGGCTTCATCGAGGGCAAGCTGAGCGAAGAGACCAAGAAGAACATTGACAGCAAGGCTCGCTTTGCCAACTCTGCTATCGACCGCATTGTCCCACAGCAGCCTCCCAACTCTGGCCTAAACGTTGTCATCGAGAAGTTCCACGAGTGGTGTGTCGAACAGAAGCCTTTCGAGAACGGCGGTAAGAAGCCGGATGTTAAGGGCATCCACTACGTCGACGACCTCGAGCCCTACATCGAGCGCAAGCTCTTCACTGTCAACACCTCCCACGCTACTGCCGCCTACTACGGACACCAGAACAAGATCCAATTCATCCACGAGGTTCTCCACGACAAGAAGCTTCACGACACCGTCCGTGACGCTGTCAGGGAGACTGCCCATCTGATCGTTACCAAGCACGGCGTCAAGACAGCCGAGCAGGATGAGTACGTCGAGCAGATCATCAAGCGTATCTCCAACCCCGTCCTCAAGGACAATGTCGAGCGTGTCGGCCGCGCTCCTCTTAGGAAACTTTCTCGCAAGGAGCGCTTCATCGGTCCCGCCGCTCAGCTGGCTGAGAAGGGTGAAAAGGTTGATGCCCTTCTCGGTGCCGTCGAGCAGGCCTACCGCTTCCAGAACGTCGAGGGCGACGACGAGTCTGCCGAGCTTGCCAAGATCCTCAAGGAGAACTCCGCTGAGGATGTTGTCACCAAGGTCAACGGCATTGAGAAGGGAGAGCCCCTGTTTGACCGTCTTGTCGCCATCGTCAAGAAGGTCCAGGAGAGCAGCTGAATGTCTGCCGGTGAACTCTGCGGAGTCGATGGGGCTTGACAAGGGTCAAGCAGTCAGGTATATGAAAACTTAGCGTGGTAATTTTCAGTGAGGAAGATCAAAAGCGCCCTGAGCGATGGCTTCATGTGGCGAACCCTTTACGGCATTGACTGGAATCAATGTCCTGTGTAATGACAACGAGACATGATAATGAATATACCCCAACAACTTCATTTCTCTACAGATCTTCTCATCATGCTTGTGTGATATACACAATAATAACTGAATATTTACATAGAAGATAAACGACTCTACCTCATCGAATTGCATGCGTCTTAAGCCCTCGCATTCCCGCTCTTCCAACCTTGGATTTCATCCAGCGTCAAAACGTACTCATCTGCGTATATCCTCTTCATCATATCCAAGCTGTTCCACTCGCCACCCGTAACGTATTCGCCACTCCATACAGCAAAGAAGACCCAATCGGCCTGGTAGGCCTTCAACTGCTCTGGCTCCATCAGACTGCCAATTTCCGCAGCAGCAATCATCTTGGTGTCGTCCGTGAGTTCAATGAGTTGGTTGTATGTGGCGGAAATGGGTCCATGGTCACCCTTGGTGTAAACATCTGCAGACACGATATCGACAACATCAGACCCGGGGTACCATGCCGGGTCCACCGAGTTCCATACCCAGACCAAGTTGTTGAGAGAGTGGTGGACGGTGAGACGCTCGTAGACGATACGGTAGAGTTTCTTGCATGCTTCGGGACCTTGGGCACCCCACCAGAACCACTTGCCCTCGGCCTCGTGCAGCGGGCGCCAGAGGACGGGTACACCGGCATCCTCGAGCTTCTTGAGCTGGACTGCGATGGTGTCAATGTCCTTGATGAGCGCAGTGTAGTTTGCGTTGGTGGTATCGGCGAGCGCGTCCGCGATGTTGAAGTCGGTTGCTTCGGTGTAGAAGCCACGGTACCAGGGTTGAGCTTCAGTATCGTAGAGGCCAGCTGGAGCATTCCAGTGCCAGGCAACAGTCACTATGCCGCCTTTCTCTGCGAAGGCAAGAGCGTTGGTGGTCTCGTTGGAAGAGGCACCCTTGGCAATGCGACCTTCGGTGTAGTCCATCATGTCTACGCCGAGGATGGCGGGAGTCTTGCCCACGTTGGCTGTTACCCATTCTAGGGAGACTTGATCGTACTGGCCTGACAGAATGTTCTTGCCGTAGATACTACCCAGGTAGCTCATCAGAGCTTTTGCATCGGCGTTTGCATTCGCGTTGACTGGAACAGTTGTTATGTTGTGCGGGCCTCGCTCTGCGGAGGGAGACAGCGTAATGGCATCGATCAGGTACCAGCCCCAGTTGCTCTGAATTTCGATTGTGTTGTTGGCATTTTCCTCGAGCAGTACTTGTCCTGCTGATACAGTCGTCCACTTTGTAGTAGCTGGTAGGCTGATTTGCGATCCGGATCCGCCGTTGAGTACAACGTACGTTTGCTTGTCGCCGTTGGGGCCGTTGTAGATGAGCTTGAGATCGTACAGACCGCTGGTGTTGGAGGGAATTTGGAATGTGACCTTGTCGGTCGCGTCGGAAAAGCCTTCTACATAGCCGGAGCCTGTATGGTGTCAGGAGTCTACAATGGAATCCAAGAGGGTACTTGAGATCTCCTTACCCGTGTAGCCTGCTACCGAGGTAGCTACTGTTGTTCCGGACAGTACTGCGTCTTCGGCCTGGTAAGTCACTGATTGAGCTGTGACGAAGGAAAAGAATGCCGCCAGGGCATATGTTGAAGTGAACATGATATCGCCGGTGTGAATAGCTTGTCTGGGGATGCCCGAATTGTATGATGAGGAAAAGACATTATATATTAATATACTTGACTCTCTTTACAGTCCCCCCAGTTCATCTACCTGGTGCTAAGATCAGCAAATTAGAGAGGATACCCGTAACCTATCTTAGTCATCTCTGATGCTCTAACAAGCCCCCCTTATAAGCTTAGACTTTGCTAAGTATCAGAATAGAGAATCCTATAGGTTATTCTAGAGGTCTGACGCCTGCTAAGGCCTGATTTTGGCACCGGGCAGTTGAACCAGGGCGGGACTGTACACTGATCCTCAATCTCAATTTGCAGCCATGTCCACTCTAACCCGGAAACTTCGGAGCCGTGTCTCCATGCGCGATATGTCAGTTCATTTGTTTCGAAACATTAGCGTGTCTTGAGGCCTGTAACGCATGACTTGGAACACCGCTCCACAGAGGTCATCTAGAAAAACAGCTGTCGATTCCGCTCGCCGGGCCTGACTGTGATCTTCTGATCAGCTGTCTGTAGATTAAAGGGATCGTGTTTGCCCGTACTAAAAGCCGCCAATGAGGTTATTTGTTGGTGGTTGGGTAATTTATGTCCGCGAACGTCTCTTTTCGAGCATATTCCCGATTCATTCGCGCTACTCAACTTACGTCACGGAGCGACGCCATACAAGAGAAACTCGAACACCCGACTATGAGGAGAGCAATCAATCTTCTCTTGTATGGTGATACCCTGCCCAGGCAACTGCGGGGGTGGCGTTCGATTTTTCCCTAGTATGGTATAGAGCTATAGGTAGATGTGCCCGATAAAAAGCGACATGTCTCCAGGACCACGACGTAAAATGCGTAGAGGTGCGTTGCGATGAATCGAGGATGATGCGGGCTGGGAGAGTTATAGCTTGTGCTATGGTTCCGACTACCGGTAAGACGCATCGGGCGCTAGCGCGTAGCGACCTTTGGGAAGACTCACACCTGCAGCCTCAGCAAGCATAGGTGGTTACGACTTCTACGATTGAACCCTATAATCGACATCTGCCAGCGAGCAGATATTCAGCGCATCCGCCCAGCATGACAGAAGCCGAACGTCCCAAGATTGGTGTAGGTGTCATCATCCACGATGATGCGGGTAACATCGTCATGGGCGAGCGCGCAGGCTCCCATGGCGCAGGTACCCTCCAGTGCCCCGGGGGCCACCTCGAGTATGGCGAGTCATTCGCCGAAACAGCTGCAAGAGAGGTACTGGAAGAGACGGGGCTTGAGGTGGGCAACATCAAATTCCTGACTGCTACAAATGATGTTTTTGGCGAGGGGAAGCACTATGTGACAATATTCGTCACTTGCACCATTACTGGTGAGAACAAGACACCAATGGTAAGCTCTTGTTCGTCCCGTTTGATCAGCGGTCGTGAATGGAAAGCTGATGAACTTGGTAGCCCATGGAGCCGCACAAGTGTGCTGCGTGGAGTTGGATTCCCTGGACACAGATGTGGGCTTGGGCTGGAGAGCAAGCAAAGGCTGAGCAAGAGGGGAAAGAGGTGGAGAAGCACTTGTTTCTCCCGCTAGTCAACCTATGGAGGGAATACCCTGAGATGAAGGATGCGCTCGTTGGAAGGTGACCACGGCCTTATCGATAGTGCGTCTCACCTGGACAGCTTTCTGTTTCCACGCCACGTGGCTATTCACTCGTTTCTCTACACACACCCTCAGCACAACATGACAGCCTCTCCTGTTCAAGAATACGTGGGAACGGCAAGAGAATATGTCATCGGCTTGCCTACGCGGTTACATGTTCTATTCTGCAGCAATTGGCTCCAGCCCTTTCACTGAATATGGCGACCATATACCAAGACCCTAGTTATGAAGTTGTACCGAGCCCTATCTATAGTCATCACGCCGGGCATATGCTTCGGACTAGGGAGTGTGATTCGTATCACCACGTTCTGCAGCTATCCACCATAAACCCAGTCACGAAGGAAAAGAACACCTCATCCAGAGTTTCCAGAATCCAAGTCACCCGCGAAGACGAGTGTTTCAAGTAGCATTACTGCCTGATATCACCCCTTTAGGAAACTTTCTGGAACGAGCGTGTGTATCATTAGCAGGGATGTCAGGGACAGTGTTTGCGGCCTTCACCTCGCAAGGCCAAGGTTTCCTCGAAAAAGTCGAGAGAATGCGAAAGAATTAAGTTACACTTTCCATAATAGTGGGTGCCTGCGGCGTTCGTTTCAACTATCGTTCCTACACTGCCACGTTTGCGGCAGCCTCTCACTCTGCTTAATCTGCAACTTCTTTTGCCGATTTTCTTTCCTCCTCAATTTCTACACACCTTTTGGATTCTCAATCTCTGTCAGCAATTGCAGTGAACCGACAACTTCTCGACTACAGCAGCAATGTTGACAACTTCTATCCTCGCTGCGAGCAGCTTCATCGCTCTTGGGGATGCGTTCCCCCATCACTTCCATGTAGCAAGACCTACTGCTCTAGCCCCACGAGCTGATTACATTACATTTGGCGGCGACGGGTCTATGAGCGCTGGGTGGCCGAAGCAGGCTGAGTGGATGCCATTCGACGAAGCCTGGTATGTCCTCATCAAGGAAACAACATATCACAGACTTATTGTAACAGGAGCGCCAATCAATACTTCATCAAGAACTCATGCAAGTACAACGGCTGGGGCGACAACAACAGCGACGCGGAAACGCAGGCCATCAAAGACAGCATAGAGTCAGAATCAGAAGCTTCCGGCGTCCCAAAAGAGTTCATCCTCGCCGTCATGATGCAAGAGTCCACGGGCTGTGTCCGCGCTCCCACCTCAAAATCCGACGCACACAACCCAGGTCTCATGCAAGGCGCGGGTACCGCAACCTGTCATCCTCTCGGTCAGAGTCCCATTTCGCCCTGCCCCGCCAACGACATCCGCGCCATGATCCGCGAAGGGACTTCAGGAGAAGGATTGAGGACAAGTCTAAAAGAGTCGCTCGATGCTTTCAGTGCTACCACGGACGACAGCAAGTACTACAAAGCGGCGCGTCGCTACAACTCCGGCTCGCAAGTCACAAATCCAAATCTGGGTCATGGCGCTACGGCGTGCTACGCTTCCGATATCGCGAATCGGCTCATCAAACCGTTTGGAGAGAGCAGCTGCGATAACAATGCTGTTGTTGGACTTACCATGACGGCGGGCCACGAGGGCAACGACAGCGAAAACAACAATAGTGAAAACCAGGAAATCGACCTTGATCGACACCAGACCGTCAACAAGCAGCCAGCACCAAACGAGGTCAGCGATGTATCAGGCGGCGATGGTGGTATTCTTGACAACAACATCACAGGCGCTGCCGCTGGCTGTATCAAATACTACACTCCCGCGAAAGGCGTCACCTGCGAGTCCGCACCCGTTGCTTTCGCCACGCTGCGTCAGCTCAACTCGAAGTTGAAGGACGATTGCTCCAACCTCCGGTCTGGGTACCAGTACTGCATGGCTACTTGAGGGTGATATTGGCTGGGAGAGACAGACTGAGCGATTGGGATGTTTCAATCATTTTCAGGGTGTTCATTGCTTCCTTCACATGATTCATCGTCTTAGGGATCTAAAATAAGCCTCTACTGCCCAGAAACGATCAACTGAGTGATATCGTCAATCTCCTTCACCGTCGGTGTCAAGTTCTCGTGTCCATCCTTGGTAACAAGTACGTTATCTGCAAAGCATTAGCATATCGTCGACGCCCCTCGTCGTATCAACATACCTTCAATCCTCACACCGCCCACACTCCAGTACTTCTCCAGCACACTCTCATCGATGAACTTCTTCTTCTCCTCATCCTTGAGATACGGCTCGATGATGAACTTGCAAAAGTAGATGCCAGGCTCAACGGTAATAACGCAACGTTCAGGCAGAGTGCCCCTCTTCCTCAGATACCTGAACATGATATCCTTGTCCGCGTAGTTGGGATCGCCACCAGAGTCGTGAGTGTCCATTCCAAGGTAGTGGCCCAGACCGTGAGGGAAGAAAGCTACACTAATTCTCTTGTTGAACAGCTCCTCTGCATCGCCCTTCAGTATACCGAGATGCAGAAGTCCCTTGATAGCGATCTTGTGAGCAAGCTCGTGGACATGGTCCCATACAACACCGGCCTTGAGTGCGTTGATACACTGGTGCTGCATATCCAGCACAATCTTGTAGATGGCAAGGGATTCTGTCGTGAACTTGCCCTTTACAGGGAACGTGCGTGTGATATCGGAGGCGTAGCAGTCAACCTCACATCCTGCATCCAGCAGCAGAAGATTCTGGTCTGAGATTGGCGCAGCGTTGTTGACATAGTGCAGTGTCGCGGCGTGTTCACCGGCCGCAACAATCGAGTGGTAGGCTTGGTTCTTCGCGTTGCGCTCTACACATGCCTTGAGGAACACAGCTTCGAGCTCGCATTCGTTCTGCGCTTTCGCTGCAGCCTTCATAACAGCTTCGTGAGCTGCTGTCGAGATGACGTTTGCCTTGCGAATGAGCGCGATCTCGTAGTCTGACTTGGTGACGCGACAGTACTCGATGGCGGTCTTGAGTTGTTTGAATTCCTTCTCTTTGTAGGAAATGAAGGTGACGTGATCGGAGACCTGCTCTGGAATGGCGTAGATGGTTGATTGAGCCGACTCAGATTGGCTGGCAAGGTGGGAGTTGACGTCCTTGGTTGTTAGACATTCGTCAATGTCGTACTTTGCTTTGGCCTCCTCGGGGCTCATAGGCAGACCGGACCAGATGACCTCGTCGGGCTCTATGGGAGGGATGAAGAGAGTGAGTTTTTCAGTGGCAATTTCATATACCAAATATGAGTCTGGCAGTTCGCATCCGCTGAGGTAGAAAAAGTATCGTCGCTGACTAGATGAAAACAATCAACTCCATGCTCGTCTTCCGTCGCTACATCACCTACCGGAACGGCGCCTCGCCATCGTTATCCTAGACAAATAGATTAGTATTTGCTCCAAACCCGAGCATCCTCATGGGCACCTACCTCGTTCAACTTCAATTTCTGCGCCTCTAGATAAATCGTTCCGTTCTTGTCGCCGCCCTTCTCGATGATCCACTCTGCGACCTTTTTCGCATGTGCCTTGGCCGGGTACTTGCCCTTTAGCACATCTTCGTAGTTTTCGGCAATAGCCATCTTGTGCACGTTTGTCCAGCTGCCGCTCTCTGCAGACAAGGTGTAAAAGCAAGGTGTTGCGATGGCCGAGCGTGTTGTTGATGATGGTTGACGTGTACGTAAAGTGTGTCGAAGCGAACGGCTGATTTGAGGCAGTAGGGCACGCATGGAGAGCTTCGAGGAGCTTTGCTGATGTTAGGCGCGGTGATAGCTACAGGCCGGGAAGGTGGGGGTGGTGGGGTGAGCTCGTACGCGTCTGACGGGTAGCCGCGGTCTATCGTTGTACGTGTCGCGATGTATCAAAAAGGAAGGTGCATCAGTTCTTTCCGACTGTAATAAAACAGATGTCGCAAACATCCACCGCGTGAATGCAGATATCGGATTGATGGTTTTATAATATTACATGACCATGTCTAAGTTTTTAGCCCACAACAAATCGTTCAATGCCAACAAACACGCTCGAGCTCCAGACGCCAGTCCGCTATGCCGTCATTATTCAGCGCGAACCTATGTACGCTCAATAAAGATAAGAATACCTCCAGACTCCCATTGTTCATACGAGCGACGAGCCGCTAAATGCAATTCGTGCTTTCACATCCCTAACCCATAATCTTCCGCATAGTAGATGGACAGCCACGCCATGCGTTAATGTCTGCCGTTTGTCGAAGACGGTGTAGAAGGGTCGTTCATTTCCATCCGTTGTGTTGAGTGGCCCATCGATTATGCTTTTCGAAAAAAAAAGGAAAACTAGTCCTGCCAGCGTCGGAGGTATTTGGCCATATCGTCGGTAGCGTGAGGAGCCGCGGCAACCTAGACAACAATCAGTACATGTTCCAGATAGTAAACAAGCCGCGCATCTCTGCGCACAACAAATGACGCACCGTGTTCTCTCTGCTCTTGACAGAGAATGTTTGACTCTGCGTGAGCGTGGTCTGAATGCTCGGTATTGGCAGTTTCGTCTTTGCAATCTTGACGCTGCTTGTGGGATAGAGAGGCTTTGTGTTCTTGGCGGTAATCTTTGTAGGTGGCACAGGCTGCATGGGCGCATAACGCGTAGGACCCGTCTGCATCGTGTACTCCACACCGTAGTCGCCCTGAGCAGGGTCCGCCGCAGCGGGATCAGTTCCATCGGTCGTCGAGTCTTCGGTCGCTGGTCCCGTGGTGGTGTCAATCTCTGTGGCAGCCTTCTTGACAGTAGGGTTGAGGATGTTCTCGCCTGTGAAGCCAGAGAACTGGAAGCGGTCAGAGTAGGTGACGAGCTGACCGCCAGTCTTTCCGACTGCGATCATCTTGATGAAGCTGTGACCGTCGAGTTAGCCTCTTGCTGAGTTGGGTAGGATGCGGAAACATACTAGGCATTGGCCGTCTTCAAGTCCTCAGACATGCTTGCTTCGATCCGACCCGAAGCTGTGTTGCCCGCTGAGAATGCACCGCTGGGTGTGATGGTACCCACTACGAACTGTATCCCGTTGTTAGCATATCCCCACTACGTCTCCACGAATGCCGGTGTTGTAACCTACCTGCTCAGAGCCTTCATTGCCTCCTACAATCAGCTGCAGCTGGTAAGTCGTCAGATCTGCGAGCGCAGGTCCATCGCCGCCCTCTTCCCATTTCACTGTAACGGCCGTGCCAGCCGTAAGTTTGTCGCCCGCTTGCGGTGATGTGAATTTGACGCCAGCGTTTACGAGTGGAGACAGAGCGGCGAGGAGCGCGAGGGGAAGTAGTAGCCGTGTCATCGTGAGAGATTGTGATAGCAGTAGCGAGTGGCGGTCGGGCAGCGGTGTGGCTAGGAAAGCGAGCGTGGAGGGGTGTGGGTCGCAGCTGCTGTCCGGTAATGGAACGAGGGGCACGATACACACAGTGTACGCGTAACTTCAATGCGATAAAACAGATGCGTCGGGGCGAAACAACAGCGGGGACGGGGACTGCGCGGTGCTTGTTGGTGTTAAGTGAAGGATGGAGTCTGGAATCAATCAAGCAACATGCGGCGACGCCAGGGGACGATCGTCGTTGCCGCGCACGCTAAGCTGCAATTGGCAGCGATCACCGCTCTATTGCGACGCCTCAACACCATGGCAATAAACAAGTACCTCCAGGTCCATGGTTGACCACACTACAATTGTATTACCGTGCATATCGTTGCTATGGCACTTCAAACAGCGTAAACAGGCAGCATCCGATTTGCTCCACTCGCCTATCTCCCACTTGGGGCCGGTACCTGAATCCTCAACATCGGGTCTCCACAATCAACCGCCAAAAGTGGGCTCGCTGCAGCTTTTGTTTGCACCTCGAAAATTTTGACCTTCCAATACACACCTCTTGGTGTCTATAGTACACACGCTTCCCAGCTATCATGCCTGTGTTTTGCTACCCAAACGCCGTTGTTATGCTAGATGAGGATATCCTAAATTCCAATCAAAAGGAAATGCGGGCCTTTGCGTCGCTACGTTCAAACAGCCTGCGCGTTCCTTATCTTTGGGCTGCCCAGTTTTAGACTGAATGATGACGGTAATCTGCATGTCATGGTCGCTGCTTGTCCCGCCTTTTGCAGCTGCAGCGTCAAATCTTTTAGCTTCTCTGGTGTGAAGATTTGTACATCGAATGACAGCAAAAACTCCACACACAGCTCCAATCGGCTGAGTGCTGCCTCATCGACGCCTCCCACAGCAGCAAATCGTTTTTGAGGCCACCGGTGGTCTTCAAGTGCCTTCATTGCGACGAGAGCGCATGCCAGGATGAGGCGGTGCATGGTGCGGTATGTGAGGGGAACGCTCCTATCGATAACGCATAATCGCAGCATGTACGATCCAGCAGCCAGCCAAACAGCAGTAGACAAGGGGCAAAATCTTTGGATGCGGTTCATGTACTCCTCGACACCAACTTTGGGCACTGTCTTTGAGAAAAACTTTCGAGCCATGTTGGCTCGCTGCACGGACTCGGGCTGCGCTCCGGCGCCGATGTCGTGTATAGTGACGGGCTCATCGTGACCCGCTTCGGGTGGAGCTAGTTCGGTGGGTTGATGATTCTCTTTCTCAGCGGGTATGGGCGTCGCTGGCCTGGACGCTGTCCGCCGATGTGATCGAATGAGATGGTTTTCCCTTCCACCAGGCGTTCCAGGCCGTGAGAGTGGCGGTGTTGCTGGTACGTCGCCAGCTGCGTTTGCAATGGCGATTATCGAGCGGGCAATCAACTTCATGGCCGTCTCCCGTGACATGGTCAAAACATCGAGATCGGTGTCATTGGTTGGTGGTGATGGTGCGTCCTGGAGGCTGAGGCTGTTGAAATGTGGTAGTACACCTGCATCGCCTGCCGGGTTGGGTGCTGAGGGAGGATCCATGGTTTGTTGGTTTTGAATGACCGGTGCAAGTACGAGTCGCCTCGGATGCACGGTCTTGTATGGAGGGGCTGCGTGACACACTTGGATCATTTGGACGTGTGGATATGCTGCCGATGTCTACCGATATACTTTGCAGGTGGAAAGTGTATCGAGCAAGAACTGGAAAGACTGATCCGGGAGGCAGTATGCTAAAATGTCGGAAGTCTGCAATTGATCAACACAAAGTCCAGCGTAGTGCTGAACATTAGCTTACACTGGGGTGTGAGGATCAGCGCGATTAGTGTGATGATCAAGTAGGCTCGTATTCGTAGGGATTAGAGAGATGGCGAGGTGAGTGCTGTTGTTGTATGGCAGGACGATGAAGACACGATAATGGACAGTCTTTGGGCGAGGCGTTCAGTTTGTAGGGTCAAGTGACGCTAGAAGGATTGCGTCTTGACTTATTGCAGCTGGTCAGAACCTTGGTGCGAGCGCCGTCCCGAAGCTCGCTGCCGCGTTGTATAAACGGTGGCCATGGAAGAGTAGCCCAAAGTGGCTGGATAAACCCGGAAAAGGCGCGGTGAAGCGTGCCGGGTGCGTTGGCGCGTCACGATGCGATGGTACGTGGAGGGCTGGAGAGGGTCGACTCACGATGCGAGGCCCGAGAGCAGGTCTCGTGAGTGCAGAAGAAGGCTAGAGCGCAGGCCCACCGGGCCGTGACAATGCAGGCAAAAGACGCACAGCTATCTCCCTAAACAGCCTGCATCTGTCGCGACGACGAGAGAGAGGAAGAGAGACGGTGGATCCAAGGCGTCGTGATTGGCGGTTAATTTGCTCTTAAGTAGCCAGCACCGGGATGAGCAGATGCATAGGTTGGAGCAGTTCCGGGGTGAATTCCGAAAGAGTGCGCGAGCTGGTAGATATCGGGCTCAAAACTGCGGGGCACCTGCGCGGTTCTGCAGGGTCTGCCGGGCCTTAGAAGAAGCGACGAAGCCCTGGCGACCTGGCGACACGCTCGAGCGGCTTACTGGGCTGTCATGTGAGAGCGCAATTGCGGAGATGGGAAGAGGATTCTCGGAGAAATGAAGCACACCGGGCCAGACTCTGATCTATAATCATTGCCTGCTGAACCGCGGCAACCTCACTCTTGTGCCTCACCTCGCCTTCCCCCCTCCCCATGCTTCCAGAGGGCATCGTGACCACTGTCTCAGTCGCGGCTACAAAATATGTTCTGTCCATGCACGGCTAATGCAAGCCCGTCGCATTTGGACGGCGGGCAATGATAGCACGGAACAGTACACCCTCTCCCACGACCCTCTGTAGATCCAGCAACACTATGCATGCATCGCGGGACCGGGTCGCTGTATCGCAAACTCTACGATCGTACAACTTGTAGCCAATCGACCCACCCTTGATTTCACGAACATGCGCACTGTGATGCACCTCCACGTGTTCGCGCAGTCTTGACCGGCCTTCTTACCCTCGGGTGGCGGATTCCACTCGTCGATAGCCGGACCGCAATGTCACCAACCAAGCGATGGGTGACAGATGTCAAGAGAGGACTGTTGTCCGCAGCCATCGCCAATAGATGATGACATCGACGCCATGCCTCGAGCTACCCGGACTATGGGAGCTGTGGAAGGTCTCGAAACAGACATCCACGCCCAGCATTCGTGCACTAGCGTGGTTACTACCGCAGCCCTTTGGTCCGCTGGATAGTCGACTCTCTCAAACGACGGCGTTGCTAGCTTCTTCTGCCCGGCAACTTGCTCACCTACCAGAGATCTATACGCTCTACACGATCGAGGCATTTTCTCTCTCTCTCTGCAACCTTCTCTACCCACAACGCTTACGTCCCGTGTCCTCCACGTCCCGCAGCGGCACTGACCCCTCTTCGCCCATACTTGGCAGCTCCCTATGCAAGCAACAATGACTCTACATTCCGGCAAAGGTCATTGTGCATGTAGCACCGTCGTCCCAACAAATGTGCAGTTCTATAGCTCAGCACTACGTTTGCACTACATGCCCCCCCCCCGTCCCTGCAGCAAGCTTTGCATCACGTCATCATGCATCCAGTGGCTTTTCTCCAAACAAGGGTGAACGCAAGTAATTGCGATACCAGACACCGAATATAGTCAAGTACTGCAGTGGATCCTTCGCTACGTCTCCGAGTCATGCATGGGGATGTGATAATACGCATATATGTACATCCTGCTGTGTTTTGAGCGTTTACTTGGATCTCGATGTTGAGCATGTACGACTTAGTTTGGGGGAGACGTACCACTGCGCTGTGGCGGAATGACCTCCATGATAAGGACACTGGTCTCAACAGTTCCCTGCGTATAGCACGGCGCTATCAAACTATCGCACAATCTGTTGATTGAACATGTGAAACCGACAAGCTTGTTGCCTGCTATACATACGCTTTGCTTTCCTGCCACCAGAACGCCTCGAGCGGCCACTGTACATGGTATTACACCCGAACAACCTACGGTCTAAGTCAGCACTACCCTCAGCCTGCACGCTGAGCAAAGCTTCTCGATATGTCAGAATATGATGACTGCTGCTGAGTGCTCGGCAGTAGATGTGGTTGACAACCCCGAAATCAGATGTGGCAAAGGAAACCGATGTGAGCAGAAATTGCGTCCTATAGGCCTGGAAGCAGTATTTCGTCGGAACGAGGCGCACTACGCAACTGGACCATCGGACTGAGCTGCGACAGAAATCAGAAAGATTCTCAATATGCAGAGCAACAAAGCATTCCCAGGGCGGTAAGAAGAATCAAGCACGATGCAAAATTAAATCTCGTATCTACACCTGACTCACTCTCACCCTCTTCCTCGTGCTTCCAGGAACCACGCTCGGCCCACTTCGACTCGGCCCATCATCACCACCACCACGCTTCTTCTCTTGTTGGTCCAAGACGAGCTGGAGCACGTCGTACGAGAATTGCGGGAACTCGAGACACATGGCCTTGAATTCTGGCTCCGCATCGTGGCGCAGGCTGTAGCTGCGTGTAGCCCAGAAAGCAGCCACGGGCTTGCGGATTGTCGCGTCTTCGGGATTGGACTCCTTGTATACGTAGCGTGCGTATGCGAGCTCGCCCTTTGCCGTCGAGGCTGTGCGGTGGATCTTTGAGTGTGCGAGGGACTTCAACTCTGGGAGTTGGAGACGGTCTGCGAGGGTGTAGATGCGTGCGTGGACAAGAAGACCCAAGCCTTCGTTGTCAGTGGACGGTTGGCGCGGGTCCTTCTCGAGGGGTGCGTCGCGTGCGGCCGATGTTTTCTTCGGGAAGTACTCGCCGGTGTAGAGGTATTCGACTACTGAGCCCATGGCATCGATGTCACAGTCTGTGTAGACGATCTGGCGAGGCTGAAGATTGTCAGTAAGCGACATCTGACCGAGTGAGGACCTGGTAGCGTACCCCTCCTGGCGCAAACTTCTCAACTTGTTTGGCAAACTCTAGCGACTTGACGAGAACTGCCTCATGTGCCGAGTATGTAGTCCGGTCGTCTCCGGATCCCACAATGACCTCGACGATCGGGCTCTTCATAAGACTGGTCGCGTGTTAGCTGCGCATTCATATTGTATATCGCTTGCCTTGATGGATACAAGGAAGGTGTCACGATTCCGCAAAGCTGAGGCAGTGGTTGCGCGCATCATCTCCAGCTGCCTTGTGGCTGTCAAGCCTCATGGGCGCAAACAATGCGCCCCCGCTTTTGCCAAACTGCCACCCGATCCCCCAGCCCCAAGACATGTATACGAGCATGACTTACTCAGCAAAGAGAACCAGCTTGGGCGTCTTTGGCTCAATCTCAGGCAAGAGTGTTGTCTCGCCAGCGCCAGCTTCGGCGTCACCTGCACCCTCCATCTCAATATCTTCGACGGGCGTGCCGTCAATTGGCGTCTGCTGCTCGATGTCCGCCATAGCGATTGTGAGTTTATGTATGCGATAACGAAGGGAAGAGTGTGGAAGCGAGTGAAGCTGTTCGGAGCTCGGAGATAGCTATGCGCAATGTCAATGTCAGCACACAGCACGTAGTATGAATCGCGAACAGCGGATAGCGTGCAAAGGCGAAAGCGCTATACAAGAAACGCGTGTCAAAGCGCGTGGAACAATTCAGAGAGTGTTAGGTGGACATGGCTGGGAGAAGCTTCTTGGGAGCTTGTAAGCGTCTCAGAGCTCCCTCCACGCTAACGCAGGAACAGGTCTTGGCTGGCGTTGGCCGGCATCGCACAAAGGTGTCAGCACCAACGCCATAGCAACGACAGGGCGTACAATAGAGATAATCTAGATTCAGATCTAAAATATGTACATACAACATCGCTGCTTGCGTGATATCCAATTGCGACGGGTGAAATTTGCAGATGCTCTAACCAACGCCGCCGATAATGCTATGCTCCATAAATGCGACGAGATTAAAGTGAACAATGTTCGCAACCGGAGCCAAAGGCTAAGGAAAAGTAGTCGGTCCGTCAGACTACAGACGGCCACCCTTCTCGTGGAAGCGATCGCCGGTCGTGGGAACGGGTTTGTCCGCCCGGATAACGTAAAGTAGAAGGTCCTCAAGCGGGATGAAGACGTAGAAGAACTTGTTGCAGAGGAAGGAAAGGAAGACGAAGCAGGTGGCCACCAGCGCGTCCATGAAGTAGTGGTTGGCCGTAGCAACAATGACCGTCAGGATGAAGGAAGGGTATCCAACTCCTAGAAGTAGGTAGAAGATCTTCCAGAATGCGTTCTTGCGAACTTCGCCCTGTTCCAAGGTGCGGCGGAAAAGACCGGAGTGGTAGATGAGGGTCATACCAATGCAGAAAGAGTAGCCAAAGTGCATCGATGGCATGGCTGCAAGCTGGTTGACAAACTTGCCGCTCATCCATACACTTTGTGCGTCGTCGTGGCGGACAGTGTCGAGGAAGCCGTATTCGGTAGGTAGAAGTCGCGGTGGCATGCATGGGTATACAACAAAAGTCATGAAAGCGCAGAAGTTGGTCAGGGTAAGGGTTCGGCGGGCGATGGCAAAGGTGTCAAAGGACGGTGCGACGTAGTAGTACCAGCAGATGAAGCTTGAAGAAATTAGCGGACATGCGACACGGTCTTCAGCAGGAAACTTACCCAACTGTTCCCGGAATGTGGATCAGGGCATAGCACTTGTTCAGCACGGTAAGCGCGTCTTGGTGTCCATGCATGAACCACTGCTGTACATCTCTTTCCCGGACGGGGAATAGAAAACTCAAGAAACCATATTGTTCCGCTTCGAGTACTGCGATTCCATGTTCCTGTGCCACGTCCCAAATTCCGCGCCCGGCGAAGAGCTTGGCTGATGCAACGGCGGTCATGCGGTAGAATGCATAGTTGATGACCCAGTAAAACATCTCAATCAAGAATGGGAAGCGCTGCAGGATGCGACTGTGTACATTGTTTCGGAAACGCGATGTGTTTGGTGTTGTGACCCTCCACCAGAGGATGCTGCGGACTTTGGGAGCGTTTGGGTTCTTGGTCGCGCTGATCTCGTCAAAGTCGCTGTCGCTGTCTGATTGCAGAAGGCGGTCTGTGGATTCGTTGGGGGTGTTGTCAAGATAGCCGGTCCGCTGTGATGATCGACCGAAGATCTTGTAGTCGCGTTTTCGTGTTATGAACATGGCGAAGAAAAGGATACTGGCGACCATCTGTTCGCAGGACCCTGTCAGTATGCCATACTCTGAAAACTCGGGTGCGGTTCGGGGTACATACAACTGGTTCGCACCATCCTGGCAGCTTCCACGCGGGTTTGCTGTTCCATTGGTCGTTGTCTGGCAGGGTCGAGTTTGCCATGTTGTATCGCGTGCGTGCAAGTTCGGAGCCGTGTCGGTCAAGGGATCTGCCGGATGCTGGCTGTTGATAGTCGTGGGATAGAGTATACTGGTCCAAGTGGTCCTTCGCGAGGTGCAGTTGTCGGCTCTGTTTTCTCCCGGATACGCGCGGAGCGTGGTCGTCTGGCCCGAGGTATGTCGACAACACAGGTAAAGGAGTGACAAGAAACAAAGGAGGGGAAAGGGTTCAAGACCAAAAGTGGAGAGTCGACGGGTGACGGCTTGCTGCACTCGATGCTTAGCGGACCTATGATGGTGCTTGCCTAGAAGTTTCGCGTTGAAGCCCGAGTTCCGGCAAAGGAGGTCAGACGTCCTGATCAAAGCGTGCGTACTGCGTATCAAAGTCCCACTTTTTCAGCTCTTAGCGGCTTGGACTTTCGCTGCGGCGCGCAGGCCGCTGAGGCACACGCTTCCACCCATCGTCTCTCTCTTTGGCCCATCTGGTGCCGATGCCTCTCCCCCATCATCGCTTCTATCCGTCCGAGTGTCGCGTGCTCATCGCTGGCTGCGCACGCGACCAACACTGAGGTTTGCTGGCGCCATTGCATGCCATTGCTATAATCACACAGGCTTGCATTAGGCACCAGGCATTGTGACGTCAATTTCTCATCTCATCGGGGCGCAGTTGAGCCGTACACCGTCCTGCAAAGAAAGAAAGGAAGCAGGGAGCGTCCAACCAAGTGCTCGCCTAATCATGGCCTAACCCGGTTGGCTGCCCCAGATCTTATGCCATGCCATGATATTTCATTTCAACACGCCCGCCCTTACAAGACACCGTACTTGCTATACCGCACTCGGTGCCTCAACACTGCCACTCTACTGCCTGCCTTGGCAGCTCAGCGGATCCAGGCGGATAGCACTACTTGATGTTGTGATGATGCTGTCGCTGCAGTCCGTCTCGGACTCGGATGGTCACTCTTCCCTCCGTACTGACCCGCTGGGTAGCCGCGCCGGAGCCCCTGAGCGCGAGGAAACTTCAGCGAACATGTTGACAACGACAGCCAGTTTTCAGGCTCTCGCTTGACTTTATTAGAAGGGGCCTGAATTGAAGCGGATGTGCTTGGCGCGCAAAGGCGGTAAAGCGCCAGCAATAAGCATCGTCTAAACCCGCCGGTCAATCCTCCTACCGAGTCCGGACAGCCACATTTCAGCCATGGCGTTTTTTTACGGAACCCGAGCATACAACACACCATCTCAACGTGTGTCTTCACCGTATTTCGCCAGGACGGCCTTCACATGTTCGTCCTGGGAGCGTTGAGCAATACCTCTTTGGAGGGTTCCGTAAAGATGGAGCTGGTTTTCATTTGACTTACCATCCTGAACCAACCAAGTTGACGCTCACCGATCGCTCACCACACAACGAACATAAGCACGCGTGGCATTCGTCCCGCGAACGTTGTCGTGTCAAAAAGTCTCCGACTTACCCACGCGTCGCCAGGAATCGTTGACGGGCGTTTTCGTGCTTGCATCATTGCCCCTTTGGCTACAGCATACACTTGGCTTTGTTGGGTACTTCAGTTTATCGTACATTCCTGTCCTTTATGAAGAAACTGGATGTTTATGAAGTCACAACTTCCATCTCGATTTCGGATCATGTTGCACCCGGAGCCTGGTGTAGCATGAAACCAAGAGACCCCCGACTGCAGATCCTGCAACCGCACCCTCAGTTGCCCTCGGTTGCGCGAACGTTCAAACAGTTCCCTTATCATTTTGACATCATCTCGGCCTCTGGTGGTCGTTGTGGCTTGGGCCTGAGGCTCATGGCTGCCATAATATTCAGGCACTACTCTGTATTGGGCCGCTGAAACATTGTCCGCATCACATCCCGAACATGCATATATGCATCCCCGCTGATGAAGCGAGCCTCAACACTGCATTACTCCTGCAGCCTGACTTGCTACATACTCTCCGACGGTTCCTGTCAGGCCAAGACTTTAACGGGCGGATCCAGGCTTTGATGCTTCTTTCTCTTCCTCCACGAATCTAATTGGTCTCTTGCGTCCTGCGCCTTACCACGCACATGGATCTGGCCAGGTAACGTCTACGCCAAGCACTGTTAATGCTGTCTCGACGGCTGTAAGTGTTCGAGAGAGGTGGGGGAACAGTGTCGTCGTTGCCCTGCCTAGCCGCCTGAAGGCATCCTCGACAAGGCGAAAACAATACCGGCAATCAATCAAACACCACCAACTATGGAACTGCTCCAGATGATGTGTTTGCTTCTAGGGGTACGGTCTGAATCTTACCCATGCCGTGTGAGCCGGTCAGGGTACATATATCGCAAAGTCCCAAACCTAACAAATTCTGCCTGCTCTTCATCAAGTCGTCTTCAAACAACCACCTTCTTTTCTTCAAAGTGCCGTGCACTAGTGTTTAATTTATTGAGCTGAGCTCTTCATTCTCTCTTTTCTCATTGTAATAACGAAGACTCAAGTTCCATTACTGTCCTTCTAGATCAACCCAAACGCCCATAATGAAGACTATATACCCGCTTCTTACGCTCCTCTCGGCAGCCACCATCGCTGCTGGTCCTCTCCCCAGGAACGCAAAGCTGGCTGCCCGTGTTAATATCGACATTCCATCCCGGGTTGTGGCGCGCACTGAACATCTGGGCGAGGCTGCTCCCGCCCCAGCAGTTGATCCTGCTAAAGCTGCCGCTGACGCTATGGAGTCAATGCACGTAGCTGAAGCGGAGGCCAAGGAGAAAGCCCACCAAGAAGCGGCAGCAAAGATGGAGGCTGAGCACCAAGCCAAGGCCGAAGCAGAAGAAAAAGCCCATCAAGAGGCTGCCGCTGCCATGGAAGCCATGCATGTAGCCTCTGAGCAAGCCAAGGCCTCCGCTCACAAGGCCTCTGCAGATGCCATGGAGTCCATGCATGTTGCGTCAGAGAAGGCTAAGGATGCTGCCCACAAGGCCTCGGCGGATGCTATGGAGGCCATGCACGTTTCCCAGGAGTTGGCCAGTATTTCGGCAGCAGCTACTACCACCGAGGAAGTTGTGGCAACAACTACGGCCGAAGCCATTACTCACGAAACTGTTGCGCCAGAGACTACAACCATGGTCGAAGAGACTGCGGCTCCTGTGGTCACTGAACATCCCATGCCACCACCTCCCCCTGCTGCTGAGATGCCTCCTCCAGTTGAGATGCCCGCGCACACAACTCAAGCAGCACCAGAGCATTCCATTGCCCCACCACCTCCACCTGCCGAGATGCCGCCAGCAGCTGAAATGCCGGCTCAGGAGACTCAGGCACCGCCAGAACACACCAAACCCCCTCCTGCTGCAGTCACTGTCGTTCCCGAAGCCCCTGCGGCCGATAATGCGACCATAACCCACCCAGCACCACCAGCGCCTACGGTCACTGAGAGCTTCTCTTTGGTGATGGGCGAGGCTGCAAATTCGACCATGCTGGTCGCTTCATCCACTGCAAATGCTACTGAGCCTGCAGCCACTGAAGCGCCCGGCGCCGCTGAGGAAGAGAAGAAGAAGGCCGAGGAAGAAAAGAAGGCGGCTGAGGAGCAGGCCAAGCAGCAAGAAGAAGCCGACAAGAAAGCAGCTGAAGAGGAGAAGAAGGCGCAAGAGGAAGCGGACAAGAAGGCTAAAGAGGAGGAAAAGAAGGCCGCTGAGGAACAGAAGAAAGCCGAGGAAGAGGCCAAGCAGAAGGAAGAGGCTGACGCCCAAGCCGCAGACGAAGAGAGGAAGAAGCAGGAAGAGGAGGAAAAGAAGGCGGAGCAAGAGCAAGCTGACCAGCAAGACGAGGATGAAGAGGATGAGGCTGAAGATGACGAAGCTGAAGAAGACGACCAGGAGGGTGACCAGGAGGAAGACCAGCAAGAAGACCAGCAGGAGGACGCTGCTGACGCAGAGCCAGTCCCTGCTGAAGAGCAAAATGGCCAGCCTGCAGCTCCTGCAGCACCAGTACCAGTACCAGCCCCTGACGCCGGAGACGCTGTCGTTGAGTACCCCGCTGGTTTCCTGACCGCTTCCACTCGCCGGCGCGCTGAGATGGCCGATATGCCTGTGAAGCGTGGTATGAAGGTCGTCGCCTTTTAATCTGTATGAGTATCTGAATGTTCAAGAGCTTGATGTGTAGTTGGAGGCGCACGTTTGGATATGCATAGGGTTTAGAAGATGGTTGAGAATGTAGTATTTCAGTAGATACAAGTAATGTCCACAGGTAGAACCTTCATAGTCCTTGCTCTTGTACCTGTATGAAACATGTCATGTGGCCTGGGCATCCACTAGTAATTACCTCCAGGAATAGTTGTTAAAACACAATTCATAAGAAAGCTCCTCCTGAAGCCAGAATGAAAGCTAAGAAAGGACTAGCTTCTCCCACTTCTTCTTCCCCTTGAGCGACTTTCCGCTCTTCTGCGTCTGCTTGGTGTCACTTGCCTCAGCGTCAGCCTTGCCCTTGAGTGAAGTACTAGCCTTGCTGCTGCTGTTCATGTCGGCCGTATCCGTCTGGTATTTCCATAATAAGACTGGAAATTCATCATCTTGACTTGTCTTTGCCTGTGCTGTAGCAGGTGTAGTCGCGGAACGAACCTCGCCCCATACCCTTTTCGGTGGAAGAACCTCGGGCACCTTTGAACCATCATGTGGTGAGGACGAGGCTAGAGGAGATGGTAGATCTGGCTGTAGGCCTGCATGGTCTCCGGAGGCGTCGACTGCATTTGTTGAGGCTGAAGTCGAAACACTTGTCACTTGACCACCACCTGTACCATTGTCGTTGCTCTCTAGAACAGCTGCCACATCGCTCTCCTGATTTCCAGATTGTTCTTGCCCATTGTGAGACTTTACATAATCCCACAAGTTCACTCGAGGGGCCTGGCGCAATCGTTTTGCTCGCTTCGGGGTACGTGTCGGCAAGGCCTGCGACGGAGTGACCCATGACCGTCCCACCTGCGAAGACAACTCTTTAGAATGCTGCTTTGGGCGTGCTGCGTGTAAGAATCTATTCTTCACTCTAGGATCTGGATGAGTCGACGCCAGGTCTCGAGCAGACCCCATATGTTCAAATGCATCAGGATTGGCACCTTGGGCTAGCAGAATATCGACGATTTGGTAGACCTCTTGGTGCAGCTCCCTCTTGCGGATCTCGCCTATGCAGGTATCGTAAGAGATGATGTTGTATAGTGCTGAATCAAGGGAAATGGCCTGTTTCATGTGTAGCTTTGTTCTCAGTTGAGCGAGATACTCGACAATCTTGACGAGCTTTCCAGCCACCGCTAGTTCCATGATCGCTGCGATATCGCGTTCCGGGTGTTCCTCGATTGACTCCACAGGCGGTAACCGGCGTAGAATGACATGCTCGTGTTCTCGAATCACTTCGGTGGAAAGTGATCGGAAATCTTTTTTGGAAGCTATTTTGAAGAGGTCTTTGATAACCGGCTCGCCAAGTTCGTTGGTAGCGTCCAGAGCTTGCAAAAGCAGCAACACGATATGCTCATGTCGCTTGCTTATGGCTGAAGAAAGTATGCAAACGTTATCTTGGAAGCAGGAGTAATCCCGGAAAATTGGACTCGCGCCAGCTTGTAGGAGCAGTTTGACTAGGTCTTCATAACCGTAATACACTGCAACCAAAAGTGACGTAGAAAAGCGCGTAGATTCTATCAAGCAACCGCAAGTATGGTTCTTTGAAAACGATGCGTGCACGTCTGCGCCAAAATGCAGGAGCAACTTGACCATCTCTACATTACGGTGATGTGTAGCGACTGATAAAGGCGGTCTCCAGCACATATATCTTCCGCACTTATAGCCGACTTGGCCGCGAGTGTGGTCCCTAGTGAGGCCTGGCTGCAGATAAATCGACGCGTTCGCATCCGCACCCCTCTGCAATAGTCTTCTTGCCAGTCCTATCCTTCCTTTCCCCACAGCCAAGGCCATCAGGCGGGTCTTCCCCAGGCGAACCTCCTCGCGCAGGATGAGGTCCATGATAAGAGAATAGAATCGATGACTTGTTCGTGCGAGTCGGCTTTGACCTCTGTCATCCAAGCTTGCAGCGATCCTCAGTACGACATCATCGGGTAGAGCGGCGAGTCTGCTGACATGGGGTCGAGAATGATCGAGGGCAAAGTTGAGAAGCCGGTGGTTGACTTGACTGAGGCGCCGGAGGTAGGCAGGGCCGAGAAGTGTAGCGATCTCGCGGAGAAGCTCATTTGGGAGCTTGAATAGTCCTTGTGGTGCCTTCGCCATGTTGTAGTTACGGGTCCGTATATGGAGTAAGGGAGAGAGGGAAATAGGGGAAGGGGAGGGGGGTGAGTTTTGGATGTCTTGTGAACCAGTCCAGATATGGTCGCGTTGGTTGCGAACAATAGGGTGTACACAAGTCGTGACCATACGTCCAACGGATGAATCGTAAAGGCGGTTAAATAGGAGAGAGGGATTCGTTGACTCGATCGCGATGTAGTCTGCCCGCACAGGCAACTCCGCTCTACCACTGGTGCCTACCCGGCCGACATCAGTGCGTTCTGACTAGACCGACGACTGCACCATTTCACTCGACTATCGTCATGGGTTCTCCTCATTTTTGAGCTTGAGTTTGTGTCACAATGTACGTCATCGCCAGAGATATTAGCAGTAGACTCGAACCATATTTGCATGTGAAGAACGACTAGATCAAGGAGATGAATGCAATATAATTCTCCGAAATGCCCATCCATACCATGCTGCCAAATGCTAAAATCGACCTGGTATCCCCGCTCTTAATTAACCTAACCTTCAAAAAAACGCCTGAAATGGGAGATGTTCACAACCTGTTCTTTACCGCAATTTCCCAAAGAAGCTCCGAATCGTCCATTATGACATGAACCACGACACAACCGCACGTACTAACGCCAGTCGACCAAAACACAAACGCTCGCTCAAACATGAAGACCCACAAAACGCTAAATGAAAACCTAAAAGAAGGAGTTGAGAACGAACGGATAGACACACAGAGAGGAATTAAAATGATACTAAACTTGGTATGAAGACAGATGGAACGAATGGCAAAGTAACCAAACCGTGTGACTTGATATAATAGAAAGGAGTAACGAATGATCGCTCTCAATGTCAAACTTTTGGTCCTTGCGAACCGAGACGTAAAGTCTTCTTCTGTTTCTCATGTTTGCGCATAGAAAAATGGATGGAGTGGTTAAAAGGAAATGGACTGAGAGAGGTATGCAGAGAGATCGTTCGATGCGCGATGTTTTTCATCTTCGTCCTCGTCAGATTCTTCGGCGGGTGACATGTAGTCATCGAGTAAGGGGTCGTGGTGTGAAGCTTTCCGTGACAGCTTATTCTTGGATGATGAGCCGACAGTGCTTGCTTTCTTAGATGCTTTCTTTGGAGCTTGTTTGGCTTCAGTTGAAACAACGTCCATGGAATCCACGGGTTTGGGGCCTATGTTTTGGGAGACTGGAGTACGGATACTGGCTGGTCGGATGGTGGTATTCGAGTTCTTCTCTTCCAGAGCTTTGTCTTGGACATCTTCAACCTTCAGTACGTTTGACGGTCCGACACTAGGTATCGGTGGAGGTGGCATCGACGTGTGCGCCTGTTTCTGCTTCTCTTTCTTCTGCGGCGATGCTGGGATGGTGAATATGGGCATGGGCTCTGGCTTGATCTCTAGCTCAGCTCCACGGACACCATCGCCAAACACTGGGCCAATTTTCTCGTCCCATAGCCGCTCGTCGATTCTTGCCTCGTCTTCACTGGAGAAGTTCAGATCCTTGATACTCTCAATACTTTGGCGCATCCGCTCGCTGTCGAATGATCTCCGCTCGGGCTCCCCAAAGCCGGAGTCTTGATGCAGTGGCATACGGTATCCTTGCGCCATTGAGAAACCCACTCCAGTTCTCCGCGAGGGTTCCGGGCGGTCGAAGACAGAGAAGCCAGTGCTGACCCGTGATGGGGGTGCAGTGTTGGAGGCGGAAGAGTCCATGGCAACGTCGTATTCTAGATTGGCGAGCACGGCAGAGTCAGGTATGTGAAACTGTCGACCCTCGTAGTAGTCTGGCGTAGCATCTAGCTCCGAGGGGGTGTGATCTGGCGGCCCTTGTGATAGCTCATGCACTCGACTACTAAAGGAAGCCTTGTTCTCTATCTCTCGATCGCGACCTCGGTCAGATGATTCTTGTAGACTGCTTTCCATGGAATGCGGCTCAGTTGGCTGGAGCCCACTAACAAAGGAGACCCTCAGAGGAGTATGATCATCTGATCTGCTACCGAGAAACGAATTTTCCATATCACCTGGAGCCCCGGTGATGTGTATGTCTTTCGGCTCCTGTGTGGTAAAGTCGTGGACGTCGAGGTCGGCGCATCCTCTCTGGACAAGTTTGGTATCACCATCGATGTAAATTTGCTCCCATCTCGTCTCTCGACTGGCTGGCAGACTTGCAAGCTCGTTCTCGAGCTCAGAGTCGTCGAGTGACATGACGGATCGATGTGCGGGATAAGGCGAGTATTCACTCCGTCCGGTCCTGTCGCCGATGCTCAAAGGACCGGGGGAGCGTCCACGATCAGAGCCGTTATTGGGAATGATATACGAGCCAGAAGATGCGGGATACTCCGTATGTGACACGTGAATCTCCTCGAACGACGACTGCTGTCTTGAGTGGCGGCGGTGTTGCGATATGTCTTCAAGATCAACTGCCGTCCTGGGGTCGATGTACTCCTTGTCGCTTCTGTGCGTGGAGGCACTGTTTCTGATAGCAGCCTTGGGCTTGAAGTCTCTATCTAGTGTATCCTCGGGGAACATTTTGAGAAGGTTGGCTGCTGATGGTCTCGCTCGAGGCAAGTCACTAAGGCAGGCTCTGATGATGTCGCGAAAGTACACTGGAACGTCACTGTTTGGTCGATCGAGTGTGCGGGTCAGTGGTTTTTGCTGGCGCTCCGGCTCGTCGTGCTGTTCTGCTAGCGCCCACAGCACCATACCGAGTTGGTAGAGATCCGACTTGACACCGATGTATATCGATATCCGCTGTCCACTTTCGATCAGCTTGGCTAGCTCAGGTGGTTCCCAGCCGACAGGACAGCCACGACGGTTGATGTCAATGATTTTCGCATTGTCGTCGTTGTCTATAACGATGTTGGAGAGGGTAAAATCCCCTTGCACAAAACCGGCTTCGTGGATCTCGGATAAACCCTGGATGATCTGTCGTGCCCATCGTTCGCGGCGCTCCCAGTAAAGATGGCCTGTCGTCTTGCAGTCGTAGATCATGTCCACCAACGCGCCTTGCTCGGCGTAGCTGATTAGCAGGCCTTTGATGCGCTCGTTCTGCTCGTCAACTATAACACCTTCGAATCTGATGACTGATTGGGATTCTTGCACGCTGACCAAAGCATTAATCTCATACAGAAACTCTTCGACTGCATCTGGGCCGGGAATCTCCTTCTTAATGTATGTCCTGTTGTTGACCGTGACCTTGTATACAAAGCCTGAGATGTGGGAGTCGAAGGAGACTGCGTTCTCCCGGAAGTGCTTGCAGTCTAGATGTTCAATTGCTGACGTGGCTGGGTACGGGATGATCTCATTAACATCCTCAGTAACGTGCACATGGAGTTGGCCGTCTGTTGTTTCGAGCTTGAGGTTTGTGACAGTATCGTAGAAATTGACGCTCGCCAGGGAGTCACGGATCGCTTCGTATATGCGTGAGCTCTTGTCGCGCTGGTAGTGTAGCGTCTTGAGATCGGCCTCGAGGGAGTCGGGCTCCAGGTGTCGGTAGTCGCACGATACTGTTACCCTCCTCCATTTGTTTGGCTGCTCGGCGAAGGTAACGAAGAACTTTTCACGATCCGACATGTCTCGGAAGTGCATGCTCAGGTTCAGGATCCATTTTGCCTCGAGCTCCAGTTGTAATTGTTCATCGTCAATTAATGAGCCTGAGCGGTGCGAGCCGTGTTCCGAGTAGGCATCGGCTACATCCATTGGCAGGGGCGGCGGCCTCTCTACTGGAGGCGGCCCTTCGGCTGTGGACATTTCGCCGGCAGACATGTAGTCTTCAGGTTCTTCTATGCCGTAGTCCACCTGCCGTGCGCCTGCCGGTATGTTGGAGTCCGGTCCTCCGCCAATTGTGCGTTCCCCACGTTTTATATCTGCGAATGACTCGGCCGCTCGCAACGACGCCTCTCGCAGCGAGTCCATTTCTCGCAATGACTCGTCCCGGAACGACTTGACTCCCCGCAGTGAGTCCATCTCTCGCAACGACTCTTTTTCCTTCTCCCCGTTGCTCTCATGCGGACTCAGGAGGTCGGGGGCAGACATGGACGGCACGGACATTGGAGGCGGCGAGGGGTTTCGCTTCGAGGGGACGGAACTCTTGCGGTCCTCGGACACGGCTCGCCGTGGTTCGGTCTCAGGTACCTCGAGCAGCTTGTCTCTCTTCTCGCTCTGCATGCGCTTGAAAGTCAGGGGCCTAGGCAGCCCCGGGATGACCTTCTTGCTGCCTCTCCTGCCCAGCAGCCCGCCACTCGAGTGCGGCCTTGTCATCTCCTTCTTGTCCTCCTTGTTCTCTTTGCTGGCACCAGCAGCAGCCTGCTTGGCAAACTTTGTGGGCGAGGGCGGCGGAGTGTGCTCGTCCTTCTTCAGCCAGGAGCCAATCTTCTGGAAGTTGAGGCGGTCCCACATGCTCCTGTGCTCAGCAACTTCGGTTCGCGCGCGCTGCCGGCTGGCACTCCTGCTCGAGTCGCCATTGTCGGGTGATAGCAGCGGCATCTTCTAGTAGTCACGCTCGGCTCTCCCAGCCTTGTTCAGAACCCCCTCGGCCAGCCTTCGCGGTGGGGAGGAAGGAGCAATGCAGGCAGGCGCGGGGTGCCGTGTGGGTGCGCTGCGGGGAGCGTCCTGGTCGGATTCGGGTGGATTGGACGGATGCTATCGATTTGGCGCCGGCTGCATGCTGTGTCGCGGTCGTGTGTAACTGTGGCTTCCTGCGTCCATGGATCTACTTCATGCTCCGTGCCACGCCACTTGCCTCGCAGAGTTCGACGGCTGCAGAAAATTCTGCACGACAATCTCCGTGGTAGTGACGAAAGTACCGCCTTTGGTCTACTGTTGACGCCCAAGCAACATGCGCAGCTGTTGGCGCCTAACTCTACGACAGACTGGCAAACAGGCGGCGGCTGACGAGCTGCGTCGTTGGGGGTGAGGCTCAGCAGAGGAGCAGGCAGTAGGGCTACTGGGGGCAGGCTGACGTCGGTATGCGAGTCGAGGCGGGCGACGACGGCGACGCGATGCAATGTGCGATGATGAGTCGTCCCAAGTAAGATGGGATGAATGCGACTGAGGCTGGGGGGCGTCTGACCAATCAGCTCAGCTAAGGCCCAACCTTCGCAGGCGGGCGAACGGTCGGACACGGCGTTAGCGTATCCCAGGCAAAATGCAGCAAATCAAATATTGCAGAGGCGAGGTGTCGGCACCTCACACACGCCCAGAGCCTTCGGTCCCAAGTCTCACGAGCAAAAGAGAAGCGGGGAAAGGAAGGGAGTGTCGGGAAAGAATAATATTCAGAAGATCAGAGAGAGAACAAATTTTGCGCTGTGCAGCCGGCCCCTTTGTTAGGCCATGTATCTTCTGTACAGCTGGCGGTCAAGCGCCAACACTACATTGGACAGAAAAGGCCCTCTGCCTGCAGCTTCCGCAGCAACAAAAACCCGAATCTGGTCCTTCTCTCGTCAAATCAGGCACGAATGCGCCCTGGGTCCCGCCGTGACATAGCACCGATGACATACTGATTGGTTCCTGGCCGCGTGTGACAGCCACTCTACCAACCTGCGGTGAGAGTCACACACATCTCACCGTCGCATCTTGCTCTATTGCCTCCTCAACCACCCTCCTCTCCCTCTTCAACCCTGAAAGAAAAAAATTCCCAGTATATTACGCCCAGGTGTTGGTCGCTTCGTCCACCCTGGGTCCACCCACCGCCGCCCCTCATCAATTCCTTCAAATCACGATATGAGCAAAACCCCTCATTTGGGCCTGCATACATTAGTCCACGCGCAGACAAGGGCAGCTACTGCACCTCATGGTACTTGCGGGAGTGTACTCCGTCGTCGCAATGAGTACACGAACCGCCCCACTCAACCTGTCGCACAGAGTCGCTTCCGGCAAGCTTCGAGTAAAGCTGCTGCTGCACGTCGGAGGGATGTCGCTCGCTAATGTATCTCGATCCTTCACTGGTGTCGTGGTTCCAGCCGTGTTCCCAACAACTTGTGGACGCGGCGTATGGCGAAGCATCAGAGCATTGACAAAGGGACCTACACCGTGACATGCGCCTCACCCAACCCCCCTTTGCGTTTTTTAAACACCTTTTCTTTCTTTGCGGCCCTGATACAACAACCAGGTCCCTCATCCACTTGACTGGATCGCGCCATGCCGCCGACTTTGACAATCTGAACCAAAAACAAAAGTGAAGCTTCCACCGCAAAAAAAGTCTGACGACGACTTCAGCTTCTTCCCACCCCCTGACTATGATTCGTTCCCTCCAGTTCGCAGTATGCGTTGTCCCTTTCTTCATACATAGTACATACATAGACACAAGGCGCCCGTTGACACGTCAATGTGGTTCATGCACCAGCCGAAGGAGTCGAACGACTAACGCACAAGAGCTGCGCGTAAGGCGCTGAAACAACAACCACATGCACTACCAGCAAAACGCCGCTGAAGCGTTGTTGGCATACATATTCTCCCTGTCATTCTTTAGCTCCGCCGTTTCAAAAATGTGGCTTTCGAACATGTGGCATTAGGTAGGTCGCCGCGTCACAGATCGTATCGCGCATTACCTACTCTCACATGCAAGTGCGCTGAGCATATCGCGGCATTCTTGAAATTCAACATTTCTGGAGCCGAGGAAGACTCGATTGATAATGATTACATGGTGTAGCCGTCACGAAAACTTTCCCGTGGCAGATATGCGCAGTATCCCACGATCCCCTGCCACGCATGGTGGCATGGTGGGGTTCATGCACGAGAGCTGTGTACGGAAAAACCCACGAGGGGTTGGGAAAAACACATCATCGGTACGTATCTAGGTACCTGAGACGCCGCCAGCGAACGGTCGAGACCCTGGATAAGTAGCTCAAATGATGCTAGTGCCGTTGAAAAAAATAAATTGCGTGCGACGGCAGTCGAAGGTGAGAACATTCATGTGTGAACAACAGAGTGACTGACTGACACGAATGGCTAGGTACGGACCGTTCCACTGGCGGGATTTTGCAAAGCGGAAGAGGACAGAAGGGATCATGCTGGATACGCTTTCTTCCTATCCGCTCACAAGTCCTGATTATCAATCACCACGACCATCTTTCGATGCTGGTCCACACGTTGAGAAGAGAGAATTGTTATCATTCATTATCAATGCAGTTGAATCGTAATGGCGCTGTAGCCAATGCTTATGCAAAAAAACGCCCAAAATGCGTTGCGCTCCTGAGCTCGCTATTCGCTATATCTTACACATATCCCGTTCTGGAGGCGACTTGCTCAGTCGTCGTCCTCACCAGACTCTTCCTCTTCCTCTTCCTTCTTCTTCTGCTCACGCTTCTTGCGGTCGCCCTTCTTGGATTTGAGTTCCTTCTCCCACATCTTGTTCGCGGCGTCCTTGTCCAGGTCTGGGAAGACAATGTCAAATACTTCCTTGTACCATTGTACGGGACGGCCTTCTATGCCTTCCTTGATGTTCTGTGATATGTTAGCAGATGCACTGTTGGTCATTAGGACAGGGGAAACATACCTCAGGCAGTTCAAGCCAGTCGCTCATGTTGTCGTGTGGGAAGATGACCGTCTTTGCGCCCGCTCTCCGTGCAGCGACAGTCTTTTCGCGTAGTCCGCCAATCCTCAGCACCTTACCGGTAAGAGTCAACTCACCGGTCATGGCGACATCATCCCTGATCTTCTTATCGAGTGCCAGACTGAGCATGCTGGTCGCCATGGTGATACCAGCGCTTGGTCCGTCTTTTGGTGTACCGCCTTCGGGGCAGTGGAGATGTATCCTGGCGTGCTCGAAGAACTTGTTCTTGGGGAATTCGCGGGCAAGAATGCTCTTGGCGAACGAGTACGCTACGCTCGTCGACTCCTTCATGACGTCTCGAAGGGATCCACTGCGCTCAAGACCGGGTGTTGATGATGCTGAGAGCGCGTTCTGAAGGATGGACTCAATGTAGAGGGCGGAGCCACCCATTGACGTCCATGCTAGACCCATAGTAACACCAGGTGGCGTGAAGTCGTAGAGGCGATCTGAAGTGAAGATGGCGGGCCCGACGTAATCCTTCAGGTTGTCCTTGGTGATGGAAACGTGAACAGAGTCTGGGATCTTGAGCGCAACGCGTGGCTTTTCTGTTGTCTGCTCTTCGATGTTCTGTGGAGTCTCTTTGGGATCGCTCTTGTCCTTATCCGATTCTTTCTGCGCAGCCTTGCCCTCCTCAGTGAGCGCTGCAGCTTCTGGCAGTGCATCTTCACCCACGTCGGTGACGATCTTCAAGGCTGCCTTGCGGTATACCTTTTCGATGTGTTTCTTAAGGTTTCGGACACCCGACTCGCGACAGTACTTGTTGATGAGTTCAACAATTGCATCGTTCTCAAGAACAACATCAGCGTCCTTCAGTCCGCTCATGTCCTTCGCTGCGGGTGACAGGTACTTTTCGGCAATGGCGATCTTCTCGTCTGAAACATAGCCGGATAATCGGATCACTTCCATACGGTCGAGCAGTGGTTGCGGGATCGTCTCATCCATGTTTGCTGTGCATACGAACAGAACCTTTGACAGATCGACAGGTACATCCAGGTAATGGTCCAAGAAACTATTGTTCTGCTCCGGGTCGAGCAGCTCGAGCAGGGCTGATGCTGGGTCACCGTGGTTGCTGTTGCGTCCGATCTTGTCGACTTCATCGATCAAGACAAGCGGGTTCTCCGTCTGACATTTCTTGAGAGCTTGGATGATGCGTCCAGGTAGCGCACCGACGTACGTCCTCCGGTGACCCTTGATCTCTGCTACGTCGTACATGCCACCAACACTGAAGCGGTAGTACTGGCGGTTCAGAGCGCGAGCAATGGACTTTCCGATCGACGTCTTACCCACACCTGGTGGGCCAACCAAGCAAAGAATCTTTCCTTCAACGGTGCCGCGCAATTTTCCGACTGCGATAAACTCGAGAATGCGGTCCTTGACGTCCTTTAGGCCGTGATGATCCTCGTCCAAGACTTCTCGCGCATGCTGGATACCGAAATTCTCCGCGCTGCGCAGACCCCAGGGTAGCTGTGTGAGCCAGTCGAGGTAGTTGCGGGTGACATTGAACTCTGATCCGTTCGGCTCGAGCCCTTGCAGCTTGCTCATCTCCTCTTCAAAGACCTTGCGTACGGCTTCAGGCATAGCGAGCTTGTTGGCCTTCTCGTTGAACTTCTCAATCAGCTTGTCCTTGCCATCCGATTCGATACCAAGCTCTCGCTTGATGCCCTTCATCTGCTCCATCAACATGTATTCGCGGTGCTTCTTTGTGACTCTGGCATTAACATCGTCGGCGACCTTTTTTTGCAATTCGGCACTGATGAGTTCCTTCTTGAGTACCTCCAACGCCTTGCTAAGACGCTTCTCGATATCCATCTCTTCAAGTGCGTCCTGGAGTTCGTGTGACTCAGCTTGTGCAACCGCAGCGGCAAAGTCAGCAAGCTTGACGGGATCCTCGCCAACATTCATAGTGGTGTGAACCGAGAAGGTCGACACATGATCACGGAACAGCGGGTTAAGCAGTGCAACGCCCTTGAAGGTGTTGACGATCTCGTTGACCAATACCTGAATTGTCTTGTTGGTCTTCAGATCGAAAGGCTCCTCGACCATGTTCTCAACATCGGCAATGCTGACGTTGCGACCCTTGAGAATGGTGGGCACCAGCGCTCCCTGAGCTGCCTTGGCCTCCTCTGTTGCCTCCTCGAAGCTAGCAACAACATCTCCCTTGTTCTGCGGTGCAGCTGCCTCTGACTCCGGGGTATCCGCACTCTCGGCCAGTGTGCTCTCAGCCACTGATGGCTCCTCCTTCGCTTGGGGTGGCGATTTGAGCCCAGTCATCCTGATGCGGCGGTGCGGGTAGAGAACGCAAGTCATGGCAAAGTTATCGTCGGCGCCGCTTACAGGGAATGCGCTCGTGACCTGGCAGAAGGTGCCGACGTCGTATACCTCGCTGGGGTCATGGATGACGTCCTTGTCGGCAGCATCGTCCTTGAACATAAAGGCACCAATATAAGGCTGTCCTCGCTTGACCATGTCAGCAATCGCCTGTCCGACCTCCCTATCCCTGATGGTGATAGCCTTATAGAACCCGGGGAATAGAGGCCGCTTGACGAGCGGTATCGCCATGACTTGAGGATAGACGTCGGGTATCGAGGGCTTGACGAGCCCTCTCTCGGCGCCCTTTCGTTTCTTGCCACCGCCATCACCGCCTGAGCCACTTCCCCCTGCTGCGCTGCCTCGTCCAGAACTCGCTCTTGGGGGTATTGGCTCGGGCGCATCGCTCTTGCCCTCGAGCTCTTGTGCTCTTTGCTGCTCCTTGAGCTTCTTAGATTCCTCCGTTTCTTCCTCCTTGGTCTTCTCTAGCGGCTCCGGTGGCGCCTTTGAATCGTCCTCCTTCCGCCTACTCAGAGACGTGGAGAAGGTGCGGTATGCGAAGAGTGCGGCGGGCGGCGAGGAGCATCGTGCGCGTTGTCTCGCGACCAGAGATGCTGTGCATTGGGCGGGGAGGTGTCGCGATGAGGCTCTGGTAGTGATATTCCTGGCATTTGAGCGCGAAGCCTGGCGGAGGGCTGCCCGCCATGGCAAACTCTGGCTCTGGAACATGATGCTGATTGGAGGCTATGTGGGCGTGGGTAACGGTAATACTATACAAAGAATGGAAGGAATGCACGCAGGGTCATGCAGCACTCGCGTACCACCCACAAAGTCTAAGAACAAGTTTGTGCAATGTACAATGAAGAATGACAGATTGTAGTGGCGGCGTATGAATTGCTCAGCGACTTCCGAATCTCGACATCATCACCGCCCAAGCTTCTCCGATAGCCCCGATGGCAAAACCCTTGGCACCACGCGACACTGCCATTCCAACTTCCACTGCCATCCACCTCTCAGTGACCTTTCCATTTTGACAATTGCATCCATCCGATTCTCCCCCTCTCTAGGATTATCCTATTCATTCTGCGCGCCCTCATTATTCTGCCACCCGACGTCGGCCTCGCTCCACGCTCGTCGTCTACATTTCCAATCGAGTAGAACATGATCGAATCCAATAGAAAACAGCGAAGAACGGCCGCCCGTGCTTGCTTACCAAGTACCATATATATGCGACTAATACATTTACTCCCGCAATCTTGCAATGGTTATTAGCAGAGGCACCCCTGGCCGTGTCGTCTGTTGACCTGAGCAGCCAGTCCGAGTATCGCGCGTACCTACTTTGTACACCGTCTGATGTACATGTACGCCAACGCCCATGTGCCCACGACTCAGCTCGATCCATCACAGGAATGCCAGCCTCGGGACGCATTGAGTGTGGCCACACGCTCGGGCCATTGGCAGGTCAGGTGCTTATCCAAATCGTCGCGAAACCCATCGCGCGCTCACGTGACGCTACACACGAGAGCATTATTGGAAGCCATGCCTCCGCATGCTTGCTGCACGCTGCACTAACTCGCGTATGTGTAAACAAGATTCAAGCACCAATTCGTCTTGCACTATCTTGCTCACGAGATGTTCTGAGCTGGCGCCAAGACTCTCAAAGGTTGTGATGCTGATAGCAATGCGAAAATGTTTGAGAGCGTTGAACGCTGCGGTTACAAGCCCGTGATAGAACTTCATGTCAACGGTTAAAGACTGAACGGTTGCAATGATGTCACCTTCCATATCAAGACGGCATTGCTCTTGCACCGTCCTGTGCAATCTCGCCGAGATGGCGGCGACCGAAGAGCAGAACGACCGGCCTATTCGTTATCGGTAATCAACGATGGATCAACAATTGGGGTAGAAGATCCACTAGTCTTCTCTTGGCTCCTCCACGCCTTG
The DNA here is from genome assembly GCF_042100115.1 of Alternaria dauci. Taxonomy (NCBI): domain Eukaryota; kingdom Fungi; phylum Ascomycota; class Dothideomycetes; order Pleosporales; family Pleosporaceae; genus Alternaria; species Alternaria dauci. The sequence goes on from NC_091272.1 coordinate 1,088,409, forward strand.
CGTCAGTTAGCGGGCGATCTTCCCACGCCATGGTAAGTTTCACGATATGTTCACGCCAACGTCATCGCGTTCCACTGATTCCAACGGTTTGAGGTCCGGTCCGATGGCGGACGTTGTCACACGGCCAAAAAACTGTAGCTACTGTGCTATGATATCACTTTTCATGATCATCATGCTGTTGTACTTTGTTAATGCAACAACCTTCACTTCACTCCAACCACGTCTCAAACTTCGTCCACTCCATGGTCTAGTAGTATTTTAGCAGCCAGTTATAAATCATGTCAGATCTCTCATCACTCCATGAAGACAAAGGTATGGTATGTCCGCCATGGGTTTGTAACCGACCTTGCTAACGTCCCTAAGACAGTGCATCTCTACCCCAGCGTAAGAGGAAAGCGCCTATACGCATGAAGGATGGAAAGAAGGTTGAGCTTCACACCTGGAATGGCCCTCGAGATCCCGAGAACCCGTGCGTACATTGCCCCATGACTGGAACAAGCGCTGATCAAACCTAGGTTCAACTGGTCTACCAAGTACAAGTGGTTCTTGACAATCACGGTCTGCTTCATCTCCATCTTGACAGGTCTCCCGGCTGGATCCTATGGTGCTGGTAATGAATGGATGGCAAGTCGCTTCAGCGTCCAGAATGAACCTTTTCCGAACCTCTACTGGGCAACGTGCAGCTGGAACATGGGTGCTGCTCTTTTCCCACTTCTATTCGTACCATTGACCGAGAACACTGGCCGTATGCCTGGCTACTTCGTAAGTCATTGCAACAACGACGGACAACAAGCAACTCTGACAATAAAAAGATTGCATACATCGTTTTCGAGTTGTTCCTGTTCGGCTCTGCCTTTGCCGACAACTTCGCGACGCTCGTCATCACCCGATTCTTCGGCGGTGGCGCGTCATCGGTTTCCATCAACATTGTCGGCGGCAGCATTAGTGATGTGTGGAAAGGCGACAAGGCTCGAAGTTTACCCATGTCCATCTTTGGATTCACGTCTGTCGCTGGTATCGCTCTAGGGCCGTTTATTGGTAGTGCGATTGTACAGATTGGCTATCCTTCCACTGGACTGCAATCTCCGTGGCGCTGGTGTGTATTTCACCGTGCTTGATTCACATCGCTGACATATGTAAAGGATCTACTACATCCAAATCATCTACAACGCCGCTCTGATTCCCGTTTTCTACATTATTCTCAAGGAGACCCGTGGCGACGTCATCCTGAAGAAGCGCGCCCAGAAGATTCGTAGAGACACGGGCCGCGAAGTCTATGCCGAGTCTGAGCTCGAAAAGCCTTCGATAGCCAGCTTACTCAAGGTTTCTTTCATGCGACCCACAAAGATGTTGCTCACCGAGCCCGTCGTCACTTTCTTCACGTTATGGATCAGTTTCGCCTGGGGTATCCTGTTTCTATTCTTTTCCTCGGTCGTGCAAACTTTCAGTGCAAGCTATGGTTTTGATACCTTCCAGACTGGTAAGAAATGTCCCTGCACGAACTGGTTGTGAGACATGTGCTGATTTCGTACACGTACCTTTAGGTATGATTCAACTCGCCATAACTGTCGGAGCGCTCATTGGCACACTCATCAATCCGATACAGGATTGGCTGTATCTTCGAACCGCGTCTAAAAACCAAGAACGTCCTGGAAAGCCGATCCCAGAAGGCCGTTTATACACCAGTATTCCTGGCTCGCTGCTCTTCACTGCTGGTCTTTTCGTCTATGGATGGACGTGCAGACCGTCTATTCATTGGATTGTTCCTGCAATAGGAATCTGTATGGTGGGCGTAGGTATCTACTCCATCTACATGGGGGTAGTCAACTACCTCACCGATGCTTACGAGAAGTACGCTGCTTCCGCGCTTTCCGCCGCATCTCTTGGCCGCAATTTGTTTGGCGCCTTTCTGCCTCTGGCGTCCTACTCGCTTTTCCAGAACCTCGGTTTTGGCTGGGCAGGCAGCTTACTTGGCTTCGTTGGATTGGCACTGAGTCTGGTGCCGGTGGTACTGCTGATCAAGGGCCGCCAGATCCGTGCCAAGAGTCCGTTCATGTCGGAAGCTACCTTTGAAGATGGTGATGATGACGAAGATGCGGAGGGCATGAAAGCCAGTCATAGTCATCGCGGTACTTTCGGACCAGCGGGCGTTGCTGGCGGACCGCCCGGTGCAGTGGACGATGCTGTCTAGAACGAAAATGGGCCATGCAAGATGGGAATCACGATGCTTCAAGAAAGTTTTGTTCATGGGTCGAAGTGTGCTTATGCACAATACGGAAGACGCTAACACAGGTATCGAGACCATAAGACCAGGTCATGAATATATAACACAAAACACAACAGAAGGTCGTACCAGCGAGACACAAGAAAACCTCATGACTTGACCTAACCCACGGTCCTTGCTGAGACACTCTCAACTGACTTCTGCAATAAAGTCTGCTCATGCTCATCATCCGATCTTTCGCCTCCAGATTCGTCGTCCAATGTACCGGCATCAGAAACTTCGTCGCTGGAGACGTCAGACTCGGAATGTTCGTCTTCTGAGGCATTTTCCTCTGGAACCTCATCTTCAGAGGAGTCCTGTTCCTCTGTGTCATCATCGCTTTCAGAATCCTCATTTTCTGAATTTTCGTCTTCAGAGTGGTCGTTATCAGAGTACGCATCTTCGCCAGCATCGCTGTCGCCATCCTTTTCCGCGCCAGCCTCACTTTCATTCCCTGACTCCACCGTCTTCTCGCTCGCACCACCACGCATCCTCACACCATCCTCAGTCTCTTCGTTTGGACGTCTGGAGTCTTCATATCCGTCGTCCGACTCTGACATCTCCTCCGGCTCGGCAACAAACTCCATGGCTTTCCCTCTCAGCCCCGGTCCGTCATGCTCCCAAACCTGCGTCGAACCCGTGGAGTCACTATCCTTCTTCTTGTCAGAATGGGAAGACTTGCGACCAAGTTTTCCGAGTGTACGAGATGCAAGGGAGGACTTGCGTCCGGGCTTTTCACGATCAGCTGTTGAATGCTTACTACTCTGGCTATCCGCGGAGGCACGGAACTGAGCACTAGATCTACTATTGTTACGTTCGGGATAGCTGCAACTCAGACGACTGTCTGAGCTGAGTCGGCTGTCGTTGCTGGAAGCGTTTGAGCGTCGCTGGGCTTGAGACCGGCTCTCGATGCTAGACAAGCCCGAGGTTCTTTGAGCTGGCGCAAAAGATGCTTGGGCATCGTGAGAAGAAGCGAATGGGTTTTCCGGGATATCTCTCGAGCCAGGTCTTCCGTTGTTGTACTTATAACGATAGCCCGAAGATGCTGAAGATCTGGAGCCATCCGAACGTCCTGAGTGTCTGTCAGAGAATGGGTTTGCGGCCTTTCTTGTTCTTTCATAGTCCACGTCTCGCTCATCATCATCAGTACCGGTGCCTTCCGCAATTGAAGTCATTGTCGCATTGAAGTCTGGTCGTTCCTGGTCATTCATACTCATACTCCTAGCCGTGTTACCACGACCACCACCGGGCTTCTTCTCCGTTATAGAGTCTTTGGTAAGTAAAGTCGCATCATTAGCGAAGGTATACGCCCGCTTGAAAGACCGCGTGGGAGGCTTCTCAAGACTCTTTCGTGTCCGTCTCGACTCGGTAAATGAATCGGATTTTCGGCCAGTAGAAGATCTTCGAGATCGAGAACTATTCGCATCGCAGCGGTCTTCGTCTTCGGTCTTGGTCGCCTCTGTCAATGAGCGAGCTCTTTCTTTACCCTTCTGTCGTTTCTTTTCCTCTGACAGTTTCTGTTGTTCTGCAATCCGCTGGTTTTGCTCTTCTGCCTGTCTCCGCTCTTCTGCTTGACGTTCTTCCTCCTCCCGCTTCTTCCTGTCCGCCATCTGCTCTTTAGCCTCAAGGATCTTGCGGCGTGCCTCAGCTGCTCGATCCAGCGGTTGCGATGGCTTGATGGCATTGGTGTCTATACTTTGTTTGCGCTTGACATATGACACTGGCCTTTCAATATCGACATTATTTGCATCGACGGCTGTGATCGTGCTATCGAAAGAGTCCCTCTTACTTGGTAGTTTCTTGATATAAGCAGATGAAACTCTTGCCCTAGCCCATTCTTTGGCACTGCTACCTAGGTCGCTATCCTCCAAAAGATCGTTTTCGAATTCTGTAGGGTCTCGAAGCGCTTCCGATGTTGGTGCGACCAGTGACTTTGGCTGCTTCTTCTCTGCCTTACGTCGCGAGGGCTGCAGCTCGCCTTTGTTGATCTTGTCCCATATGTCCGCCACTACTGTCTGCGCAGGGTCGTATGCGGTGGTTGCAGGCTCAGTCTTTGGATGATTCCGCGCTACTGTTCTCACAGGCTTTGGGGAAACTAACTCAGGCGGATCTATTATCGAGTTGCCGTACCCTTCTTTTGTAGAGTTCCCCATACTTCCTGCGTTTAGGTGTTGCGTTTGGAACTGATCTAGTTCCTTTCCTTCTCTCTTCTTTCCTTTGACATCCTCGGAAGATAAGAAGACCCGGCCAGGTAGGCTAACGAGACCCTCACCTCCTGTGTACTCGATCTCAGAGATACGTGGAAGTGCCTTCGCGACCGGCGCGACATGTGTGGGAGTCACATTCTCGGAACCGTACCACGGGCTGCTCTGGTAATGCTGGTGTGGAGGGTCGAAATCGTAGGGTTGGATTGGGCTTTGTTTGAAATGCTCGGAATTTTCGACATGGCGAGTGCGCTCCACGTCTGGTACTGCGAACCGCACTCGCTTGTATCCCTGATAGACGTAGTACGTGCCAAATAATGCTACGATGACTACAAAACTGACAATGATGATAGGGAGTATCGCTAACGCCATGATGTGCGAAGTATACTGCCTTCCGCAATGATCGCGTATAAAGGGCTGTGGCAATAAAGCTACGGAAAGTAGATTTCCAAAGAAATATCATGAGTTGGAGGGAAGTTCCGAAGAGAACATACCTACATGGGCCTTCACACGTGTTCAGTGACACGAGTGTGTAATTCAATGGCCAGCGTAGCATGGACAAGAACTCCATTGCTGTGTACAAACAATTATAGTCCTGTCCATCCAGTAGGATCAATCAACTTCTTCAATAACAGTCTCGATATATATTCAGACCTACCTGTTGTGCTACAGGTCATCCTTCAATGTTTTTGAGTATACGTTTCAAACTCGTTGCCGAGCCACTCACTTCTCATAAGTTGAATTTGTCTATGAGAAAGTGAATCTTCACTATGGTGTTTGAGATGCTGAAACTGCTATAAGGTGTTCATTGTATTGTTCGAATCTGAAACTAATCTGTTGCATGAAGACTTTGCGTACTCATTGAGCCACCTATCCGTGTCCTACATTACTTGAACTCACTTCTCCTCTGGCGGTCCTCGCGCCGAAGCGATAAGGCCACTGGTAATAGACTCCGGAATCAAGCTGAAGAGGGTTGATTGTATCGTATTGTTCCAGCCAACTACACGAGCAGATTCGTTGTTCTCATATACGTCCACCGCAACCTTCGCTACATCCTCAGGCTGAGAGATGCCGAATTTGTCGATGGCGCCTCGAGTTTCGCCATGCCCCTTGCCGTCGAGGTTGGTCTGAGTGATACCTGGAACGACACAAGCTACTCGGACGCCAGTCTCAAGATTTTCTTGGTGGATCGCTTGGGAGAATGACATGAGGAACGATTTGCTAGCCGCATACATTGCCGTGTATGGGACTGCCTGGTACCCGGCAGTAGATCCAACATTCAAGACGCCACCTTTGCCTTGCTTGATCATCTCTGGCATGAATCGGAGGCTTAGGTCGACGACGGCGCGAACCATGAGATCGACAGTAGCCAACGAGGTATCAGTCTCAGGGTTACGTGCGAAATAGTACTTTCTGGCGAAACCCGCGTTGTTCACAAGCAGATCGACTGTCCACCCCCACTCTTGAACTTGCTTCTGTACATTCTCAGGGCCTTCTCGCTGGCTCAGATCGGTTTTGATCGTGCGCACAGTCGTTCCAGGTGTGGATCCTTCAATGTCGCTGACTGTTTCGGCCAGTCTTTCTTCGTTCTGAGCGACAAGAATGAGTCGACGGACGCCTCTCTTGACAAGCTCTTTTGCAATCGCACGGCCGATTCCGGAGGAGCCACCGGTCACGAGCGCGGTCGTAGCGGAGTAGTCGACGTCTTGCATTGTCGAAATTCCTTCAAGGAGATTGGTATGTGATTGATGAATTTGCTATCCGCTTTGCTGCAGCAACCTGGTGAAGGTCTGGAAGATACGAACGCTCTTGGAGTCGTTAAGGTGTAGATGGAGTGGAAGGCGTTGGCAATCTGCTCTCTGGATGTCTGACATGATAGTGGTTTATGGAGGTTTTATAGCCATGAGCTCATGCAACGAAGACGACAGTCGAAAACGAATGCATCATCGAAATGTATGACGGAGAACAAAGCGCCATCAACGTCACGACCTGCTCTACCAACAGAACTTGTGGTACGCACCTACTGGTACCATGTGCGCAGCAATAGAGTGAGTAATGGTGTAGCGCTTCTGCATCTTGCAGGCTGTTAGCTTCAGTCACCAGGACTAGGCTCTTCAGGTTGGCCCGTAGCTACTGGCTAGATGCAGCCTAGCGAGGGGTACGGCCGTACCGGCGCAACTGCCACTACACTTCCGACTTTCCTATGTATCTTGTATGATGTCAATATGTACCCAAAATCGACTTGCAGCCATGTCTGAAGGGAGCGAATATGAACAAAAGTCAATATATACAATGAAGCTGGAGTAGCAAAGAAGAGAATGAAGTATAATATGTTTTGATGTTTTGATGTTTGCATTATGTGATGTGTTTACATGGGCGCGATTGTAACACCAACGCCATCCACGCAAACATGATTTAGATACTCCTCTCAACAGCAACCCTCTAGCTGCAAGTACCCGATCCGCTCTGGCAACCGGAACCACAGTGTCCTGTAGTAGAGCCGCACCATCCGTACTGCGAGCAACAGTTACCGAATGTAGAGCCAGCACAAGTAGCACCTCCCTGAGTTCCGCAAGTACCATCAGTAGAGACCTGCTTAGTAGGGGCTGGAGTGGTAGGAGCTGGCGCAGGGGCAGTTGTGCCACTGCCACTGCCAGTGCAAGTGCCAAAGGCAGAGTTGCAGCCAGCGCTGCAGTGACCAGCGGATGATCCACACCATCCGTACTGGGAGCAGCAGTTGCCAAAAGAAGAACCAGCGCACGTTCCCTTGCCAGAGCCGCACTGTCCATCGGTAGAAACAGGGGTGCTGCCACTGCCACCGCCAGAGGTAGGAGGAGGGGTGGTAGAACCGCTCTCGCCAGAAGTACGGTACCAGTTGGCCTCGGGCTCACCCATGCACTCGCCCATGGTGACACCGCGGTAGCCCTTGGACTTCAAGTATGAAAGCATATATCCGGTAAGGTTAAGGGCAGTCTGCTCGTGAATGTCGTGGGCGATAGCGAGACGGTGGCCGGAGCTGGGACCGCCAGCCGTGGAGTCAAGGACCCTCTTGAAGTTGTCCTTGGCAACCTGGATGTTGGCGAGCTGGTTGTAGTCATCCGTGTCCAGATCGAAGTAGCTGACGACGTATCCCAAGTTCTTCATAACGGTCTGGCAAGCGGCGTTGCAAGACGAGTAAGGAGGACGCATGTATGTAGGGTACTTTCCAATGATGTTGCGAATAGCCATCTCGTTCTTGACCATCTGGTCGTAGCGTTGCGCATCAGTGATGATGCTGAGATCCTGGTGGGACCAGGTGTGGGATGCGACTTGGTGACCATCAGCAACCATGCGCTTGATCACGTTGGACCATTGCGCTGTGCTGTCGATGGCGCCCTTGCCAAGGTTGATACCAGTCACGAAGAAGGTAGCCTTGAAGCCGGCAGCGGCGAATTGATCGAGGACGCGGTCAGTGTAAATATATGGACTAAGGTTTTATTAGTCGAGTGTTGAGGTATGGCGGGGTGAAAGAGCTTACCCGTCGTCGTAGGTGATGGCGACTGTTCCAGCCTTCTTGCAGGCGTAAACACCACCACCTCCATATGCGACACTGCCCTTTTGAGGACGAGCGTCGTTGCGGGTGCTAGCTCCAGCGGGTGTCTTGTTGCCATCGCAAGCTGGGCCAAAATCAATCAAGCAGTCGGGAGCCTGGCAATGTTCCTTTGTAGTTCCGCAGTAGCCCTTTTTCCAATTAGCACTTGCAGGTATCAAAAGTCGAAGACCAACATACGGCACCCGAGCAGCAGTATCCTGTAGCACACTTGGCATTGCCGAAGCTAGGTCCACAACGTCCGTTTTGACCACCTTGGCGTGTTTCCAACAGACCGCCCCTGGGCGCAGGAGGGTGTCGAAGCGTACGGGGAGCGACGGGAGCTTTGAAGTCGTCGAGCAAGTCTCTGGGTAGACCAAAAATCTTAGGCGCTCCTGGGATTCCACCATGAGCTGCCACCAAAGGCGCAATCACACCGACAGCAAAGACGTCTGTGAAACGCATCTTTTAAGAAATTAGAGAATTAAGGATAAGACTGGTTTCAAGAGTCGGAATAGCGAGAGACAGCTGCCAAAGAAAAAATATTGGCAAAGCGAGAGACTGATAAAGACCTGAGTCGGAATGGGGCGCAAGAAAACGAAATAACAGGAGAACATATGTACTTATGTGCGCCAGCCCCAGACTCGCATCTCGACCCATCGATGCAAAAAGACCGGAGAGGCACAACGTTTCTGGCAACTAATGAGCGGGCGGACTAGGGATCGCAGATCAAACAATGTGCATTGTAGCCAAGACTCGCTCGCGCCGGCAACAGGTGATGAGCACGAATACGAACAAGACGGCGGGCGTGGAACTAGGGTGGATGTTGGGAAGATCCCCACATGGGCGGCGCCGAAAGCTCGTCTACCGCACTCTACCGACGCCATTGGAACAGCCACTGCTGGAACAAACTCCCTAGCAACGCGGAGCTACCATGGGCAGTACTGCCGTAAGACCGGGCAGCCGCAGCTGTCACGCTGTCATGCATATCGAGCAAGGACCCAGCGCGATAGGAAATATAGGCGTCCAAGAAGCAATTTGCGACTGCACAATGGCGCAGCTTGGCTACAACAGACCAACTGTTTGGGATTGATTTAGGGGGGGAGATACGGTACCGAAGTCTGCCAAGGACCGGGAGCCTGCAATGGCGGAACCAAGATATGCCCAGACACACCTAGCGAGACTGGGCAGGTCTAAAAACAGATCTGCGTGCATGCTATCGAGTCGATAATTTTTTTTCTCGATCCGGTAATACTTAGTTGCTCTTGATTTTTTGGTTTTTGCGATTTTTGCAGGTTTGCGCTTCGGAAGTTTAAAAAGTGTGGTGGAAATCTGGGGAAGGATGATGCAATGCGGCAGTCGGATCGGGAGAGTAGCGAAGCCATCGAATGCGTTAAGTGCACCAGCAGTGGCGCTGAGAGATCGCGAGATCTTTTCCTGTTGGCCAGCCCTAGTGCTGGCTGACTGAAATTCATGCCTTGTGGCCGTATCGTCAAGATTAGCTCGAATGATTTTGCACATCCACTGCACACCGGTGTAGGTATCAATACTCCACTCTCGTATCATTACTTGGCTTTCCCCGCTCGCCCTCTTCCCCGTCCAGTCCCTCTGCCTTTGCCACTCCCGCGTCCTCGTGTTGTAGCCTTCTTCCTTGGCGAATTGCGCTCATTCAGGTCCGTCATATCCGTCTCGTCATCACTTCCTTCGGCAAAAAAGTGGCTCTTGACTTGTGCGTCACTTTTCCTGGCAGCCTTACGCCTTGGCGCTGAGCGGGTAGAAGGCGGTGGTGTTGGCGGATTCGAGGGCGCATCAGAGAGTGCATCATCGTCAGACCCTGAGTCTGTTACCGTGGATTTACGTTTCCGCGCGGATACTGTCGGGGTCTTGGCTCCGCGACCACGTGGACGGCCGCGACCACGTGGACGGCCACGACCACGAACTGAAGCTGTGACAGCTGACTTGCGGCGAGTGGCTTGAGGTTCGACTTCTTTTTCTTCCTTTTCTTTTTTCCGTTCGCCTCGCTCGGCCTGTGGCGCATCCGCACCGTCGTCCTCATTTTCATCCGAATCTCCACCAGATTCGCTAGGCGGCTGCTGCAACGCCTGTGTAAGCGATACTGGTGTGCGATGTGCGCTGTCTGCCACGGATATGCGTGATGCGTCCTTCTTCTCGCCGTGATCAATGGTGAGATCGCCATGTCCAGGGTCGTCTTGGCTTGCTGTGAAAAACCCACCAGCCATGTCATCATATTGCCGTGTCATTTGGGGCGCTTTTTCAGGCATAAAGCCACCGCCAGAAGCCGCATTGTCGTCGCGCACGAAGCCGCCCTCAAAGTCTGTATGGTTCTGGAACACCTCCCACTGCGACTTCTTTTCTGTAGTCTCTTCCTCTGTTGGCAGTACCAGCTTCTCTTTCGCTGGTAACTCGACATCCTCTCCATACTCTTCTCGCATCCTGTCTACGATCTTCAGACCACTTGCGAACTTCCTCCATAATCCCAATAAGAACTTCTCCCTCTTTTCTCTCTCCTTTCTCTGCTTCTCCGCCTCTTCAATCTCCCAAGCATCTATTAGCATGTCCTCGTTTTCCTGCGCAATCACAACGCCAGTTATAACAGGCACAGCGCGCTGCTTGCCAAACTCGAATCCGGTACACGCTTCCGCGTAGTCGATGTTGAGTTTGCGGCATATGCGCGCTGTGCCTTTGAGTGGAATATGAACAGCGCCTTTCGGCACCATGGTGGGCACGTAAACATCAATGTTTCCGTACGAGTTACGTGGGATTTGGCCGTCAACGATAGGGTCGGGAATGATCCAGTCGGTCTGTGCTCTGGAGTAGAGCCCTTGTTTTACTTTACCGCCTTCAATACGTTCGCGTTCTTCAATCTCGCGTTTGCGCGTCACTGTGACAGCACGCATGGGCACAAGCTTGAGGGGCTGCTGACCTTCCAGTACTTCGCGGCCTTCCTTGTGCCAAGACTCTTGAGTCTTGCAATTCACAATGTCCTTCCTGAGGTACACGGGCTCCGACTTCTCGTTGTCGCCTTTGCCAGTGACGAAGTATCGAACAATTTTCGCGCCGGGTTTGAGTGCTTCTTCCCGACGGAGGTGACGCTCGAGCACGTATTCAGCGGAATTCTTATAGCCCTGCAGCGTCTCCTTGCCACCTTCTTCGTCCATGTCTTTCTTCTTCTCTGGCTCTTGAGGGACAAGGTCACCCTCGTCCTCAACTTCATCCCATGGTTGACGCTTGTCATGGGGCCTGGCGTAGGGGCGCAAGAGTGACTTGGCCCAATCCCATTCCTCCCATCGCTTGACCTTTCCATGCTTATTGTGTATCGGTACCTTCTCGACTGGCATACGGAAGCCTTTCGTCCGACCAGGCCACTGGTGTTTTGGTAGATAGCGTGTCGTGACATCTTTGGCTGTGCCATCAGAGGAGAAGGCAATGAGGTAGGCTAATACCTGTCTCGCTTTGTCGGCCGCCGCACCACGGGCGTAAAAGTCCATGAGCTTGTCTGGGGAAGCCGCGCTTGCTATGATCGTCTTAGGAAGCGGAGATACTGATACCGGAGTATGTGTCAGATGGGAAATAGCTTCTGTCCAGTACGTCGGATATGGTAGCTCTTCGCTATAGTTGCGTGACTTTGGCGACTTCTTCGCTGGTCTTTCGTCTTCAGAGTCAGAAGAAATAGAGATAACACTGCTTAGATCGCTACTGTTGTCCATGTCCACATCAGTGGATGCTCCGCTCTTCTTTGTAGCTAAATCAGACTTCGCTTTCGTGTTTGTTGTTGCTGCTTTCGATGCGTCCTTGTCAGCAGGTTTTGCTCTCTTGAGCTTTTCCAGGTTCTTAGCCCTGCCTTCTTCGCTCTGACTCCAGCCAAACCCAACGGGCTGTAGACTGACTATCATACGAGCCTCAATGCCTAGGCCTCGTAGCAAAGCCGTGAAGAGTTGCTCTCCCAAGTCTCTACTCCCCTCGCATTTTCGAGCCCTGTCGCGGAAAGCATCTAGACTCTCCACTCGCTCGCCAAAAGTATCTGGATAATCCGGGTCCTCCCTCCATGCATTGATCTCGGCTTCTAGTGTCGAGGGCGACAGATAACCACGTTTTCGTAGACTCGGAGCTGTGACTCGGAACTTTGACTTCCAATACGCAGAAACATATCTTAGTAGCCGAAGTAGAGGATCACCCGCTGACAGGTTCGGAGTTTTCGGTTCGAGTGGCTCGGATGTCGCGCCCCAATCGCGCCCTTTCCTGTCGCCTTTGCTGCCGATCTTGTCTTTGCCCTGCGGAGTCTTCTTTTTGTCCTCGCGAACAGAGGATCGCTTCTGCGGGCTCTCGTACACCTTGATGCCGTTGCTCCCACTGTCCTTCCACTTTCCCTTCTTGTCTTTTGTGGCCTGTTTGGGCAAAGGACTTGGCGCCTTCTGCACAACGACGCAACTGGGTCCATTTGTGATGCCTGCATCGGCCCAGTACTTTTCCAGTTCGCGCCAACACCCGGCTGACATGCCTTCGACCAGTATCGTCTGCACTTCCTTGTCCTGTATCCAAGCGTTCCTGATGAGGTTGTGGTACATCAAGTACTGTACGTGCATGCAATGCGTGACGTTCCGTATCTGCCGCTGGACCTTGGATGGCCCCTTCTTTCCATCAGATTTTGTATCAAAGGCAGTCTTCGGTGCGGCGGATAAGGTAAGGGCGATGTCGCCGGTAATGACAGGCGCAGGGCCATGATCCGGTTTCGTGTGGTGATGCGCACCGAGGGCGTCTTCCCAATCATCGTCCTCGCTTTCATCGCTATCGCCACCAGCTCGCGCCTTCCCTTTCCCCTTATTTGCGCCGTTCAGCGGAACATCTTCAAACTCGTCCTCGCTGCTCTCTAGCTCTGACGACTCACTGTCGTCATCTTCTTGTTCCAATAATGCTTTTGTTTGCGACAGCGTCCGCTTGACTTTCGGCAGCGCATCCAGAGTCTGGAAGACAGACTCTTTGCCTCTACGAGCGGGTGCAGAAGGTTTGCGGGCCTGCGCACGCTTCGCCTGCGGCTCTGGTTGAGGGGAGGCGGATCGCGAGCGCTTTCGAGACAGTATTGGTGGCATTATGGTGCCTGTTTTTCTTTGCTATCGCGACATAGGCACAAAGGTGGTACGGTTTGTTTCTGGTAGTCGAAGCTCGATGGCTAGAATGATGACGCACTTTCCCCTGTCGCAATTCCGATCTGGCGGGACGATCTCGTGCAGGGATCTAGTCATCGCGTGGCACCTTTTCGCGCGGTCACGAGCGTCACGCGTCGCGCGTCATACCAGGCCCTCGCGATGTCCAAGTTTCTAGCACTAATATTTTATTACCATACTTCTTAGTCAAGTTTCCACACGGATGATTATTGCTTGTTTGCTAGCTCCGATCAGTCCGATCAGTCCGACGAGTCTTGTAGAACTCGATGACCCTCCTCAGACCCTCTTCCACAGTATCCCTATCCAGTGAAAACAGAAAGCGGAAATTGCCCGGCTTCTCGTCGTGATACGCTTGTCCAGCCGACATCTCCACGCCATGATCGTAGAGTGCTTGTTTCAGCTCATCCTCTGCCTCCCAAGTTGAGTCGCGTAGACATGCTGACAGATCAACCCAAAGGAAGAAACCAGCATTGCTGAGGCGCGGGAACATGTCAGTCACTCGTCCTATGAATGTTCAGAAACGTAGAGTCTACTTACGCGTTATGATCTAAAGGAATCCCCGCCTTGTCAAGTGCCTCAGCCACCAGCTTATGGTTTTCACTCAACACCCTCGCGCTCTCTGTCAAAAACTGGGTGTGCCACTCTTCGTCCTCAAGGATGGTCGTGGCGATAGCGTCAGTCACTGGCGATGCGCCGTGGAATCGTCTGCAAACACAAGGAAATCAATGTTTAGCCTTCCCTCGGGGTTTCAGCATACGTACGCTAGAGACTGGACAGCTTGTCCCAGTTCTTTGTTTCTTGAGATTAAACATCCGAGTCTTAGGCCAGCGACGGCAAAATCCTAACCAACAGAATCAGCGCTGAAGATATTGTCCAAGTGGAGAGTCACGTTACCTTTGACATTCCATACATCACATGAACGAATTTTTCGTCAATAATACCTGTCACATCAACAGAGAGTACCGACGTAAACTCTGCATAGGCCGGACCCAAGTCATAAACCGATTGAGCATATATCTCATCGCTGATAAGTTGTATGCCGTGTTTATTACAGAAGCGGAGGATGGCTTCTATTGCTTCACGGGGATAGCACCGGCCTGGAAAATCGGATCAGTCCTGCTTTTCTTCCTTGACATGCAAAACTTTTACCAAGTGGATTATGTGGGTTGCATATGATAAGTGCCTTTACTTGAATCCTGTTCCGGCCAGCTTCTTCGACAGCGCGCTCGTAATGTTCAACTGCCGCGGTAGTAAACTGGTCTTTGCCATCGAACGGGGTATAAACCAGCTTGCAGCTGGGATAAGTTAGTACTTACAGACAGGGTTTTCCGCTTTGATAATACTCATACTCACTTGGACATGCTCGCCATATCCGGATAGAAGGATCCGTATATTGGCATACCAAGGAGCAAACCATCAGTCTCACCGTCCGTCATACATAGTGACAAAATATCGTTCAAGGCAGTCACACCGCTGACAAAAGATACCTGGTCCATCGTTACAGCCGATGCGGGCGAGAAGCGCTTGTTGATGAAGGCAGCCATTGCTTGTCGCAAGCGTTTGGATCCGAATGGGCCGTCATGATAGGTCAAGGTGTCGAAATCAAGACTAGGAATGCACTGAGCCGCGTTTAGAATACAGTTCCCTCGTGTGGTGCTGAGGGCTGACCTTGGTCTTAATGTAGTCTAGGACCTCTTCTCGCATCAGCAACTGTCAGTCATTAGCATTGGTATTCAGGCTATGACAGTAAGTCCAGCCAACTCAGACTAACGTTCTCAGCATTTCTGAAAGACACCAGACCTGTTGGGTATTTGGTCTTGTCGTAGAAATGGCCACGATCTTTAGTGTAGCTTGCAGCCAGATCCAAAGCCGCATATCTGCGGCCTCGAGTAGACAGCATATTCGGTAGGACAGATTTTGAGCTCCGAAGCACCCGACTGTAAGGCGGCGGTGTTCATTAAAGAGCGTCGCGTACGAGGCTTTAATTTGCAATGCGGGGCAGCCCCGCATGCAGGCCATTGTTGTGCACAGAGTGCACATCACGGTACCTACCCGAATCATCAAGTTTACAGAGGGCTGTGATTCAGAGGGCGCAGCGTATTGGAAAGGTTGTCTCCACCCATGACAACGTGCGCTGTGGTGGGGCTTTGCTCACCAGTCCTTGTTCGACAGATGCCTGGGAGGCCGCCCGCTCCAAACATGGCAGAACGCCTGAATGACCGATTGGACATGGAACGCGCGTGCAATGTAAAGTATGCGCTATTATCCTCAAAAGAGGATCAATCTCGAATCAGCTTCATGAAGCCGAGATATGAATAGTAACAAACACAGCTGAAGTGGCTGCCTTGTTTTGTTGTTAAGTCGTGGTGTGTTGGATCATGCGCGGACTGCAGAGGAGTCGCGTTGTTATATATCGAGCACGCATCCTCAGCCCGAGTTGAACGCAGCTTGAGTCTCTTGTAATTCTTCTGATTATCGATAATAATGTTAGACGTCTCTCTGTATCATTTGAGGGCTTACGAACGTTCGTATTACCACCGAGGCATCTGAGTACATCGACAGCCCCCCGGGATCAAGAAGCAGAAGTTGCCAATATGAAACGAATTTAAAGGCTCTACGAGAGTATATGAACGAAAGCGTGAGAGTTGCAGCTTGGGTTGCAGAGTTTGGTGTTGCGAATGTCGACTCGATGGCGTCATGGCACGAGAGCACGTGAGAGGAAAAGCAACAGCGAGAACTGGTAAACCTCGAAGTTGGCACTAAAGAACTAACTGACCAACAGTCTACCATCGCAATAATTTTCATAGGTATTGGGACCGCCATTTTCTTCATACTCTGAAGGGTGTCAAAATCACGGGCACGGTAGAGCCACACAACCCCTCACCAAGTCCCGATACGGTATGGCGTAACCCCGTCAAGGGATTGCGCATCCCTTGATCGCTGCACGGCGCCGTCGTCTGTCACCTCATCACAACCTCAGTTTGCACATTTCAACGCTGCAAAAGTGCACTTTCATCACTGCTAACACTCAGACCTGACAGGATTGCAGCAGAAGACACAGCAAGCTAGCCAAAATGCTCGACACCTACATCATCAACATAGCCACACCTGCCCGTGACCTGTGGCTCCTCAGGCAGCCGGCCTCCGCAGTCCTCTGCCCGTAGCACGCATCTGCCCAATTCGACTCTGCGCTCTTCCCTCTACTTTTCTTCCTTCAAGCATTGCTACTCTTCTGCATAGTGTATCGACATTGTCGCCGTCTACTAGACACGCTGTTGCGCTTCTTACACAACTTCTAGTATTGCAATCACCTCGCTGGTTCTCACATCGTCCTGTCCTTAGGCATCCAGATACACCTCAGAGCATGTACTCACTGCTGCTCTGCACAGTGGTTGTTGCTGTCCTCCTTCAGCCGGTGACAGCGTCGAGTCCCTTTGTGGACTTCAGCATGTCTGACGCTCCTATGGACGGTTCCTATGCCGACCTCGACGACATGCTGTGCGAGCTTTGCTGCCTGCCTTTCTTCCAATGTATTCATGCCATAGTAAGACTCCTTCTCTTGCTCTTGTATACGCTGCTGATAGTCCCAGCCACAAGTCCAGTATGTCGCCGCGAGAACGTTCAACAATGACCTCGGTCTCTTCCCCATGCCGCCGCTCGACTTCGAACAGACGCCAGCCGACCTAGCACCGCTATACGATTATGTCAACGCTGGTCATGGGCAGCCGTTGATCAACGATTACATGGAGATCATCGATGTGAACGAGACAACGGTGCAACCAGATACCGTGCAAGCGCACGTGGAAGACATCTACACACCTGGCGATCGGCTAGCTGCACGACGCCCTCGAACCCGCAGGGCAGTCCAAAGGCGCCAGGCCCCTCGACCCGGCGGGTTTCCTTGCAACACAGATGGCTGCAATAGGACTTTCGACCGTCAATGTGACCTGAAGTAAGCCTCGCTGTGAAAATAAGGTCAATCGATCGCCAACTGACTGGTTATAGCCGCCACCAAAAGACCCATTCGACAGAGGCTCCTCATGTATGCTCGACATGTAACATGGGTTTCCTGTACCCCAAGGACCTCCGGAGGCACCTCCCGACACACAATGACCCGTCGTTGGTGGTTGCCATCAAGCATTATTGTCCTTATCCCGGCTGCGATAACCTCGATGGCTTCTCTCGTAGGGATAATCTTCTGCGGCACCAGCGCAAACACCTCAAGAGGTAGCCGCTGCATGAACTGCACGAATTATGAACCTTTTCGCACCTCATTTCCTTTATATGTTTGTTTCATTTTACCACAAAATAGGTTTCCTATGATCTAGGCGTTCGGCACGCATGTTTTACAGCCTCTGGTAATACCCCTTCCCGATTTTCATAGCAAGCGCTGCTCATGATTTTTGCGGCCTGCTACTTTGCGCTTTCTGTCATCCAACTATTGTGGATTTGACTCTTGGAAACTTGGATACGAAAAGGATTATATCGGTTGTCGGCTTCCCTCTCCTTTGTACCTGATGTTCATAGTACTCACGTAACGCAAGTACAAGTTTGTCGATATCGACATCACAATTAGACCCAATTACATAAGCTCCAACCTGCACCAGCTGCCCGTCACTGCAAGGTCTCTAACCACGTACAACCTCTTTACACACATCGTAGGTTCTCGAGAATGTGAACGAGAGGTCCCATACTCTGCCACATCTACTACGCACCCGCCCTCTAGGTGAACTCAATCTGCTTCACTACGTTTTCTCCCGCCATGCGAACGTTCTCTTCGCTGACAAAATGCATGTCCGGTAAGACTTCCCACTTTGTGCCCCAGACCAAGAAAGAAGGAAGTGGGTACTCGATCTTGCTCCAATCTAGTTCCTCCCCGCCCGTTGACAGACATCCACGAACCCGCACTGGTGCGAGCCCGTCTTCGCTCGGCGACCACGTATGGTGCATCGGAAACTGCTCATGGAGCTCATATCCATCCAGCCCCTTAGAATTGCCTGCGCGAACCAAATTCAATGTACGCATAAACCGCGCCGCGTCGCGAAATATACCCAAACGCTCGTGGTCTGGTGCGAACATCGAGGGTGTGATCGGCGGACCGCGCTGGCAGAAAATCGTGATGATGTAGTCTCGAAGCGTCGACTTTACCGGCGTATTCTCGTACACCCACTTCACCGTTTCTATCCTGCAGACGAAATAGGCTGGCTGCATCAGCGCCATGCCCAGTCTCATTATCGTGTTCTGTGTCTTCCAGATGCCGAGCTCTCCGGCTAAAACCCAGAGTTTCATCAGATCTAATAGGCCCGTATCGGATGTGTACTCAGGGGGCTTGCGCTCGTATAGCCACGTGAAAAGTGTACGGAATGTATCTGGTTCGATGTTGGGAAGTGAGATGTTGGAGAGGATGATTCGGGGGAGCCCATTGGGCATGGTGAATAATGGGGATACTTTGGATAGTAGCGAGTGGTGGACATCGAAGCGTGTTGGGTTGGTGGTGGGGCCAACAAGGAAGGTTGTGGGTACGCCGACGCCTGGGTAGGCTGTATAGGGGAAACTGGTGGCCATATTTGATGGACTAGATCGTTTGGTTGCGATGTTTGAAGGGTTTGGGTGATTGTTGGGTTGAAGCAGTATCGTGTCGAGTGTTGCAACTCAATGGACTTGGTCAGGGAACGGTAAGGGAGCACTCTAGAAAAGGGACAACCAGATCGCTATCCATTGTGGCACAAGCACGAGAGGTGAATTCTAAGAACAGTGAATGGTCCTGTGGTGACACGGTTCCGTCATGGGACAGCAAGTTTACAGCGTGGGTGTTGTCAACATCCCGATTCTTTACTTTCACCAAGTTGCCAAAGGCCCGCAATATTCGGATCGTATGCATGCTCCGGGATCCTTTCATTTGATAACAAAGATCTCGTCTGGTCCAAGTCGAGCCGCTTCTTGCTCATGCGGCTTCATGAGATGAGGGATGAATGCGACTCCACAGAACTCAGCCGGCCCGTCGCCATGGATCGCGCCAGTTTCGTTTTCGGATTCCGACCATCGTAGTATGTGGAGGGGAAGTTCGTCGTAGAAGACACAAACTTTGTCGCCAGGTTTGCATCCTGGTGTGGCGATACCGAAGCGACCGCCGGTGGTACTGAAGAACGAATGTCCAGTGAGCGTTGTCAGTATCCTGTAGAAGGTCATGGCTTGTGATAGTCGCCCGCTCGAGGCTTCCAGCCTCTTATGTACTCGGTTGGTGAATACAGTCCACGCATCTTTGTAGGCTGTAGTTGCATCTCTACAAAGCCTAGTGTCCAAGACTAGAGACATCAAATACTCTGGTGGTACGTGTGTTGTGTCTTCGTTTGTGCTCTGAACTGTACGTCGCGCCAGGTGAAGACCGCGATTGTAATGATCTACGTTTGCAACGTGTATAGCATTGCTAATGTTGCGCGTTGAGATATTTCCGCTATTAATATAGTCGTGGCGCCCTTGTAGTTGAGGACAATCTACGACCTCTGATACTGTATCAATTGTATGACCGCAACCCTTCAGGTGGTTGCTACCTGTCTCGAATGAGATGAATTTGCGGGACTTGTACAGGCTTGAAAGCTGTTCCAGAGGACTAGTCGATAATGCATGGTCCGCTTCATCTACGACCTCTTCCAGGAGTAGTGCATTGTCTTGTCCACTGATTTGTCTTGTCCATTTGCCTACTATAAGCATACCGCATTTAGAGGTTCCCATGAGAGCCAGACACCATGACGGGACTGAATGAGGTCTCTCTCCAACCGTGGGTGGTATCATCAGTAGACCTAGCGTTTGTTCTTCGACCATGATCGTTTTCGCGAAGTGTATATGCGTTTTCCAAAAGTCCGATCGACCGTTGTCGGTATAATCGACCAATGAATCTAGCTTCAATCTCAAGGCTTCGCTGAACAACCCAGTGATGGCCCAGACTCGATCGACTGGTTCTTTTACATTTCTTGTCCGTAGCGTGTAGAGAAGGTAAGGCATCCCGTTGTGGGGGATCATCCCGTCTAGTCCAAAACCCTCGCGATATATCTTCAGAGTTCTACACGCCGGAAATGATCTGAGCGATGAATCGAGCATATCTACATTTTGCAGACAGACATTTAGGTATGCGAGTCGTAAGTACCATCCATCATGAACGTAGATAAGAAACTCGTCGAGGTTTATCCAAAGGTGTCCATGTGATATTATGGCTCGTTTTGCGAGAATGCATTCCTGGAAAGTCCACAAACGGTCAAACCACTCGTTGTTGAGTACATGTAAAATGCCCTGCAGGATATCTTTATCAGTGATAAAGAGATCAGTCCATGGTTGTTGACGCTGGGCGATCACAGAGTTCCACTTTTTTCCTTTCTCCATCAACCTAGGAAATTCTGTCATGAATTTCTCAATTTGCATGGTAGGTATGCCCATCCATATAACAACAGTTGCAGCGCGCGAGTAAATTCGATGCATCAGGGGTACCTGAATCGCTTTTTCTTCGGCATCTTGCTGGTTGATACAGATAGAGTCAAGCCAATATGGAGTGCTTGGTTCCAGGTATTGAAGCATCTCGAAAATGGTTGGGGTCACTGCAAAGTCCGTCCCGTTGCATGCGACATTAATTGAGGCTTCTGCTGATCCCCACACATATGATATTGCGTCGTATTTGAGGTCGTCTTGGAATTCGTGTGGAGTAATGCGCAGTCGCAATGCGCCCATATCGTTCTCGATGGTGAGAAGACGAATCTTATCGGAATGGAGCAGGCGTTCGCCATAGGGTGTCTTGGTTGAGGTGCCACCGCGAGCATCGTCTCGATCACGTATCTCGAATTCTTCAATACACGCCTCTAGACTGTCGGGCGCCATGCAGTCGTTGATGTTTGTGTTGTGCATAGGCTGGTACCTATGGTTGTAGGAAAGAGGATGATGTTAAGTAGGCTGCGGGGCGCGTCGCTCGACTAGCACCGCCCCAGCTGACCGTACGGAAATGGGGGCCAAGTGTGCTTGAGCCTGTCAGCGTGAGGGAAAGACGCGATGCGCTGCAAGCCACTCCGGTCTAATTCCCAGAACAGCCATGCCAATCGGCTGTTGCTTTTATCAGACAAGGCAGGTTATATGTACGGGTACCAATGGCGCAGAACGTCCACAATAAACTTGTTTCGTGAAAGATGAATGTTGTGTTTTGATTGATATGGATTATGTGGATGCGGGTTAGTCACGCGATACTCTGATAGCGGTAAAGCACCTGCAATCGTGAGCTTGTATTTTCAGCCTAGTCCTCGCGCGAAACTTACGATATATTCTTTACAACCAATGATTCTAGGCACACCTATGGCCAGTTCTTATTCGGCGGTCCTTGCAGCTTAAAGTAGCCCGGTTGCAGCTTCTGGAAAACCTCAGTGGGATCGTACTTGCGCGCGATTCGCCTCAGCTTGTCTGCACTTTTTCCATAGCTCCCAACAACGTCCTGGAACTGACTAGCGTAGTTCATGTAGATGTAGTCGTTCACCAAGTTCCTGCGCTTCGACTCTGCCTCCATCTTTCTGACGATGTTGGCGTTGGCCTTCAGGACACGCTCATCGTCCTCAGCCTTGTCCCATCGACTGCTCAGATTGATGATAAGGATCGGCCCGTCAGAAGGTGAGAGCCCCAACGCATTTCCGCCCTTCTTTTGCATCTGTTCGAGCTGCGGAACGGTGATGATTTGGAACGTGTTTGCAGGTAAGATACCAGCGACATCTCGAATTTTTGCGAACTCTTTGAAAGTGACGTCGGTCATGAACTCGACCAAGTCCCGATCTAGCTTAGATGAAGAAGTCCAGAATGACTCGCGGTAGCCCTTTGGATTGCTAATGTTCAACTGTTGAGTAAAGTAGGCCAGGGTGTTTAATTCCGTAGTGTCTTGGAAGGCTGGAACGTTGCGATACTCTTCAAAGACCGGAGGCACAGCGACTGGATCTGCATACTCCAACTCGGCAACCGCGATCTGGGTGTTGGAAGGGGCGTCCAGAAACATGGCTAGGAACTGTGCAGCCTTGGGATACTTTGCTATACTTTTGCCCAGGTTGACAAAGGCATCGATCGCAGCGGGGAAACTGGTGTTGAAAAATCTCCTTTGTCCGCCAAACATCAGCGGGCCGTGGGGGAACGTTTCGAGATTGAACTTTGTGACGAGGGCGAGATTGTTGCCTCCGCCTCTTAACGCCCAGTACAGATCTGGGTACGACTTTTGGCTGACTTGTATGATGCATCCCGAGGCGGTAACGACTTCATAAGATGCAACGTTGTCGCAAGCCCAGCCATATTCGTTTGAGAAGAACGAGATGCCGCCACCTGTTGTAAGACCTCCAACCCCGACGCCGGAGACGCGGCCGCCAACTACTGCTAGGTTGTCTTCGGCCAGAGTCGTATAGATATCGTACCAGAGGTTGCCGGGTCCAATAGAAGCAATCTTCTTGTCTTCCAACAAAGTGATCTCATTCATGCGTTCGAAAAGCACTGTGATGCCGCCATCAATGTTTGATGCACCTGCAAAGGCCGCATGCCCCCCGCTTCTCGCTGCAAAGGGACACTGAGTAAGGCGAGATAGTAGCACAAGTGTAGATACATCAAGCGATTTCTCAGGCTTGAATATGCAGTATGGTTGAGCGACCTTCTGCTGAGCTGACCAGAAATAATCAATGGCCATGGTATAGGCAGTCTCTTCTCGACTTTCGACCTTTGCATCGCCAAAGATGCGTTTGAGAGAGCTGCACTGGTTTGGAGTCAGTACCGATTCTTTTTGAGAATTTTGCATGATGGCAGGAAGAATCTTACTGCGATCGAGCATCCACTCGAGCTAGTTCGCTTGGAGAGATCGGCTAGGCCTGGAATAGTCTTGATGTCTACACCATTCTGCAACAGTGCCGCAGCAACGTCGAAGTCGGCTGGCTCGTATACATTTTGTGTGAGTATTCCCACAGGGAAGAAGCTCAAGGAGATGATCTTGCCGAGGCGCATCGTGACAGGCTCTTGGCTATGAAGCGGATGAGAGTATCACCACAAACAACGATGCCATAACATAAGTCAAGCATGTTCGTCTTATAGAACTCAGGGCATCTGTGTTGTATGCCGAAGGGTGTCCTAATTGGCCACTCTGCTGCTTCCGGGCCCAACTCCGGGTAGTGGCAAGCTGTGGTACACACGGAATCTATGCACTACCGCGATGGCTTGCTTAGAGGATAATGTGCAGCTGATGAAATTGCATCCAAGAAACCAATCGGGTAATGTTCGATAGTCATGGTAGCGGCGGTAGTATCTAGAGCGAGTAGAATGGATCTTGGACCACACTCGACTTGGACCTTGGGGCTGAAACGTACGCTGCATTGGCTAGTCGATCATTCCGTATGTAGATCTAGGTCGCCCATATAGTTTAGCAGGCCACTTGCAACGCCCAGGTACCATACTCGCGCTTGTAGGCATACTCTTCAGCTGCAGACTTACTCCGTAGTGCATTATAGGTTACGTCGGAAAAGGTGATCCATAACGCTGCTGTTAATTATGGGCGCATGAATCTCATGCGATCTCCAGACGCAGATTTGTCGTGGATGTTTGATGGAGTTCTACAGCTCCGCGACACTTTGGCGACGAGGCTGTTTGTCGTGGTTCGCGGCTTCGTGATTGAGGGGAAACGGCCCGCAGCGGATACGAAAACCGGAAGAATGGGTCGACACTAAGACTCAAGGAGTATGGGCAGCCCCACGGCGTGTTGTCCCTTTCTCATGGTCTATTGAAGTTTACTTTTTCCGTTGCCTGTACCGTCCTAGATAGCGCCATTATCAAAGATCGACATTGCGATGATGGCGTCAATTTGCGTGGTGATACCCCACGGCGTCGTCCGTTCGGTTCAAAATAGAGCCTATTGACCCCTGAGTGGTGTTCAACCACGGTTGATTCCAAGGTCTTCGAAACCTACCGAGGCCTTTTGTAGCGACAACGTAGTCAAGTTTCTCGTGTCCCTGCATGAGCCTGTCGTAGGCGTCGATGTGGAACAGATTTAGCCGGAAGCAGATGGATTGGCTTGCGCGAGTTAAGTCACAACATACCGGAAAAGAACGACCCGGAATGCACACGGGCGAGCTCGAAGGGGAAGTCGAATAAACTGGTGCCGTGAAAGATCGAGACATTGGAAGGCAGAAGCAGGATGCCCGACTGAAGCGAGAACAATGGTCCAGTGCAGAAGGTGGCGGCCAACCTCTCGGGAAGAACACTTTGGTGAATTGGCATTATGCATGATTCGTGTAACATTGGAGCAAGTAGCGTTTGGATGCATGCGAGGTAGACGCTAGGTTCATGTTGTGTTGAGAGTATGCTCGCACGGTGAAACCATGCAGTAGTCTTCTCCATTAGTATGAATAGAGGTAGGAGGCAACCCCGCCATTTGGCCGGAATCGTAAACAACTTCCCATGTAACGATGTTGCCTAGGTATTGTTGTCCAGTCTGTCGTATAGCATGGGTCTGGCCGCTATCACAGTCTCGTAGGCTCTATGTCTTTCCAGAAGTTGACAAGGAACGTACAGCCAGATTTCAGCGCAAGGTCCTTTGAATGCACAAGTGAAGTGAAGATGCAAGATGTTGCCTTTTTAGCCGTCAGCCCACCGTACGCAAGGTTCATGTTGTATATAAAACTTACAATATTTGGCGTTTCTCGTCCGCATTCTTAAGTTGCGACGATTTCCTTCAACTTTTCATACCTTGACGCTGAGTACTCTGCCCAAAGCAAACAATATGCCAATTGATTCATCGTTGTGGAAGGAATATAGTAAGGAAAACGCAGAGTTTGAAGCTGGGTTTAGGCTGGATGTTGCAGCACAGCTCGGCGTGAGCGTGGAGGCTGTGACACGTGATGTTTTTGAATAGAGTAGTCGACATCTTGTCCGCCCCGTCTCTGGTGCAGTGTGCCAGGGCGGAAATCCAGTTTGTGGAATGCACATGTGAAGAGCCGTTGAGCTAGAGGCTCGCTTAGGCGCGAGACCCTGTTTGGTCGTGGCTCTGATGGCGGACGCGACATAGCTTCGTCATAGCGCGCCTTTCTTCTTTCACCTCCAACCCATCCGACCAGAGCCAGGCACCAACAGGACGACGACGGGCCACGTCCTGCATCGCGGGCATACAGTGCCAAGATGCAGAATTCACCGCGGTCCAGCCCCGCCGCGAGGCCCGGCACTCCACGAGGGGCGCGACAAACACCCAACGACGCGAATCCCCTTTCACTCCCCCTCAAGCGCCTCTCCCTGCACTCGGCCTCCAACACCCCGCTGCCGCAGTCTCCCGCCCTCAATTCCCCCCGCAGTTCCGCTGGTCTCCGCCGGACGCCCTCGACGCCCAACTTCAAGGCGAATGCCGTCCAACGCAGCCCGAGTGTAGCCAGCTTCCGCTCTACCACGCCCGCCTTGGGACGCAAGGCATCGACGTCGTCCCTCCGCGGCGACCCTCCCCGGCCCGGCACGTCTGCATCCCGCCGCTCGTCCTTCAACCCAAACATGCAGGCACCCATGCCCAAGAGCCCGCTCGGCCCCACGTATGTAGAGGAGAAGCCACCACTGCGCGCCTGTGATGTCGCCGAAGAGTACTTCAAGAAGGACATGGCGCGACACGAGGGCATGGCAGGCGCAGTCAATGCGGGCACCATTGTCATCGTACACGACCAGTGCTATGGCCATCGCTTTTCGCGGCCCAAGACGCCCAAGAGCCACCTCAGCTTGATCATGGAGCGACCAGAGCGGATACTGGCGAGCGTCTTGGGCATCTCAGCAGCCTATGTGCGACTGGGTGAGCGCCACGCCGAGGGGGACAATCCACCACACCCACACCACAATCCGCCCGAGCGTGTACCGTTCAAGATCCGCAAGACTACCCGATCAGTCGACATCACCTCACAGGTCGTCACCAACGTACACGGAACAAAGTGGATGAGCGAGCTGAAGTCGTTGTGCGAGAACGCAGAGCGGAAGCTGGCATCGACAGGGAAAGAGCTGGCCAGGGATACCCCTGCAATTCCGGGACAACCACCCAAGCAACAACTACATGCTGGAGATCTGTACCTCTGCCCCGAATCGCTCAACGCCTTTCAGGGTGCTCTCGGCGGTGTTTTGGATGCCGTCGATGCTGTCTTTCAGGGAACCAGCCTTGGTGGTGGTCCTTCCCGAGCTTTTGTCTGTATCCGCCCGCCTGGCCACCACTGCTCCGACGACTTTCCCTCCGGATTCTGCTGGCTGAACAATGTTCACGTCGGCATCGAACACGCCATGATGACATACGGTCTCACGCACGCAGCCATCATTGACTTCGATCTGCATCACGGAGATGGCTCGCAAGCTATAACATGGGCCCGCAACAAGAAGGTCCAAAACATGCCCAAGAATACACCCAACTGGAAGAAGACCTCAATCGGCTACTTCAGTCTACACGATATCAACTCGTATCCTTGCGAAGACGGTGATGACGACAAAGTTCAGGCCGCTAGTTTGTGTATCGACAACGCACACGGCCAGTCCATCTGGAACGTGCACCTGCAGTCGTGGAAGACACCAGAGCAGTTCTGGGCCATATACGAGGACAAATACCTGGTACTGCTCGACAAGACTCGCCAGTATCTCAAACATCACACCAACCGCCTGCGGGCGTCACCAAACCACCCCGCGCCCAAGGCCGCCATCTTCCTGTCTGCTGGTTTCGACGCCAGCGAGTGGGAAACTGCCGGCATGCAGCGTCATAGCGTCAACGTGCCCACCGAATTTTACGCTCGGTTCACCCGCGACGTGGTCCGCTTGGCCGAAGAGGAGGGCACATCTGTAGAGGGTCGTGTCGTCTCCGTCTTGGAGGGCGGTTACAGCGACCGAGCACTTACCAGTGGCGTCTTCAGTCATTTGAGCGGTCTTGTTGATGGTCAAGTCTGGAAGGAGTCAGAACCATCCAAGGGCCTCGCCTCCTCTATGCGAAACCGATTGAGTGGACTTGGTATACAGAATGAAGACGCCCCCATGCAGTCCGTCGAGCCAGAACTCACACCTGTCAGTTACGATCCTCTATGGTGGCAGGCAAGCCATCTATCCGAGCTGGAAGGTCTCGTTCCTCCCCCGCCTGTAACTGCCTCAAAGGTGACGCGCGCTGAGCGTCTGGCCCATTTCTCTTCACCCACACAGTCCTACGTCGCCAAAGTCGTGGATCCAACAAAGATCAATCGTAGCCTTTCCGCCAAGTACGCCTCTAATCCGTTGAGAGCGCCCACTCCACCACCGCCAGAAGTTGACTGGGCTACCGCTGCACACGCTTTGAGTAGTTTGCTGATACCCTCTGATCGTCAGACCCGCAGTTTCAGGCCAGAAGATCTAGCAGAAGTAAAAGCGAAGAAAGAGAAAGCCGCTGCACCGGCGCCAGCCGCAGTTCATGTCGACAAGTCAGGACGACAGTTGCGTGGTCGTAAAGCTGCTCCATCTTACGCTGAGCCTGGATCGGATGACGAAAGCATTTCTCGCCAAGAGTCACGGGCCAGTAGGCGCCAGACGATTGCCGACTTTGCACCAGCCAGTTCAGAAGCTCCAGCACCGGCGCGCTCTGCTTCTCGTCGCATGAGTATCGCTTCTAGCGTCTCATCGATAGGGGAAAACAGAAGCGTTCGTGCGCCGAGTATGGCGGCAAGCCGAAGAAGCGTTGCGCCTTCTGCGGCTTCAACTAATGGAGTGGCTACGAAGAAAGCAAGAGGGTCAACAGCGACGACTGCTGCGACAGCCCGTGTCCCTCAACGTCCGGCAGTAGCAAGAGTGCCCTCCAGCTATTCTGTCAAGGCGGCTGCGACCAAGGGAAAGGAGAACGACGGCGTTGATGCACTCACTTCAGGCCTCAAGAGGATCACGTTGAAGATGCCTTCAAAGGAGGAGCATGATGCACGAGAGCAGGAGAAAGCTGAGAAGCAAAAGGCGGCCGAAGCACCAAAGAAGACCACTACACGGAAGCCACCCGCTGCTCGCGCTCCTCCAGCGAAACCGGCAACTAAACCTGCAACGACCGCTAAGAGAGGCCCGGGTCGGCCGGCAAAGTCGTCGAAACCTCCATCACCTGTTCCCGAGGCCCCGCAGATGCAAGTTGCGGCTACTACACCTCTCGAACAACCGCAGCCAGTACAGACAGACTCGTCTAACGTCCTGCCACAGTCTCCCGTGCAAGAGCCGTTCCCGGATGCACAACCTTTGATGGAGCCTCCAGCTGTAGATCGTCGGATTTCTGGTGGAATCGTGCAACCGCCTACTGAGTTGCATGATATGGCTATAACACCAGAACAAATACGTGAACAACTCCCTATGCCGGCATTTGTAACCGTGTCGGAGCCACTCTCGGACGTCTCACCACCCTCTCGTGCTGACACGCCTCCTCCACCGCCACCGTCGAATATGTCACAGTTTGTCAACTACACGGCGCAAAGCTTTGGTGCAAACCTGGACTTTGTAACTTCGCCGCCGGACACATCGAGCCCACAGGGATCCGCAACTTTACAATGGGTTGCCAATACACACGCAGAGGATACGACCATGCCTGGTGTTCCGCACATGTCGCCGCCAAGCAAGAGGGCTGATCTACCTGTGTTCACAGCGAACGGTGCGATTCCGTTCGCATCAAGCTCGAACGAGTCAGCAAACAAGCCTAGGCCCGAGTACCCCGAAGTAGGGATCAAAAACGAAGACAACGTGAGGGACGTCTGAGAGGTCCTTGATACTAGAACAAGTCGCCATTGTAGCTCACGCAAGTGGGTTCCTCTTGACTTTATCAACTTCTTGTTATGCACATCGCGTTGCAATGTCGCGATTGCATCCTTCAGTGGTTATTGCCGGCTTATGCCAGGCATACTACGCCTGACGTTACCCGGATTGGTGTTCATTGGTGGACCTTGACTTGGTTTTAGCGAATCGGCGCACTAGCCGCGAATAATTGGAGTTGTCTTTTTCTTTGGGGAGAGATCGTCGATTGTAGACTCACTTAGGATATGCGCATGTAGAAGATAGATACCCCCCGCGGAAGAGTATGTGTGGGAGCAATGCCATAATTCTCTCTCCCACGACATCCCTTGATGGCATGACTACTTGAACAACAATTTTGGCGATGCAATCTGGCATGACGGCTGAACCGACGCCTGCAGGACTGGCAAGTCCAACACGACGCAAAGTACCAATACACCCCTCCTGCCACTTGGCCTGTACCCACCTGGAAAACCCTGCCTAAGCGCCCGTCCGAATGCCGTACTGGGCCGCCGCCATTACTGCAGGCCGCATCCAGCATGCAGCATCTCAGCACCGGTGTGGCATGGGCGGGAGCCGATGCCTAGCGCGTATTCCCTATCATGAGACTAGGTTCCGGTGTGGGGCACCTGGGCAGACCAACGCGCGACATGCGCATCATGCATGTCCTAGAGGTCTTGGCTTACGGGTGACGTACTTTCGGGTCCCGGCCTTGATTCTTGGTGGTGTTTAGTTGGCTGGCTGCCTTGGGCGGAGTGTGTGTAGGGACTTGGGAGGGTGAAACGCTGGCTGGGGCGAGCGAGCGAGCGAGCGAGTACTTAGGTGGCTGATGGATCTGACAGATGGGGGGTTTCTTTTCTTTTTCGTTGGTACAGTTCCAAGTTCTTGTTCTCTTTTTCTTCTTTGGCACCTTTGACAGGAAGCTTGGACAGTCGCGTGCATTGTTAGTCAAGGCGAATATAGTGGGTGCAAAGGTGCAAGTACCCGATTGAGCGGACGCCCCCTCTACCTGGCTCCACGTTTGCTCATAGTCGTACCACTTGGGCTCATTCTTCTTCCTTCATCTACTTTGCCCCCTCGCCACGAAACCACCAACATCAACATCCATCGCACCCTCAACAAACCTCGCACCTACAGGCAGTTGAACCTCACCAAGATGGCAGACACGGCCCCCACCACCGAGTCCAACGGCAATGGCAGCAGCCTCAACCCCTTTGCCAAAAAGGACTCGCACTCCGACCAATCCATCCTGCTCTACAAAATCACCACCACAATCTCCTGGCTCCTCCTCGTCGTCTCAGCAATCTGGACCACCTTCGCCGCGCCCTCGGGCCCACACTCACACAAATTCTGGCACAACAACCCCTCCACACCCTTCGCCCAGTCCAGCATCTTCACCTCCGTCTACGTCCTGATCATCTTCGTCCTACAGTTCGGCTACGCGTATGCCCTGTACATGAGCGACACCACATACGTCACTTCAGCCGCGAACCTCGGCAGCCACTTCATCGCCAATAACTTGCTTTTGTTCGGCTTTGTGCAGCTCTTCACGCGCATGCATTACTGGCTGGCGCTGTTCTTGCTTGTGCTCAACTTTGCGAATTTGAGTATGGCGTATTTCAGGCATAGCACTGCGCCAAGGGCTATTCATATTGGTACGGTTAGTGGACCGTTGGCGTGGAACTTTGTTGCATTGTACTGGGTTGGTGCTATTGCGGTGCATTCGAACCATTTTGCGGCGAGGATCGTGGCGAATGTGTTTATTTGGGGGTGGTTGGGCTATGGCATGTTTTTCTTGGTTGCGTACAAGGACTACACGATGGGATTTGCCCTCAGTGTGCTGTGTTTCTGTAAGTTCTTTTTGCCCTCCAGTTTTGCCCTGCTTTGGTTGAAGAAGATCTTTGCTAATTTTGGCTTTCTAGCAACCGGCGTTGGTCAGTTCCTCACTCGCCCGCATCTCTTCCAGTTCCAGTGGATCTTTGCCTTCACAATCGGTGGCCTGCTCTTCTTGCTTTCGCTTGCTGTTGGCATGCCCGGCTTGCTTGGACGCGATCCCTTCCCTCGTGGCCAGATTGTCAGCGAGGACAGGGAGAGGGCACCTTTGTTGGCTGATGACTAGGCGGTGGTTGTCGAAAAGGCACAGCGAATATGTTCGAGTGCTATTTTGCTTTGGAATGAGGGGACGAACATGCGGCTGGGCAACTAATAGGTGCAAGCTCTGGAAGTCGAGGCTTGGTGATATGCTAATTTGACGCATACCGCATTGGTTTTGGGTTGGCACGTGTATGCAATGGTGAACCCAGGCTACCGATAGCTCGCTCAAAACTATTGAGAAATACCGTCTGAGTAACGTATACGGCTCATCTTGATGATTTCATTGGTGACATCCAACTCAGCATGTTCATTACACTATCCACAGTCATGTATATACCACCCGCCCTAAAGCAGCAGATCCTGGTTCCCGTCATTTGGCCCAGGACTCATGACCATATGCTGCGGCTCATTCTGATTAACCACCCATCCACCCCCTGCACCACTGCTTTGATCGGCAACAGGGCTGCCACCAAACGTACTCTGCCTCCCCACACTGGCAAAGTACATGTCCGCATCGCTGACAGCATTCGCCATACCGTTTGCGCTTGTTGGCGAAAGGTGACCGTTGCCATTCGTAGTAGTGTCAAGCTTTGAGCGTTCTGCCGCGGAGCGCTCCCGAGCCTGCTGTGCTGCTTTGACGGTGGGTAGCTCGTGCTTTTGCAGTGCAGGCGAGTCTTGTAATTTACGTGGGCGGGCGCTGCGGAAGACTTGGTTGACTGGCTTGAGGTACACTGTAGCTAGCGTGCCGACGTTTAGACACATTTCCTCAAGAGTACCGGGATCGAGCTTCTCAGACTCTTCAGCTGTAATCGGAGGTTTCTCGCCCATGACGACCTGCTTTGCCTGCTCAGGTGCTGACGAGAGCAGCCGCCAGTACATGTAGCCTCGGTCGCGCAGGTCAGGGTTGTCTGTCTCTTCGGTCGCCCACTTTAGTACTTTTGGTACCAGACTGGAGCCGCGAGTAGGTCGCTGAATGAACAGCTTGACAGTGGCAGTGAGCAGTGCTAGTTGCACCTCATGTGTCTCTTCTTGGAAGGTGTCCAAAAAGTCTTCGAGAAGCACATCGGAGTCTTCTATTCGGTCTGCATATTGTCCGATGACCCAAATCATAGCCGCCTTCGCTTCCGGTTCGTCAAGCGAATCGAGATTCTCGCACAGTGTCGAGATGATCGACTCGTATTGGTTGGGGTATTTTCGGAAGATGTTGCGAATAACAACTGTCGCTTCTTGTACAATGTAAGACACCTTGGTGCTGACGAGCGAGAGAAGAGTGCTGATACAAAGTTGTGCTGCTGGTGCGATCTTAATAGCGAGCTTGCCAATGGCCCGTACGGACTTGCGCACAAAGTCGACATCGATCTCAGTAGCGTACCTAGGGCCGGTGTTAGTAGCTCCTACGTAGAGTGGCTGGAAGAGACTTACTCGGAAAGCTCCGTCAGCACCTCCTTGATGTTCCTCTCAGTCGCCAGCATGAAGATGAGCTCAAGCTTCGTGACTTTGACGTATATAGGGTCGTTGTATTTACAGAAGAAGACTCGGATATCGTTCCGGAGTACCTCTGGCCGGCGTTGTAGGATCAGAAGAGCATTACGAAGGGCTAAATATTGGATCTCGGGTCCTTTGGAGAGAAGCGTGACGAGCGGCGGTGATAGCTTGTTGCATAACGAAGTGACGACTTTCGGATCGCTGATGTAGTTCATTAGGTAGAGAATAACGCGAATGCAGGTAAGAACGACGGCAGAATTTGAATGAGAAAGGCGCGGTGAAATACGCTCAGCAAGCAGCCCAGCTTCGCTCGTATCTTGTGGGACATAGTTCATCATGGCTTCCAGGATGTACGTCTGACCCCACTCTGAGCAATCTGGAAGAATCTGAACAATCTTGGATGCGCTGGCATAGTCGATGGTGAGCTTGATGTTCTCACTCCTCTCCCAAATGTCCATGAGACCTGCCAGTGCGCTTGACACTACTGTGGGGTTCTCATCTCTCAACATGCCATTCAGCCTGTCGATGAGATCTGATTGTTCCACCAGATGCCGATCGTGGTCGTAGAGCTTCGCGACACAGAAGGCCGCGGTCTTCCGGACGTATGGGTCTGAGTCTTTCAGCAGGTTCTTCAGGTGTGGTACGGTCGCTTCGACGAATTCCCGGACGTGGACGTAGGACATGGTGCGTAGGGCGAGGGCTCGGACTAAGGGGTTGTTGTCGTGCATGTCTTCCTGTATGATGGGCAGTGCTTTGAGCGCAATGTCAGGTTTTATCCTGGCATAGTTGACGAGATACAGGAAACACCTGCCCATGTCAGCATTGCCTTTGCTCACAGGAACGTCACTACACACATCTTCTTGATCTCCAAGCTCGGAATGTGCATGCAGCCCACAATGTCCATGAACAGCGCGACCATGTCGTTGTTGCTCATGGTCATGTTGGCGACAATCTTCTTGAGGGCCGTCTTCTTCGCGGAGAAGTTCTTGTCCTTCTTGTTGCCATTGTTCAACTCGATGCGTAGTTCGGCGACTTTGCCCTGTGGAGTGCGGAGGTTCTGTAAGCGCGTGTTGTCAAAGGTGTAGGGGAGAAACATCATGGTGCCGACACATGCTCACAGCAGGGAGGCAGGCTGAATAGGAGACCATGTAGACTGCGCGTCGGGAGGTGTGGGTGGTCCGGATGACAAGGCCAACGTACCCTCGCAAAGAGCTTTGCATCTTGGCCGCCCTGGCTCATGTTGGGCTAATAATGTCGCGTGTGCCAGCTGGGCTGTTCCCTCACTGCATGTGCCTGCCGTGGCACAATCAGGATAACCTCCCTCGCGACTTAGCGCCCCTCCCTTGCCGTCCGGAGGCTGCGTGCGGGGTCCGATGGCTGATTCGCTCGTCTATTGCCTTCTTATCGTGTCGCGCATGGCAGAGGAACGTGGGAATCGGTCGGAGAAACGTGGAGAGGTGAAGGCTTCGACGGGTTTGGGAACTACAACTTTTGGGAAGCCTGACAGCGGTCAACACGGAGGAGGGGACGTGCATCCGCCAAGGCCGCCATGTGTGGACCTCTCCAGACGCCCGCTCCGCACCACCACCACCAGCCAACTTCCAACATTGTGAGACCGCGCATCCTGGTCAAAGCAACCACATACTAGAATTTCGCGTCCGCTGCTACGCTTCTACCAAGCCAAGCCATCATGTCCACCACGCCTCCGCCTCCCCCGCAGTGGGTGATTGACCTCAATTCGACGCCCGCATCCAAACCGAAGAACGCATCGCTCGCAGACCCGCCAGGCTACACGCCATCTCTGTCCAAGAAGGAGCGTTCCCAGGCATCAAAGACCCAGAGACAGCCCCCGACACCAGAAGAGATGGACACACTCAAGATGAAGAAGGCCTGGGAAGTCGCCATCGCGCCTGCGAAGCAACTGCCCATGAATGCTTTTGGTACGTACATGTCACGCGATATCCCACCACCAGCTGACTAACAACACCAGGAATGTACATGACTGGAAACACGCTGCAAATCTTCTCCGTCTTCATGGTCTTCACACTGTTCAAAACCCCAGTGCTTGCTGTACTCGGCCTCCAACGCACTTTCGCTCCCTACGAGACTCCCGGCACCTCTGGACGGCTCCTCGGTGCCAAGCTGGTTTACATTGCATGCAACATGTTGATGCTGGCACTGGGTATATGGAAGGTTAATGGCATGGGACTCTTACCGACAACAAGATCAGATTGGCTGGCATGGGAGAGCGAAAGGATATGGTCAGAAAGAGCAGTACCCAAGGAGTGGCTGTAAACCATCTGGATACGTATTCTGTGGTATTGTCTTGCCGCCTTCATTGAAGGAACTATCGATGAAAATCATCATCATCATGTCCAGCTCTTTCCTATTCTTACTCCTGATCATCTGTCTCTCAGTTCCGAACTCGTGTCGTTTTCTCCTAACCCATCTCCTCATCACTATCAGATAACAGCGAGGTAAGTATCGGCACTCGTGGTTCCGCACTACTCATCTCGTCGTCTGCCAGATTCGCATCTCTGTTTCAGAGAACCTGGTGCTATCGTCTGTCGAATCTGCTACATATCGCCCCTTCCTACCCGCATGACCTTTTCCACCCATAGTCACTGGGGCGTCTTTCAGCATCTTCGTCATCGTCTCTCTTCCGGTCGTTACTCAAGCACTAGCGGATCTCGGACGGCACGATCAAGCTCTTCGGCTATCACCAGGTCTGCGTGCAGTAACCTCATCACATTCCACGGCATGCTCCGCGGGCCCTCGTGTCGAATATCCACAGCTCGTGCATAAAGTCCTGAAAGACCAGTACATCCATCGTGATTTCCTGCAAGCATCATGCGGATAAAAGCTAATAGAACGAGGATTGGGTCGTCGCCTTCTCCGCTCAACGCAGGAAAATTGCTCACGGACGGCATGAACGGCGCCACATCGCTCCACTCAGTAATAACATGTTCCATCAACTCCAGCACAGCGCGGTTGTCTCGTTCTTCGGCGTCTTCGTCGCTTTGACTAGCTAAGGCGAAGTCGATGAGCTGTACATCTGGATATCCTCGGTACCGATGGTGCATGTACGTAGGGTAGAGATTCAGCATTACATTTGATGCTTCAATCTTTGCATGCACTGTACCCTCGTCATGCAGAAAGTCCACGGCATCGATCAGGGCGGCGCAGATATGTGCCACGAACCAACCTGGAATGCTGCCTTGGTTCTTGTTGCTGGCCTCGCCGAACTGCGCTAACGTGGGTCCGAAAACAGGGCGGAGACAAACGAACGATGTTAATGGCGAGGTGGTAAACTGAGCGCGCAGAACATACGAACCGACATGTAGCGTAGCGCGTCCCCCTCTTTTGTGCTGTCTCTCAATCTGCGAGTCCTCGTTCCGAAGAACGTTCGAGTTCTTGTGCATCTTAACTACCACCAGCTGCGGCAGCATCTTTAAATGCTCGTCCTCGAGAAAAGATGCGCTGTTGTACTGCATGTTCTCGTAAAGGACATCGCTCCAGTTCTTGTACGAGAGAAGTGACAGTTGTTGACGAAGACGCGTATTTCCGCGCACTGTCTGGTAAACGTTGTGAACGTCGGCCGTCCGATCCTGAAGGTCAACGTCCACTTCTTTCGTCGGTTCGAATGGAGGGGGCAGCGTGCGGGGTAGACAAAGGTAGACTCCTGCGGAGGATGTCGGTGTGGATAGTGTTTTGACAACGCGAAAGAGTTGGTCTGGGGGTTTGGGCGCGGCTGTGACAGAAGGGTCTGTAGGAGGCTCTTGATCTGGCGTCTTGGAACAGGAATCCATGGTTGTGATGTAGTGGTAGAGGATACAATTGTAAACTTGAGTGTGGAAAGAGTTCAGAGGTGAGACTGCTAGGGTTTGATGTGAAATTCAGAGTCGCGGTGACTGTGCGGACGATAGTGCACTCACTCAAAACACTACAGTGAGGTCATGGCAATCACATTGCACGTAGACGGTCTCACCGGACTACCGTGTTTGATTTGCCCATACAAATCAACTCAATAGGATGCTCGATGCGACTTGTAGTTTTATGGTGACTTTCAAGGACGACAAGTTCTACGCCATTTTCGATCGCCACTTCATCACGCTAAGAAACCTACACACATACTCCGTCTTCTATAACAACCTCACCTCCGACAAAGTTGTCATCTCTTTATCGCGACGGCCCAGCACAGCAGGCGGGTTTCGGGCTCAAGATCTAGGGATCCATCTCATCATGATGACTACGTGATGACCATGTTGGGCTTTGTGCACGGATTTTGTGATGAAGACAGTCCAAAGAAGATTGAGCATACGGCGTAATATTCTAGGCTGGAAAGGCTGCCGGCGTGGCTCGTATAGATATAATGGTGTTCTGTTCACAAAATATTGGTTTGAGCGGCTATAGACACATCTCAGACCCGGCATGCACCAAACCCACAGTCTACGCTACCTGTACGTCTTTGGATTGTCATCCTATTCAATCTTATCATACTCCTCATTACTCGTCCAATTCTTCGGATACCCTCTCCTGACCCGCCACTCATCCGCCTTGCATCTTAGCCTTTCGAACAAACTTTCCCGCCACCCGCCATCGCCGTCTTCCTGGAAACTCATCGTCTTCCCGAAAGGCCACGAAAGCATATTCTCAACTCTCGCTCCGTCTTTAGAATCCAGCAACCCGACAGCCACATCGGCAATCTGCGGTCGGCGAGCAGTGGCATAGAACACAGCGGCCGAACAAGTGTCGCAAAAGTAACGACACACGTCCGGTGAGGAAGTGTAATACTTCATTGTACCGACAACAGAATCTTTGGCGTCGATGAGATTCTTGAGATCGAACATGTTCTTTGGAAAGGGTTTGCTGTCATCTTTTCCGAAAGATATGTATTTCGTCTCTGTAAAGGTCCAGTAAAAGACGTCGCTTCCGCTTTGCAGCCGGCAGCTGTTGCAACCACAGAAGCTGGCTTTGAGCTTCCTGCTGGCAGGCTCAACACAGGTGGGCAGATCTTTCTCGGCCATTTGTCCGTAATCGCCTCGGCTGAGGAGCAGATCCACACCACCGCACTTACAGCGTATTGGCACGCTGTCCTCCTCCTTTGCTTCGAGTTCCGGGAGAGTTGAACATCCAGGCCAGTCTGCAGGTAGTTCCTTTGCCTCTACACCACGGCCGGGTGGTATCTCCTCGTAGCTCTTCAAGTCCACGCCATCGCCATTGAGAGCGCAGATCCAGGGACTGGCGCCCCCATCCTTTGTGTCGAGCACATATCCCATGCCACCGAATTTGATCAGCTGGCGATCTCCAATATCCACGTTATCCAGCGTACCAGTCACCACCCCCAAGTTCCTCCCTGGATCTTTGAAAGCGCAGAACATTGGGCTCGAACAAGTGGGACAGAACAGCAGCTCGAAGCGCTCCCAGGCACTGAAAACCTTGAGGCCGCTGATATCGACATTGGCGCGAGGCTCGGGCCAAGCTGTGAGAGAGGTGTGTAGTGAGCCACTAAGATGCCGGCAGCTTGTACAATGGCACGTGTGACCAGGTAGAGGAAGAGCGGATGCGGGAAAGGTGGTGCTGTATTTGTGGGTGCCGCAGAGGCATGATGCTGTTAGAGTTACCGTCTCAGTCGAGGAAGACATGTTATAGATAGAAGCTGAAACCGAGCCTGGTGTTCTTGCGGGGTTTTGTAGGGTAGGTATACCAAGTTTCATGCAATAACGACGTATCGTTACTCGAAGGGATACCCTCCAATTACCGCGCCGCATGTACCATGCCGTAAGCACTCTAACAAAGACTCTATGCTGAAAGTACGTTGCAGGTGTTGCTTCCGACGTAACGCTTACGTATGTCAGTGGATGTTGTGTCATAGGGCGCAAAGGGAGATTGGTTAGCGTAAGCGGGGCTCGCATTTTCGTCGTACCTCGCATTCTACATCGCATTTAGTCATGTGCACACAGAAACTCGTAGTTAGCGGCTTAGTAGATTCGAAAGTGGGCAACATCCCTACGATCGGCTGACGCTCTATAATTTGACCACTCGCATCACGTCAAATACGCCTATCTTCTGCTTATCTGACATGCCATCTTTCAGAAGACCTGTGACATGCTCGCCCTGCCGGCCGCGCTGGTTGCTTACAATCGTCGTGTCGCCTCGCTTGAACTCGCATGTTCGGCCTGTCATACCGCAGATCCATACTTTAACGTTGCCAAAGTGGGAGCCGTTGAGCAGATTCGTTCCATATGCTGAAGCCCAAGGCGCATCGATTTGCCAGGGATCTAAACAATCATGTAGCTCTGGCGCGAAAGCTGTGACGACAACGAGCTGTCGCTCATCTTTCGAAGTACTGGAGCCCGTTGGTGCCAAAGCGCCGCTTGGTGATGCGTTAACGTTCTTGACTTCATCGGTAAGCCACTTCAAGTCTCTTTTATGCTCCGAGTTGTGCTTCGCCACATCCCAAAGCTGTATGCCCTCCTTCTCGTCGAACTCGGGCATCTTTCTCAGCACAGCAGCTGTGTCTGATTCTGGAATCCTGCTCCAGAGTGTGCACCCTAACAACGTGATGTTTGTGCCCGGAATGTCACTCCTCGTCTCATATAGTACCTCGAGCTTTCCTCTTGTCGATGGCTCTTTCTCCATTTTATGCGCCAGCTGCAAGCCATCCATCCAGCCAATGCCGTGGAACTCCAAGGGACCCAGAACCAAGAAAACCTTTTCGTGGAGATTACACCGCCGAACAAGGAAAGAGAGATATTGTTCGTAGTCTATGAGTTTGCCAATGTTTCCGGCGAGAACAAGAAACGGTGCAGCGACAGGTATGTGAAATGTGAGATATTGCGACTCGTTGTCTAGATGGAGATCGGAAAGGACCTGGAGAGAAGTCTTCGGGCCAGAAAAAAGGCCAGATAAGCGTCGCATCTTGCTGGGCAGCATCTTTGTCGGACGGTCGTTTGAAATGAGGATTTACGCGGCGCCGGATTCGTGGACTAGGTATAGGAAAAGGTGCGGGTGGGGGCGGGTTGCGTTCTACAATAGAAGCGCCGCGAGAAAGATGAACCTGGGTATCTACGCTGAGGAAGGGCTACGGAAGTCAGCAGGAAGATTGGGAAGGCCTGAGAGGAACATATAAGTGCGGGCAACAAAGCCCGTCTTATGGCAGGATTTCAGCTGAGCTGCGCCATAAATTTTAGGCACGGGTCCTGTTCAGCAGCATAGCCGCATGTTTACTACTGTTCTCAGCGCATTTGGTGATGAAGCCGCATGAAGCATAACTGTAGTCATATTTTAAACTCTTTGCAGCTTCGCTGTTGGTTGTTGATGCGTCTACTCGGCGCATCGCGGTCGTCGGGTGGTGGCTGTGAGGAGCCACCCAGGAATTCAGCGCGGGCGGGACGAAATTAGATTTCGTCTAGGCTGATTTCGGATGGCGCGATTTCGGCCCCACCTCCGCCCAATTCACCCTTCTTTACCCAACAATCTGCAGCTGCCACGATGACCTCCACCACCAAAGTTCCTGATCAAACCATCTTCTCTTTGTGCTCATCGCCTATGGCTGTGGCATCAACCTGCTGGCTTGTGAAACCACTTAATTGGCGATCGCCCTCGCACCATGGCGCGCTGTCGATAAAAGCTCCGATGTCGTCAACAAACAAGCACAACGGTTCTGCAAGTGGTACCATTGGTACACCAGTAGGATACCTAAATGGCTGGCTCCAGTTTCTATAGTCCCATCTTTGAGGTTCTTACCACTGGACACTTGCGCCATAACGCGCTGACCTTGCTCAGAAACGAGTTCGAAGACCCGTCGTTGTGGTATGCTGCTGCGGCAACAAATCCTTCCCACCGGTACCGACCTGTGGCTTTCTGAACGTGCGGCTAAATTTATCCTATCAAAGCGATACTCGGGTGGAACAAAGTTCGTTTCTCTGTCCCGTCTCGAGACCGATCAAACTCGGCATAACACATGGAAATTGAGCTACAGCATCCACCACGCCGTTCAATGTGCGGATCAACGAACAATCAGAAAGAAAGCGTCCCGTGTCTGTTCTAAACGACTGCTTGGAACAAAAGGGTCTCTGGATGCTGTACGTTATCCGGCTAAATGGTAATCGCCTGGCTGCACTGGCCTGCAGCTTACCGGTTGACTGCAATGGTCTCCAACGTGCATAGTTGGCTTGTCGTTCTAGAAGGCTTTCTAGCTCAACGCTTTTCGCATTAGAACTCTAGAGGGGCGGCCGCAATGTGCTGAATACGACCAACGGAGATCTCCAAAGTGTGTGGCGATTTTGGCTGTGAGGCTGAAGCACTAATGTGCAATGGTTACACCATCGACGGCTTGATATTGCGATTGCACGATCTACGACTTTGATCCAGGGACTAACTACCCAGCAGATTCTAAGAATAGTCGTATACCGCACGAACCTATTCAACGTCCCCTATACGAGCGCGGTATATTACCTGCGTCTGAACGTGTCGATCCTCTTGACTGCCTTCCCACATCCGACATGCTTGATGCAGCTGACAACTGGATGGAAACCATTTCAAGAGATCGCGCTTTCGGGGTCCTCTCGAATATACTAGTATGCCTTGGCCAGCATCACGGGGCTTCCATTAATGGCGATGCAGTAAAAGAAAAGAAACCCGACTAGAGCGACTCTCAAGTAACTCATGCCGCTTCGCTCTATGAGGCGACTGTTCGTATCCGAGGTCCAGATGCATATGCAATATACTTTATGTATCCTGACAGCTTGCAATTGAAGTCTCGCCTCCCATGTTCGCTTATCCGCTAACCAGGCGCATCTTGCTCATCAACCCACCTGGGTTGAACCAATTGAAGGGCCGCTGACCTGACTTCCTGGCAGTTAGTTCCTCCCAATCCGGGAACTCCGACTTCCAGAATTCCATTGACCTTACTTCTGGATATCACACGACCTGGCTACAACCAACTACCATTGATCTGAAAGCTGAATGCAATGGTATATCAGACTATATGCAAGGCAGGCAGCGCTCGTATTCATTTAGTCGTGATACCAGCATTCAAGGTAACTGGGTACACTAACTTGTCAATCTAATATGCTCATGGAGCGAGGTCTAGTCTCCAAATGTGTAGGAAGCCATTTCTATAAGAGTCGAACATGTCTTATGGCTGTTCTTTCCAAATCTAACTCCACCATTCATTGTCTCTGTTGACTTCTACTTCATCTTCGTGGGCGAAAATGAAGGCTTTCTCCTACTTCAGCTATACCCTCCTGACATGTGCTTCCCTCATTGAAGCTCACCCAGGGATGGGTGACACGATGAACGAGATGCGTTATCTCGCTGCTCGTGAGAAGCGTCAAACATCGAAAGAACTCATCGGCGATCTCAAGACCCTGGCAGACTCCAAACTCACTGCCATCGGCAAAGATATCAAGGCCATCATCCTGGACCAAAAGACTGCCGAGTCAGCGACTATAGACGGCTCAATTCCAGCTGGCAACATCGGAAGTGCCGCCTGCAAAGCTGATCTGTGCTGCCATTGGAAATGGTTGGCGTACGAAATGACAGCCAAGTTCAACGGTACTTCTGGTCGCTGCAGCAAGTTCGCTCGTCAAGCTGTTCGTCTGGGCTTTCACGACGCAGCGGTGTGGTCTAAGACCAGCGGTTCTGGTGGAGCAGACGGCAGTATCCTCCTCAGCAACGAGATGTCGCGCGCAGACAACAACGGTCTTTCGGATATTGCAGATCAAACGAAGAAGTGGTACACCAAATACAACCAATATGGCATGAGTATGGCAGATATCATCCAATTTGGTGCCAACGTTGCGACGGTAGTTTGTCCGCTCGGACCACGAATTCGGACTTTCGTTGGGCGCAAAGATAACAGCAAGGCTGGCCCCACTGGACTTCTTCCTGGAGAAAAAGACTCTGCAGACAAGCTCATCAAACTCTTCCAAGATAAGACCATTGATGCTCACGATCTTGTCGCTCTCGTCGGAGCGCACACTACTTCGCAACAACACTTCGTCGACACCAGCCGCGACGGTGACCCACAAGACTCCACTCCCGGTATCTGGGACATGGCCTTCTATCCACAAACTACCAACAACGCTCCTGTCCGTGTCATCAAATTCCAAAGCGACATCAACTTGAGCAAGGATTCTAGAACAAAGCCTTCGTGGCAGCAGTTCAGTGACCCAGCTACTGCCCAGGGCCGATGGAATGCGGTATGACTACACAAGATCCCAAAAAAATTGCTCCTCTAACAAAATCATGTAGGACTATGCTAAGGCTTACACCCGCTTGTCTCTTCTAGGCGTAAACAACATTAACGATCTCAAAGAATGCACCAAGGTCTTGCCCGCAGAAAGGCCAAAATTCGTTAGTGAAGATCAGGTCTTGCTCGACAGGTGGCTCAACGGCGAATTCGATCAACTCAACAACTTAGTGGATGAAGCTATTCAGCTTACTGGTGTGATATCCTCTAGAGAAGAGAAGCCTTGAAAGCACAAAGGGCCTCAGTCCATTCATCCGTAGCCTTTATTGTTGCTCTAGCATAAGAAGCCCAGGCATTCACTTATTCTACAATATATGTCTATCCTATAGTCACTAACAGTTGTTCTCGACTCACCTCTTCCTCATTCACTGCCAGTGTCCTTGCGGCCCGCTTGGTTGGGGGGTTCACTCCGCAAACGCAGCTTACCAGCAGCTAGTCTATGCCCGCGATCAGTCACAGGCCTTTCCGTTTCCTCAATCGGTTTGCTACTTCCTTCTAGCTTGCTATCGAACGATATACATATTCACCGCTACATTCCAGACACGCATTCATTACATGCCATGGCATTACCACCCAATGTCCCCAAGTCTGCTATGGACACGTACGTGCCTATCAAGCTCATTAGCGAAAGCGCAAATGGCCTCATCCTTGCCGTCATTCCCAAGAACCTTGTTGGCCCAACCCACTCCTCTCTTCTAGCACTCAGGATTCCTCGTGCGAAAGAAGAACGTGAAGCCTTCCTAGAACAGCTAGAAAACCTTCTCGATATCAACTCTCGCCGCATCACCAAGGTCATCGACTATGACCTAAGAGGAAACTGGTACGTCACGTCTTTCTGCCACGGTTACGACCTACAATACCTCAAAGAAAACCTCTTCCAAGACGGTTTCCCACCTTTCCTCATCTGCAAGATCTTTGACGAAGTCATGGCTGCACAGGGTGCCGAGCTCATGCCGAAATGGATCTGTCACGCGGATCTGAGGGGAAGCAACATCATGCTGACGCCTGCAAAGAAGGAGGAGTTGCCAATCGTGAGAATTGTGCATCTCAAGGGTATCAGGGTCTGGGATGAGCAAGCCGTTGTCGATCAGGTGATCGGATTGCTACGATATCTCACTAACAGCGCATCATGCATACCGGAGAAATACCGCACGAACAAGAAGAGAGACAAGCTGAAGTATGTCATTGAAGACGAAGATACCAACAGCTTGAGGATCGGTGATGACTTCTATTCGTTCATTGCAAACTATGATCTGGAAGGGAGGATATCATGGGATGATCTCAAGAGTAGTTGGGTGAATGAGGCGACGGCCTTGATGAAGGAACTCTACGATGAGGAAAGGCTAACGGAGGTCATGGAACTCATTATGGAGCCAAAGGTCACAGCTGAGGAGCTTAGAGAGGCGATTGAAGACGGCGGTATAGATATCATTGATGATAGAGACTTGTAGGTCGAAGGGAGTTGACGAAGGCAGCGGACGGCAGGAATGAGAACAGAAGTAGAATATTCTAGCATGATATATCTCAAGTCTTCTGTAAGTACTATTGACATGGCCGATGGAAGAGGCGGGTGCACTGCACAGCATCGACATAGTGCAATCTTGTGGGTGATTACCTCTACCATGATATTGCGACATTGCCAGGTGGCTTCTTGTTCGCGTGATTATAGAGTTGGTTCGTGTACATTGTCATCTCTGAGAGAACCGCTTGACCCATACCGACACTCGTACTGGTAATGAGGTCATGCTTAGCAACTGAGAACACGACGCCTGACCTTGTGTGGCGTTACTCGACTTGGGCGGAATTAAGCCCTACAAGAATGATACAAGATCAACAAGCCGTTCCAGAGCGTTGACAACAATCGAGTCTCCAACAG
Organism: Alternaria dauci; assembly: GCF_042100115.1. Lineage (NCBI taxonomy): Eukaryota > Fungi > Ascomycota > Dothideomycetes > Pleosporales > Pleosporaceae > Alternaria > Alternaria dauci. The sequence goes on from NC_091272.1 coordinate 1,133,111, forward strand.
GAGTGTATTGGAGCTGCTAGTAGAATGCATCAGATGATATATAAACTTGCAAACAGTGTCAGGAAATAATCGCAGTAAGAAGATACAGCATTCGAGGCGGAATACGAAGAATGCTGTAGCCGAAGAACAACAGAAGATACTACATGACTCGACAATGATCGAGGACGACATCGAGAAGTTATCAGAAGCGCCTGAGCTGAAGATAAATGATGATTGCTTCGACTTGGCTCCATGAACGGGTGTGTAGACGAGGAACAATGGGACCAACTACGCCCAGCTCGAGGGAGAATGCAGTATCGACGTCGCTTGGATCCTGTAGGTCGTGTTTTAATAGGTAAGAAAAGAGCGTAGTCGAGGGGGGTCGCAAACTGAATAAGGTCGCTGTTAGCTCTAGAGCCAGACGCCTCGTTCAAACCTCCAATGTGTCAAGTTCGAGTCTTTGAACTACTCAGGCCTGGCCTATTTTTCGAGTCCAGTTTTTGCTGATTCAAGATGTACCGATACCTATTCAGCGGACGCATAGAAAAGAAAAGAACTATACAGAGGGTGGTTGGAGTGTAGTTCTTTCGAAATGCGACTGGTGACGTAGGCCACCAGAGTCCAACGCAAGGGAGCTGGCACATCCCCGGTCCTATTTCCCAGACTTTTTCATTATCTGCCACGGCCATCCGAGTTGATTTTTCGAGGAAGCGACACCCGTGAAGTCGAGTAAAGCCAAAGACTGCGGGACATCGGAGGCTGTAGTTGTGACGAGCCGTCATCGTTAGTGCAGCAATAGCTATTGCCAATGGCTCAGGGAGGGGCTTCCCATCCCTGTGGCGCAGCGATGCGCGTGGATTGGGACGAAGACCGCATATGGAGATGGGAGGAGTCAGACGTGTCTGATGAAGTACGGATGGTTCCTTCTTTCTGCTGTTCAAGGCTTTGGAGTCGCATCGCCGCTCTTATGCATGTCGTCGGCCCCAGGCTTTCCAAGGTTCTATTACCATGCGGGGTTTCCCAACCCAAAGCCAGCAGAAAAGCCACCTTTACCGTCAGATGGGACAGGAGACTCTATGGAGGAGGATCTTGCGCATACAGCGCAGGATTTGGAATGCGTGGTAACGCTCTGAGAGGTTGGTGGCGATGTCGCTGAGCTGGTGGAAGAAGGCACCTCCTCCAGCGCACGGACCGGTTGAAGTTCGTTGTTGCTTCAATTCTCTATACCAATTCCTCCCTCAAGACCACAGACTTTCCCAACTCGATCATCCCCAACACAGCGGTGCAAGGATGTTGAAGCCACTACTGTCGACAGAATACTCCTCCTCATACCGTGCAGAAGCTCTGCTCGCTGCTCGCTTGCCCCCATAGCACAGGAGACGCCCGAGAGCTTGACCGAAGCCGCCGAATCCACGTCCTCGACCACCTTGCCTACGATCGCCGCACATCCCAGCAAGACTTCGGAGATGCTCGAGAGCTTGTGAATACTCACAGCGATCACCTCGCGCTGTCGATGGGCGTGGTCAGGCGATGTTGGCGCGACTCCCTGCGTCTCTAGCGACTCCCTGCGTCCGTCGCGAGCATCCCGCCAACTCTATCCTGCCCCGCACCCGACTTCCTACAACACAGTTAGCATACCTGTCTGACACCATACTGTATACCAGAGCCGGAGCATCACGTTGCTAGTCATCCGTCTGACGGCCTTCAACGTATCCTCGATTTTCGCTCGCTACATCGACGGCGCAGTCGAACCTGCCCGGAAATACTCTGAGCCGCCAAGCTTGCGGACGCATCGCCGCGTCCACCACCATACCCTGACACCTACTATCGAATCATTATATGGTCAAGAATGACTCTCGGATACCTCTTACCTCCGTTCTCATATCCTCATACCGGTTCCAGATCTTCGTCGATACCTAATCCTATGTTCTGGCTTCCATATATGGCATGTGGCGGGCGTCTCGGCCTGTGTGGATGGGTTGACAGACGGCGGCAGCAAGGCCTACGCCCATGGTGGTGCGCACTGCTCTCCGATTCATCTCCAAGGAGATGCTTCACAAGGGAGCCGGGAGGCAGATTCAAGCTCCCACAAGACACGTGTTCGGCGATCCGATCAGGGCCATGTCTTGTTCCGAAGTCTGCCCTGAACACAGACAACGGTGTCCTATGCAACGTCATTGCTGATATGCAATCCTCAGACACCATCGTCTACCACAAACTCACGAAGTCGAAGTCGACGTCCCCTTTCTCAGTGCCTCTTCGATATCCACTGCTTGCAGTCGAACCGAATGCCGGGAGCGAAGGGATAGATCGTTCAACTTCGTGCCTCTCCTACCCCGTCTATCTCTTCATTCTCAGTACTAGCTCTATGATCCGCAATGGTGAGAGCAGCCTCCGACTTTCAATTCGGGCGACCCTCAGCCGTTCTAGAACTGTCAAGCATCAGCGCACCATGCAAAAGTCAAGCTGCTGCGCGCTTCAGTCTAGGAGATTTGGGCCTACGCATCCGTTTGGAAGCTTTGTGTGGTATGGTCAATGTTGTTGATCGTCGCTGGAAGGAGAGGGTTCTGTTCGTGGGAGGCTGATGTGTTTGACACGAGCCTGATGGCAAATTTCCATCCCAACAACCCTAGTGCGCTTTCGACATGAGGCTTCCCATACACGAGATCTGGCTATCCGAACGAGGCCGCGTATCCAATGATCAAGAAGACCGCGTGGCCTTCGCAATACAGGCCTTCTGACAATGACGGAGTCCCCAGAGAGCGTTCAGTCATGTAAGCTGAACACTTCGCTGTCCTCATAGGCGGTACAAACTTTGGCGAACCTGAACACGCCAAGGAGCTTTTGCGACCAGGACTCATGATGATGAGACAAGTCGATCCATTTCCAGTACATCCTTCGAGGTAACGGAGAGCATGTGCGTACCGGACCGATCTCCATTTTCGGCAGCTTTGGTCATATCAAATGACAGTGAGTTCTGTGTAGGTGCCTCTACCATGCTGGCCTCACCAGGACGGCTATGGCGCAAGCTCAAGGGGCCACGGGCATGACATCGTGTGGCTGCTATCACAGCGGACCTAACAGGAGTTGAAGTGTACTGAGTGTGGCTCGTACTTCTGGCGTAATCATCCGACAGCGAGAATACTAAGCCACTCTCACAAGGAGTTTGTGGCACGACTGATGCGATTGCTTCGAGCTCAGCAGGTATTCCTCTGCTGAGACGATACGATGAACTTGCGCAGGATGGGCGCCAGAGTAGCCGGATCGACAGACACCTTGCTGTCACGCCGTGGCAGACCTTTTTCTGGGTCAATTCGGCGATGTTGCACGCTGCAGACATCAAATGATGTCTCCTGGATATCGTGGACACCTTTGTCACAGCGCGACCATGCTGGTGAGCCTGATTGTTGCACGTAGTTGGTTGCTGCAAGTGCCGGTCTTTTCGCTGCTTCCAAGTTCGCCAGGGGCACCTGCCGTGTTGAAGGAAGACGGCATATCCCGCCATGTAATCTTCCGACGTCCCCTCTGTGCATCAAGCTCCTGACCATCTCTTCCTTAGCGACGTTACTCTTTCTCTACCACTCCGTTTTCCGGTCATCTCTTTGTATTCTTTTCCATCTCTTTTCATCCTTCTTTCCGTGTATGAGTTGAGCCTCAAGCTTTTCAATAGCTGTGATTGGCTGGTGGTGCCATTCCGCGAGGCTCTCGCTAGAGGTCATGTTCAATGAACGTTCCGTCTCGCGGTTTGTCCGGTAGCGAGACAATTGACCGCCGTCCTCTCGGGACTTAAGAAACGGGCTGTGTTCTGACACGGGCGAAGGGTTTGCCGTAAGCCCACTTGCAGGGCGTGAGCCTCTTGGACAACGCAGATCTGGACCGACATTCCGACGGACATTGTGCGTTCCGAACTTCGCACCGCCTTGAGCATGTCATTCCAGTCGACATGGCTACCACCAGTCGAATGGAAGAAAATTCCAATAACCTTCTTGAAGCTCCCGCTGCGGCTCCGTTGTTTTTTGTCGTCGCTACATCTTCCAGCACTCGTACGCAAGGGAATGTCTTCGCCAGATGTGCCGTGCAGGCCTCCCAGCATGCCCACGCATCGAGAGCTTCGGCCAGCCCGACCTCCCGTCCTATGCCATGATTCTCGTTGTGCCTCCACTCATTCAGGTATGCCGAAATTGTCCTGGTTCTTGGATTGCTCCCCATATACCGCCCATGATTGTCGCTGAGCTCGTATACGCTTGGGGACGGCCGCGGTCAACGATGGACGTGTGATCGCATGCGAAGGATAGCGGTCTTCGTTCGGCCAGACTATCGGGAAGGGGTGTATGGCAACTGGTCGTACGTGCAGGACTTTGCCTGGCTTCTGTTAGTCCGCACACTGAATGTCTTTGCTATGAGAAGCTGGCGCAGATGTCTGTGTTATACCTTACTTGTCCCTCACCAAAGACAACGGCTGTCGAAAGGGATGGAATTTTTGGTTTCCGCATGAATGACCAACCCGTCCGACTCCCTTGTCGCCAGAGGAGCTTGTCGTCCAGATCGCCTTCCCCCAAGACTTGCAGTCGCCGCGATTCAGCCACTACCGACGCTTCAACGCACTAGTCCGGTCAATTCCCGAGGACCTGAGCTGACATAGTGGAGTAAAACTCTTGCCTTCCGCCGTTGAGAAGTCATGTAGGCTGGACCCGCTGTTTGCTGCTTGTCTTCTCCTTTGAAAGTCATTGCACAACCGACACTCAAAGCAATGCCAGTCATAATGCCGACGATGAGCGGAGTCATGTTTCTTTGTACATGGGAAATGACTGTGGTTTGTCAGTGGACACCAGGCATGGTCGGCGCATTATCCACGAAAGGCACTGCCCGCTGCCTATCCCTACGGCTGTGTTTCCAAGATGTTACCTACTGGATGGCATGAGACGTTCAGCCTGCGCATAGCAGACTGCACGCTGCATGTTGCTCTTCGCTTTCGTAAGATCGACGGTTCAGCTCTGCGTGTGTTGATGTCGCGATGCCGCGGAGGTGGTGTAGACGTGGATTGTCCGCAGCCAGAAGTCAGTGACTGCCTCGAGTGGCGTACTGAGTTTGTGTCGCTGATCGCTTTATCTGAAGAAGAAGAGTGTGTCAGCGATGTGCTAGCACCGTATGCTTGTCGCGTTGTTGCTCGTCGCTGGGAACGGACGTTGAAGCTGCGACTTGAACGCGCTCTCTCGTGATACCTCTCTCCCAAGAGTAGAGAAGGGTTATAATCGGGAGAAGAGTGACTTACGAACCTATACGATTGAGACTGTTCCCTTCCGATGCCCGGTCTTTTCGTATGGGCGCTGGCGGTACCACCGGAGAGGTTGTTGTCGGCTGGCTGCCTCGTCAGCGCAACATCCGCAGATGCGATCGAAGAGTGTTACAGACTTGCCTGACTTTTTGATCTGTCGCACTGAGTTCTCCGCCTGCTTCTGCCGTCAATTTGAGGTGGTTTTGTTGGCATGGAGTGATTGTTGGTGGGGTGGCCACGGACTCCCGCACGAGAATGCAAATAGGAAGCTGAGGCATCGACACACTCTCGTGGAAGTGCAGATATCAAGTCAACCGGACAACTTGAAGCGCGAGGGCTTGCCTCTATTCTTTTGTAGTGGCCTTGCATTCGGCTCCATCGGCTACGGATTTCGTATCATTACAGCACTTCCGGGCGCTCTATGCATGCTGTTATTATCCCGGACGGGATGATGGTAGCAGAGTCCAGGACATGTTGCGGCCAAACCACCACTGCATTGGACCTAGGGATTGCGACTGCTGCATGAAAACCCTATCGAGCCGTTTCCCTACTTGTTGCAGGGCTTTGACACATCAAATGCATCTACGGAGTTCGACTACGTTCTACATGTTGCTGTCACATTTTCACATCGGCTGGCTACTTAGACATTTCAACTGCATGGGAGGCTTGCAACGAGCTTGTATCAAGATTTGAATCACAGTGTCTGCTGCCCACCAGGAAAGCGATGCTGCCTGAAGCACGTAACATTGGTGACATGGCTACGCTATCACATCCCTCGTTGGTCATTTGGACCATGCTGCGCGCATGATGAATGCGATGATTAGCCAGCACTACTATCCTGGATGCGTGGCATTTTGCCATGGACGCTATCATCTTCGTCCAACGTGCTCCACGCATAGTTCATGAATACTGCCATGAAGTACACGATGAGAGTCATCAAGGCGCTAGGGCTTTGCAATGCCTGAATGATCTGTGTGTATCATCGCGCCTTTGCATTCTAGTGCCTCATCCTCGTAGAGAAGTCGGCCGGTGATTCGCGAGAACTAGTAAGAAAGTCAGTCTCCTTGATACTAGGAGGGGTAGTCTGCGTTTTAAGCTGCTGGGTGATTAAGAGCAACCGCCTGTCCTCGTTGAGTTGCTCGCTCACCAGAAGTGACGCGGTGATTTGAATTTGCCTGGCACATACCACAACCCAATCCAGTTGGATATATGTATGGATTAACCGGGCTCTATTCCATCAACAAAACACTCACTAACTCGTGGCTTAGGTTCAAATCAAACGACGGCATGAGATGTAGGCAATCGACACCGAGCTGAACTCATTTTTTGCTCTTGTGTTCGACTCTCCGTAAGGTCAAACATTGAGCCGCGCGTCGAAACTTTTGCACTCTGATGCTTCCCATATCGCTGGCCCCGCACTTTTGCAGTGGTATCCTGGCACTCTCTGTGTCTTTGGTGGCACGGAAGTTCTACGTGACCTTTTCTTTTGCGCCAGTTGGGTATTGGTGAACGGGAATGATAGTATCAACGTCGACACAGCGCAATGTCCATACACCAACAGAGTTCTGTTGGGTATATACATACTGATATATTGATCTCTATTCCATCAAGAAACTCACTAACTCGTGGCATAGGTGAAAAATGCAGGCTTTCGACATCGCAGCCGAACTTTCTTTTTTCCCTGGTGTTCGACTCCGTCTACGCTTCTACGTGAAGTTGGACCTTTCTTTTTTGCTTGTGATGTTGTAGTGAACGCGAATAGCTGCTGAGACCTCATTGTGTAGCACAACCTCATGTCCTCGGTCATCAGCAAATGAGCCATTTATAGTACATGCAAACCACTACTAAAGCTCGGGCAACTACGTGGTAAGCATAAGGCATGCAGAGAATTGTAGAGCAATAGTCACAATGCTTGTGGAGCTGATGGCTGTATTCGTTGCACGGAAGCCATGATGCACGCAGCAGACGAGATGTATTTTCGACAACGAGCACTCCACACTTGACGACTTTGGGGAATGTCGCAATTTGTTAGAACTTGGGTCAATTGAAAGACAGACGCCATTCATATCACGGGGAGGAATCAGCACAAGTATGCTGGTCGATATCGAGATCCTGGGGCAGCGGATCTGATCCAGTGTTGCATGAGTACCACTCTAAGAACAGTTCACCAAACCGAACCATTTCTGGTGGAATCTTGACGACTCCATTCAAAAGTTATCCAAATCAAGATTCCTACGCTAGGATACTCTGAGTTTGTACGAGTTGATCTATTCCTCACTTGCAGGTATGTTCGCAGTAAACGGTTTTTTTTGGTACTGCTTTCTGCAGTCCCGCAGCGGATATATTCTATTCTGGGGTATAGCTACGTGCTCCTCCGCCGACTTTGTCTGCTTCCCGATGATCTTCCTCAGCTTACTGGTACCAAAATCTACCGCTATAATACTCCCAGGTGCCCGGAGAGCGTCTCTTTAGAGCTTGCATGCACGCGTCGTGGCCCTCGCCCAGGCATCGATCCACAACTTCCTCGTATCTGTCTGAGTCCTCTATGCTCCTGGGGTCTGCACTACAAGGCTGGTCGAGATACACTTCGTGTAGCTCAGTAGCAACGGTGAGGAGTGCAGACTGGACTCGAGCCACTATCTTTGTACATGCGCCTTCGAAATCTTTGGAGGTCATATCCAGTAAATGCTCGACTCCACCGATGTCTTCAATCCCTGGTTGAACAACATTATTTATCGTTCGGATGTATGCCTCCTCACGCAAGGCGAGAGCGCGGCTTCGCTCGCTTTCTGCAGTGCGCCAGTCCACCTGGACGTGGTGGCGTGTGTGGTAGTAATTGCCTAAGCTAGCGCAGTATTCTGTCTTCGAATGAGGATGGCGGCGATGGTAGGCCTTTGCGTCCTGCAGTCCTGCGGTGCGACCGTATTGAGCCGCTGTAGTGTCGCAGTATATCCCAGTACCGTTCAACTGATCGGGTCTAGGCGGCACTGTGGCATCGCCTTCCTTGGTGTTTGTGATCCGGAACATTGAGTGTATTGGTGCGACCGCGGTTTGCTCATGCTCTCCGTTCGGGCCTATGTAGAAGACTTGTACTTTCTGATCTGAAAGTACATTACTGATATGCGCTTCATGGATCTCGATCGAGGGGTCAAGGTCTGTTCACGTTAGATCCTGATTGGACTTGGAGGAGACTGAAGTAAAGACGAACCTTGGTAAAGATACGCCATCAGGGGCGCGAATGTTGTGAGGACAGCGGTGCATCTGTTGAAAGAGAGAAAGGCAAGCCGGCCGCGAAGAGAAAGGAAATCGTCCTCGACGAGTGACACCGTGTCTGGATAGGCGGCTTCGAAAAGCACAACGATTTGACGCCAGTCTCCGTGTTGCTCTCGATACACCTTCTCTGCTATGACCGGCAGGAGATTGGTCGTGTCGGCGTATTTGAGGAACAACATGTGGATCAACCGCTCGATGCGGTGCAGGTGCCGGATGCTCTTGTCGCGTCTCTGGCAGTTGAAGCTACAGTAGACGTCGGGATCGAAATGGACGGGGATCTGTGTATCACTCCCGCGCGTCCTCAAGTATGGTTTGGCATTGCGAACCAGACGACCGCAAGCGATCTCGCGACATGTGTTGCTTACTCGCGGTTGAGACATCTTCGTGTATGGCTTGAGGGTGCTTCGTGTGTAATGGAGATATGAATTGGTCGTCTCAGTAAAATGTCACCAATATCGTGGACTGGAAGAAGGTGAGGCTATTCGAACGGTCTAGGGAGATTCGTACTCAGGCCGACCGTTTGCATGAGACCTTGCGGTCGCAGTGAACAAGGATGTGGGTCTCTCAATTTCACACTGCAATTACGATGCCAATGCGAACTATACAGTCGCAGGCGCTTGGAATCTCGACAGAACTTGCAGTCACCATCGCGAGGAATGGGATTACATACGTGGAGATTTGGGAAGAAGAGCTCATGTTGGTGCCAGGATCATCTGGGGCTAAAGAGCGGCATATGGTGCTCAAGAGTTTGGGTATCATGATTATGCTGGTGTCTAAACTACATCCTCTCGAGATGAACATCTTCACAGTTCTACCTGCCCTCGAAACCCACTCGCTCAAGCCTCAAATCAAGCCCGTACGTAAGGTAACCATCGATCAGCATCACTCAAATGCTTTGCAACAAAACGATCCCTTCATGACCCGAGACTCGCTCCAGAGCTTTTGTGATCATGTCATGCCCGGCGCCAAAACATGCTCGGGCGATGAGCTTGTGGTGTGTCTCCGTGTAGTGGTCATCAATATCCTGGCGATCTAGGTTGGTCACCAGCGACCGGAGACTGGTCTCGATGGAAGCCACAATCTCCCTCTCGAAGTCTGCCCACTTCGCCTTGTCTTTGTCCAGTAGAATCCTAGGTCCTCCAAGCGCAACCATCTTCGCGTAGAACTCGTTGTTGACTGTTCGGATGATCGCCTCTGCCCTGTAACCCTTATTCATACCGATTCGGTGTAGCCGATCGAGTTGGGTTTTGTAGGCACCACCAAGCCGTGTGGAGGATCGTGGTCGTGCAGGATAACTACAGACGGCGTATATTCCCGCTGGGCGAAGGTATTGAGCCGCAGAAGCGTCAATGTACGATCCGTCTTCTTCAACGAGTCCGTCAGATTGTGGGTAGGCGCCGGAGTCGAGGATCTTGAACATTGTGTGGATAGGTGCGACCCTCTTCTGCTCCCAGTTGATGACATCGATACAAACGACGGGTTGGGTGGCGGAGACGTCGTTCAAGTCTACTTCTTCGACTGTGATCGGGAGGTGGAGGTCTAGACGGTGTCTTGTTAGCGGTCAGGGTTTACTGTTTGCGACTGGATTTCGACGCACCCTCGATCAACCAAGCCAGGATACCAGCAAAGATCTTGCACACGAAGACGCAATAGTTGTGGGATCTCAAAGCGTCCTCTGCATCAATGGAGGTGTATCCAGTTTGCTGAGCAACGAATTCGTCGCCCAAGTCTTCTCTGTGGCAGTAGAACAGATGTAGTTCGTTGTTGACCGTCTCTTGACGCAGAAGTACGCGGGGATCAGCCACTCTAGTGACGAGTGTGAAGATCTCGATCACAAGTGTGAATATGCGATTGATGGCATGTCGCTGTTGCACGGCTTGCGGATTGCTCATGTTGAAGCGTATTTGCTTGTCGTGTTTGTGTAGGATAGGAAGGCCGCGGCGAAGAGAGTGTCGCAGTGATGGTTCTTTCAAGGTTGGAAAGTGTCTTGGGCTCAAAAAGGTCGAACGTGTGTGCGGGGTGTGTCGGAAGTGAAGGAGAGCTATCGACCTTGGTGTTTTGATCTCCCAGCGACTGGACCTCCCCACGCCATATTGCGAAACTGGCCAACCATATTATTCACGTTCACTTTCTCTTGTCAACACACAAGTCAGGCAGCTAGAAGGCTGCATTTTCGTTGCATCTGTTGACCGCAAACACCTTAGATGCCCGTCTGAAAGGGCGGTGGGGTTTGATGGCCCGATGCGCAAGCTTTCAGAAGGCCAGCCACGCCAAAATCTGATGAAGCGAGTCTACAGATCGAAAGCGAGATTAGGCAAGCTATTAGAAGAGAATAGTTGGCAAAGACTACGCGATCCTTACGGGATGCTCACGTAGAAGAGCTGGAGGGCCACCACGAGTTGTCACTTCACGCGCTGGTACTCTATATAGCTGCGGCAGGATGACCGTATGCAAAAGCCGGACAATACCTGACTATTGGGTCTTGGATTAAACTATGAAACAGAAGATTTGATGCTTCTAACTAAGACAAGCGCGGCCGACACGAAATGAAGGCAGTGAATTTCCAGTTTGGCAGATCTGCTGATGAGCCACGGGGTTGTAAAAATGGATGTATCTCAACCATACAAAGGCTGCGAGGCTCTCAGTAGTGCAATTAGTTGTTCTCTAGGATATGTGTTAGCTTTCCTGGCCCATGTTGCGATGGGAAACAGGTCATTGCGCGCACTGTCACCTGGCCAATCTCCGCACCCCCGCCACACAACTCCTACAGGTGAACCTGAAAAGCAAAAAAGATTTGCTCCAACTCCCTGTCATGGTCAGTGATCGAAGCAAAAAAAAGATGCCGTACCGCGGCTTTATACTCCTTGGAGATTCGCACTGTTTGAAAAGAGATTAGCGAGTTCTTGAATAAACGCAGGACGCGGAACGCTTGCACCAAACTATCTAATACATAGTACACACTCTGGTTAAGCCTAGTAGTGGTGAGATGAAGAGCAATTAAGTGTAATATATAGTCAAAAAGGTATCTGTTGGTATAGTGGGGTATGAGATCTAGTGACCGCCTTCGCGAGGATGAACGACGGGAGCCTGTACGAACGCCAAGCTCGTGTGTCTTGTAAAGTTCACCCTCCTCCCTTTAGGATCTTCCATGATTTTGGCACGGATCTGGTGCTGTTTGCACCAGTATTTGGTATTTATCTCGTCAGTGAAGACACCATCTGCCTGGCAGCGCTTTTTGACCTGTTAACGAGTTTGCTTCTCCATACGAATATGTGATCATCACCATCGCAGATTAATACTCAAGGCATATGCATTCATTCATTCATATGATTTGCGTGCATGATATGGTTTAGTATGCATCCAGTATCCATGCTGCATCGTGGATTTTCTGTACATCGATACAGAATCATCGTACGGAATTGTTTATGGTGCAGAACAATCACGCGCACAGTTCTTTGGTAAAAAATGCGATAAACAGGAAGCATGCCATGTTCACGAAGGTCTTGACATGTAGTCGTACGCCGTTAAAGACTGCTCCAGGTCACATAAGCTGTCGCGCGACTTGCTGCCGGCAGCGCACTGCCAATCGTATGACAGCAGTCCGGAACCGTATCTTACTGAAGACGTGACATCCAACATTATCGTATCTGAAACCACCAAAGCATTGTATTCCACCACGTTTTATAAACCCTCCCTTGCATGCGCTCGTCCGACCGTCTCCAAGCATGCGCGCTGATCACTCGTGTACGTCGAGCCTTTCCAGCCCGCTGGTAAGAGGCAAAGCGTGTTATCGCTGTTTCTTTGGATGGCGCGGATAGGTGGTAGTGACGACTGCAGGACGGGTGAGTGGGCAGTAGAGTGCAGGGACAAAGTAGCCTAAGACATGTCAGTTCGCGGCTCCTCATAATCGTTTAACTGTACGTACCTTAGCTGCGCTCCCATGTCTGTTCAAAAGGTTCCGTTCTTGAAAAGAGACTATCTGAGTCGTTTCCAGCGTCCATGTGTTGCTTGTAGTCCGCAGCCACGCCGAAGTGCCACCTATTGTCATAATGTCGCAGAGGTCCTCGAGCGCCGGCGCTCAGCCATCTCCTTCATGTTGTATCTGACAAAGCTCCACTTGGCGTACGACCATGTCGTTGTGATCCGCCTCGATGAGCTCTGCGCCAATGGCAGCCAGAATCACCTCGACCTTACCTGCCTTTTGGGAAACGAGAGCGAGGAGAATAAAGGGACTTTCGCCTTGGAGGAGATCTAGCTCATGCATGAGGTTGCAGAGCTTGACCTGGAAGTATTTGAATGCGATGTTGTCTTGGCCAGGCCGATCAAAGTACGTTTGTTTCGGCATTTGGATCGACGTCGTTGGCAGTGTGGAATAGAAAGTGGTATATCCATGCAGTCACACTGTATGTTCGGGCGCCGAAATTCGTATTGATATGGAGAGTTGTCTTGGTGCGAAGGACGCTGATATGGCCGTCATCCTTTGGCTTGATCCGACAAGCCTGTTCGATTGCTGCAAGGGCGGCGGGATAGTCTGAGTTCGAGCTTCCTAATTCTGGTCTGGTATAGTAATCATCGTACAAAGACGTACGGCTCGCTTGTCAGGTTGCTGGCCGATATAGCCATCTTGAAGTTGACTGACCTTTGTTCCCCTAAGAGATCTCTGCCGTACTGTTTTGCGTAGTCGACCAGTGCAGTTTCCATGACCTGCTTCTAGCTGACCTGATTCCGCACGTCGTCGTGACGAGCAGCTTCTCAGGGCGACTTTGCAGAAAATTCTGAAGATGACGCCAATTTTGTGTGAGGGACTTGGATAGAGGAAGCGTTTCGGAGGAGCAAGGCGCTCGCGCTTCCGCGCTAGCAATATCACCCAAACACCCACACTACGAGCACAATTGACACCAACTCTTGTTACCCCTCCCTTCTTTCGCGTCATATCATATCTTCTCCTAAAGCTATGGCTACCAATCCACATGTAGTCAGCATGCCCGTCACCGCACCTCCCCCGCCCCTTTCCCTTCGCGAGATCCTTCTTGTACACCTCGTCGTATTCCAAGAGGCGGTCTTCAGCTACCATGTCCATGAGTTCAGCGTTGTCGAATGTCTACAAAGTGTTCTCAAGACACTCTTTCCGGTACGCCTGATTGCGTGGAACAGAGAGTCGACACCGAGGCGCCCCGACATATCAAAAATCAACACAGATCGTCAATATCGCGCTTCGATAATGTGGATGAAATGCGATACCTTCTGCGCCATCATGCAGCCTTTCGTAGATCAGCACCTCGACAGTAAGATCCCCAGACATATTACGAGTTGCGCCGTCGACTACTAACTGACCATTGACAGAGCTTCTCGGCCTCAGCAACCCGACTATATGGACAAGTTTTCGTGCCGTACCCGACCTTCTTCTTCTTACGGAGGTGCAAGATTTTGACGACCCACCCGATCACTCCGTTTTGATGATTACCACCGACAGTCACGGCGAAAAATACTTCTTCGATGGTACTATCGATCAATACGGATGGGACTGGCGGACAAATTGGCTCATGACTGAGAAAGAGCTTATGGAAAGCCACATAGACCTGAGTCAAGTCCCGTGTTTTCAAGACGACGACTTCGAAGATGTCAAGGCTACTCGTGCGGTGGCAATGGGCATGGACAACGAGTACGGGTACTGGGCTATCGCGAGTAGGCGTATGGAGCAGATATTCCGGCAGATAGACTGGGATGCTCTACGTGGATGTGCAGAAGGCGAGATCGAAGAACGGATCCGCCTTCTGAGCAGGGCCAGCTTTGCGGGTGCATTTGAGGAGACAATGGCACAGCAGGACACATCTTTGTAGCCTTGCCAAAGTCAAGGTACTGCTTGTATCTCCAAAGACAATACGAATTAGTTCTCTTGAGTCTCCATCCCGGTGAAGTAGTCAGTGAAGCCGCTTTCAAATTTGCAAGGGTGCACCGACTTACCACTAGCGCCTAATTCAAGATGCATCGTCGCCGTCCCTCCATACTCTCACAATCTCCAGAACAACATACCCTCGAGCAGAAGCCGTCCTCTTACTCATATATTCATCATGGCATCAGCCACACCCACCACAAACGCATCATCTCTGTCCCTGAAAGAGGTCTTGCACGTACTCCTCGTCTGCTTCCACGCCGCCGCCGATGCCTTCCCAAGATCCTTCCCCGTATACGCACTGGAGTTCCGCCACCCCTCATTTCCAGTCCCGATTTGGAAATATTGGTTGATGGAAGACCTGGAGTTCAGCCCGCCTGACGTCGAAGACTTCAGTCGCTGCACATTCCTGCCGCCGTGGCTGAACGACGTGCTCACACGCTTAAACATGTGCGACTGGTTTTGCCTGGTCATGGAGACGGAAGTGAACAGACTGGTCGGCAAGCTATTCGGCGGAGGTGCGCAGTGGTTGATGTATTGGCCAAAGATCGACCGCCTCTTGACTTGGTACGGAGGTGCAAATCAGCCCATAGTGCCAATACACTCCGTACTCTTGGTCGAGACAGGCGATGGCAGACAGATGATCATGGACGGCACCCTAAGGCAATATCTTTGGGAAGCATCGACTTGGCTTCAAACGCGTCAAGAGTGGAGTGCTAAGCGCTTGGCTTGGTCCAGTGGTTGGTCATACCCTTTGCAGGAGTCCAAGGACTCGGTAGAAAGTGCCGCAGCAGAAATGGCACGCGGGTATTGGGCCTTTGCCTTCGAGCAGTTGAAGAAACTGTTCAAAGAGCTGGACTGGGAGGAATTGAAGGGTTTGGAACCAATCAAGCGTCTCGAGCACGTTAAGGAAATGGCCGAAGAAAAGCTCACTGGATTCGACGAATGGGCATCCAAGTCTGGAAAGAACGACGGGGGTAGAGACTCGGGGACATAAACACATGTATGGGAATTGATGAGGATGACCATTGGTCAAGAAATGGATACCTACGTGCGGAGCACTCGAACGCTGATCGAATACAACGCTCGATTCCTGACTTATCAAGCTGTTGGTGCCCACTTGCTCTTCTTTCTTATTCGTGCACCGTAGATGTAGAAAAGAATAGGAACAGGAAGGAAGACTACACAAATGAACGCCAAAAGACTACTCGCCCAAGGTACACCAAGCTTATGGTACATGGCATGCGTAAACAGTGGGAAGAAAGCACCGGCGAAAGAACGAATAAAGGTGTTGACCGCGATAGCACTGTTGGAGTAGAATCCGTAGCAGTCGATGAGGTAGCTCATACCTTGCCAGAAAGGCACCATGCAGCCAAAACCGAGGAGAGCTACTGAGAGCACCTGTGGTACCCAGATAATGCCGGGATCACTGGTCCAGGCGAACCAGAATAGACCGGCTGGAAGCGCAATAGCTCCTATTATCATAGGTGGTAAACGTTCCTCTGGGATAATTTTGCCGTGCTTGTGGAATGCGCGAGTAAAGTTTGTGGCAGAACTATAAGCGATGCAGCCAGCGCCAAGCAGAATGCCGACTATGAAGGCACCAAATGGCAGTTGCGAAACACCTAAAGACCATCCTCGTTCTTCGTAAAATGATACCGGGAACTGTTGGTTGTTAGACTTTGATGGCAACAACCAAAAGAATGAATACTCACTGCTTCGAATAGCAGGTAGACAATGCCGTACAAGAAGCTCATGTAGGCTGTCACAAGTGCTAATATTGGTTCTTGGATGAACATGATGAAAGGCCTCAAGAGGTAAACATTAACAACCTTGTCGATTGTCAACTTGTTCTCATCGGCTGCAGCGTGATACTTGTCGTTGCCTGTCTCAGTTCGTAACCTGGCGGCTCGCAATTGCAGTATTCTGGCGGCTGAAGTCTCCGGAATGATGAAGAAGCCAATAGCTCCGAACAGGCCGGCCATTATCAAGGTAATCCACGAAGTCCATCGCCATCCAAGGTGTGACTCCGTGATGAAGCCACCAGCAATGGGGCCTGCTACCGGGCCGGCGAATCCACCGGCGGCAAATACACAGATGGCATAAGACCTAGGGATGGGATCCCACAAGTCTGCAAGAGCTCCACCTACGACGGCCAGAGGCGCAGAGGCGAAGAACCCACCGAGGAATCGACCAACGCATACCGTTGCAATGTTCTGCGCAAGGGCTACTGGGATCTGAAAGATGGCAAATAGTGCGAAGCCGAACATCAGGGGAGGCTTCCGGCCGAGCACCTCTGACATTGGCCCAAAGGCAATTGGGCCGAATACGAAACCCTGTAACCGTGTGTTAGCTACCGAGCTGCCGATCACTGAGGAGTGGCTTAACGTACCAGGACGAATAATGCTACGCCGAGTGTGGCTGTGACCAGTTCAACATTGAACTTCTCCTGGACAACACCGATATTGACGCTAAATATCGAGCTGGCAAAGGTGACTGTGAAGACCATGAGGCCCATGGAGATGGTGATTCCCCATCTTCGTTTTGGCGTCCAGTTCTTTGGATTATCAGGGTCGTTCGGTCCATCGAATTCTACAAAGAAGCGCTCTGTTTCTGTTAGAGGTGGCACGGTGCTGCTCGAAGCTTTCTCCAAGTCATGTGTAGTGTCTTCTTCGCTCTTTCTGTAATCGTCCTCTCCTGCATCTGGTGTTGGTTCTGGAACCGGCTGGGGCTGCGCCGATACCCGTGTAGGCTGGAGGCCTATGCTGGAGTCTGCCATAGCGATCGAAGCAGTTTGAGAGTCGTCGATACGGGTTCTTAGCTACTACGACGGGAGACTGAGTATTTGTATCATGTCCGACTTGAATCAGTAGATGGAGTTATTCCCGGAGTTTGGAGGGATTTAACGATAAGCAAGCGACGATCTTCTGCAACCGCCTCCTTGACCCACCTCCAGCGCCTCGCCATCTAAGCGAAGGGCAACTTGGCGTTTTGTTGCGCGTTTGATGCTGTCGCGCCATGATGAGGCTCCTCGGCTGAAGTGCCTGATCGCGTAGGTCTACGATGGAAGGATGGCGTTCTGAGCAAAAAGGAGTTACCGCGTCATCGACTCATTGAGGCGCTTTTCCTGAAGCTGATAAGCGCAAAACCAATAGTGGGCCGCCTTTTCCGGGCGCCCCACCAACCTTCATCCGACATCATCTCAGTCAGCCCTTTCGTACAACGTGACAGAGCAGCTGCGCCCTCGTACATCTGTTCTCGTAATCCAGGGTGCGTATTACGCTCGCGCTTCGTAAACTAGCTTGACGCGAGCTTGTTGGAGAAAATGAAGGATTGCAATTCACAAGCCGAGGCAGCACAGGCATCCGCGCAAAATTCGATAGATGGCAACAGACTGTGGCGATGTCATGGATGATGTCTTTTTGATGCTTACTATCAGCATACAGCATCCGAATGTTCTCTTTCCGGAATCAAATTTTTCCAGTTCACCCAGCTCGGAGTTCACTACACTGATAAGAGCAGGCAGGACGTGAAATGTTTTCGACAACATCTACGAAGACCCGTATTTCGACGGACCGCACACCTTTGGGGCGTAGACGTGCGGGGATCTTTATTTCAGGGTCGCCCCATATGTCATTCTCAACACGCGCTCCGCATTCTCAATGACCTGCTACCCATCTCCGACGTCGACGGCCCTACGTGTCAGTCTGGCTTCACCACGCTTCTTCATACCAAGGAAAGATACCAGCAAGTAGGCTCCTAAACGGGAGATTTCAATGTTAGAGTAGCACACTGAAATGGTGATCGATACCAACAAGGAGAAGGGGATGGGTCCGGCCGGTAACCCCTACGTACGGTAGCAAGAAACACGTCCTTGCAAGTCCGGGATTATAATTTCGAACCACAGAGTTGGATGCGCAGGGGTAGAAGCCGACCCGATTTATGGCTGGAGATACTTCATTGGGGCCTTGTTTGCACAAGAATACTCTTGGTCTTCTATCTCATGAACCTCTGTGTCTATCCTGGCTATTGTGTCCTCCATACACCCCGGCTGTAGCTGAAGATCTCCAGGACTCGTCTCTTTATCGGACCGGCTTGCCTCAAACCCCCATTCAGCATTGCCGCTGAACCACTCTTGCTTTCTTCTGATACCGGGTTCACAGTCGTTCGTCCGAATCATGCGCTTCAACCCTTCCCACGTAGCATGGAGTTAAGAAGCCTCTAGTTCCGGGAACTCACCTTTGAGTTTGAGAAAGAGACTCTGATAAGTGCGCTGATACCATCCATCCTCGACCAGGATGTCGCACGCGTCGAGCTCCTTTTCGATGCCTTCCTCAGATCCAAGAGCGAGTACGAGGAGTAAGATCCAATTGTGTCCGTGTAACGTGTGAGGCGCCTCGTGTATGATTGATCTGACGATACTTTCCCGTTCTGTCTGATCTAGGGCCAACAGGTTCTCGGCACTTCTGCCTTCCAAGTCATTGGAGACACTTTCGAACATCAGTGCTGGAAATATCTCGGGCCCCTGCCGCGGGATGTGCACTTCGCTTGATCTTGGAGGGAGAGAAAGAGGATCGATGAGTCCTATAAAACGCATTCTGATGCTACTGAGATCTTCTCCTTGCCTCGCAGTTAGGCTCGATGGTTCCTCGTGGTAACTGAAGGCAGCTTCAAGTACTTCGGATACCGTCTGAAAAGAACACACTCTAGCTTTGTTCCAATCCTCATGACCATAGAAGCTATAGTCGCCCGCTCCGCATATGGACCAGCAGGAAGGAGCCTTCGCTTGTAGCAAGATTGCCTCAAGCATTCGCTCCTCAGATAAAGGACTGGACGTGCTATCAACAACAGCATTGTCCAGCGTCGCTTCTTGAAGTGTACTAGGAGCTGACTTATTGCTCTTTGCCACCGTACTCATGTTATCCCTAGATCCTGTAGTCTTTCCAGACCCAGTGCTCTTGCCCTTCGCATATACCGGTGTAGAGTATCGAGCTTTGCCAACCTCTTCCCATTGCCGGTCAGTGACCCCGTAGAGTGGGTTTACCTTATCGGAATCGGTCCGAATCAGGAACATATTGAATCGACTTAGATGGCCCTTGATGTCCAGATTCTGCCCTAGCATAGAAGCTCTGTTCTCTAGGTTGGACCAGGTGTTCTTCGCCTCTTTCAAGACGCGTTTTGGCCAATACCAGGTCCCTGACTCTAACAGGTCTCCGGAAGCTTCTGAATTCTCTTCTTCGGTACGGGGGGACTTTCTTATCGATGAGGTTATTAGGTAGTTGTAGTTTGCCTTCAGACTACCCCATCATCTTACAGCGATGATATCTCCATTCACGATTGGATCGTTTGTGTTCGGCATCGAGTCTTCCAGCCAGAGCCTTGCCATGTCGATGGGAACCGTGATCTCGTCTTTGCTTGTCGAATCCGTGCTCCCGCTAGAGTCCGTCGTGGTTGTCTCGGGCTCTAGTTGTAGCTCATCACTTTGGCTGGACTCCGCTGGTTGCAGGTCGTTGGTTGACATATCGTGTCTAATATCTCAGATTTGATCCAAAAAAAGGTGAAAATCAGGAATAGATCTTCGCAACACTCTCTCATTCTTGTATCACTTTCGGGTGTGCTATCCATCATGCGGCAGACCATCTGTGCTGATCATTTCAAGCTTGCTATACGTCACGAGTGCCTTCATCAAGTTCAAGGTAGCTGCCTAGGCTGTTTAGATGATATTCTACGTTCTGAACATGAAGTGACAGCTATCATGAAAAGATCTTTTTACAAAAGTACAAAACCTGACATGTCACACAAGCCATGCCAGTAAAGTACAGAAGGCTTGGCGAAGGCATACGCCGGCACCTGATGGCGACGACAAAACGTAATCACGACAAAGTGAGCCAAAAAGCAAGATAGTGGTTACTCATTGAATGGTGATCCAAGAGGCGGTAAAATATCTGTATCGATTCTGAGCTCGCATGCTTCGTACTAGCTCTGACATATACACAGACCGGAATCTGTCACCACTCTACATCCCCATTCCCACACTCTCGGACTCGTTTATCTCTATCCTCATTTCGGACGATCAGGAGACCTTATCAGTCTCACTACATCCCATATCCATGTCGCTCAATGTAGGTGAATAGCCACCATCAGCCACACTACCGTCAACTCCCACATCTGAAAGAACCGGTTCCTCAACACCCGGCGAAAGGTGATCTGGATCGTAAGACGGCGAGCGCGGCATAGGATAATCGTCGATACCCTCACCGTCCAAAGGCGGACCTGGCTCATTCCATTCCTTTCCTGCGTGCATCGTGTCCTTGAGTTTTTCAAAAGCAACGAATATCTCGGAGTCGTCCGAATCAGGGAAGCATTCGTCTTTGAGTTCCAGGAGAAGCCTCCGTCGACGGCGAGTATAAAAATTCGGACTGACAATGATGCTGACATTATCTAGGCCGTAGTCAAAGTCTTTACGCGTCAGTATAGTGATGAGCAGCAGTAGTACAGGACTAGTTTTCTTGAGCGTATGAGGAGCATAATCGAAGATAGGTTCCACGAATGATTTCCTATCGTCGTATTTCATGTCGAGCAGTGTCTGACAAGTAACTCTTTGGAGATTCTCGAACAGGACTTTGAACACCTTAGTCACAGGAATACCGGGTCTTTGATGGCCACGTTCGCGGAGTACTTGAGCCTGCTTGTCGGCACTTTTAGGATCGACTATCCTGTTGAAGAGTAAGCTGATGTTTCTGTAAGCATTCGTCCATTTTCCTGACGTGTTCTGGAATCGCTGGCTTTGCTCGAAGAATTTGAGAAGAACATCCTGAGTTGTCGCCATACCCAGTGCCTCGGCAGCATCCTGATACTTTGGTCTCTCGAAGTCATAGTCTTGTGGGGAGACACTCCCCTTCCAAAAATCTTCATCTTGTGCCCGGTGCAAAATCTGATTGAACAACACCTCTTCAGTTATCTCGTCTCTGTAGCGTTCAGTATGATCAGAAGTATTGAAAGAGCCGTCTAAGGTCACAGTGTTCACTGGATCTTCAGAAAAGGCCGAGTTCGACTCAGCTATCAGATCTGGCGTTTGCGGTGCTCGCATTTCTCCCTGCCTTTTCTCTCCACCAGTCACGGCCGTCGCCAGATCTTGAGGTGAGCTATCGCAGATTGCGAAACGTTGGCTAGCCCTGCGAACTTGCTCATGCTCCACCTCCGTCTTGGCAGGATCAGCGGCCGGGCGACTTCGTGCGACATTGCCCCTCAAATCTTTCCATGCAGCGGTGTTGGCGTGTAGCGGGTCTACCTCTGGGCGTCCGATGGCAACCTCGAATTCAACATAATGTTTCATGGCTTCCTCATTAGCAACCTTGAAGATGCCAAGCTTGACGTTTCCTCTGGGTACTATCTTCTTACTCCATGGTTCCTTTGACTTCTTGTCGACTTGATGGATATCATCAAACCACAGCAGTGAGCTGGAGAGTAAATACTGCCAGTTGGCTCGCATGTATTTAGGTCTCCTACGAGCGATGATGTCCTCTATTTGTTTATCCTTTTTGGCCTTTTTGTACGCCTCCACGCAGCGAGCGTGATCTACTGGTGCTAGCCATAACTCTTCCAACGCGACAGGAACTATGATCTCGTCTGGGGTAGGGGTGTCTTGTTCGCTAGCTGGTTCAGGATCGACTACGATAGAAGTTGCTGGCAATTCCAGATCATCTGTCTGACTCGGTTCGTTCGTGGGGCTGTATTGAGGTGGTGTCGTATCGCCCGTCATTTTCTGATCCATGTCTCAAGACAGCTGGTAACCGAGTAGAATGATGAGAGAAAACAGCGACCTCAGCGACACCTTGGCTTGGCTTTATGGTTCTTCCAAATCGATAGCAATTATGATCCTGATCATGCGGAATGGTTGTACCCAATCGAGTGATCTATTTGCGGCCTGTTGGACAAACTGGATGCAAAACAGTCGAGATAATCGGACGTCCATACGGTCGGGCATAGTGTGCTTGGCTTAGCTCTAGACTTCTAGCGTTCATTCATGCTGCTCATATTGCATCGACGAAATTGTATCCTGTCCTAGACCGGTACTTATCAACCTTCCAGATCTTCATCGTCCCTCTCGTCAGCCCCTACATTTACACGGCTTCCAGGAGGACAATATATGCGCCATAGAGATATCGGTAGACCCCTTCTTGGCTTTGTGTGCTTTGCGGTCGAACTTGGCAGGCTTGTCAGAACTGTCGAAGGGTATTGAGGTCTGTCGGAATGCTTGACGTGGATGATGGTAGACAGGTTTCGAGGTATCGAGGTAGATTCATATACGTGACGGTGGTGATGGCAGAAAGCTCTGCAGGCCAGACAGGGAGCACAGATACAAAACTAGGTTCTAATTACAATCCTACACTCCTTGCTCACCTACAAACGACCCTCCACCCAATCAGTTCCAACCAACCCAACTCTTACTCATGACACGCCATACCCTTACTTCACCTGATCTCAAGTCTCCCATCTTGAAGCTCTCAGGCTTGACCTTCTTGTGCTCGCGGCCTTGCTCCCAAGCCCGTACCTTCTTCTTGCTACCGTCCCACTCAACAACAACGCCCACGTGATCTGGCTTTCCTACATCCATTGCGTATCTGGCATGCATTGGTCCAGTCTTGCCTTGGAACTTGGCGTTGCGGAAGCTGATAATGTCGCCAGGGCGAATCTCATCATAAGACTGAGTTGACGCGTTGGCCAAGTTCGCGTAGACGAGCGCGCCGTAGGAGCGGGTTGAGATCGGAGGCAATGCGTCATTGAAGGGCTTCAAGAGCTCATCAACGAGACCGTGCGGCGTACCATTGCCGACAACAGTGTTCTGCTTCGATTCAATGGTCTTGGCTATCGAGCGACCGAACTGTTCGTATGCGTTCTCCAGCTGATCGGGCCGTTGGCTGGGAGGTGGCGGCTCATTGCGCTGCTCAAGGTCAACGTCAGAGACATTGGTGGCCTCGAAGCGAGCGGAGATGACTGTTTGCGAATAGTCCAGGTAGAGAACCTTGATGAGTTTCTCTACAGTGTTGCCTGACTGCGACTCCTTCATGTCGACCAGAACGTCTTTGCGGCCTTGCAGCGAAGGAGGGAGCAGCTTGGGTTGAGTCCACCAATGCGACGAGACCCCCAGATCGATATCGCTTGCAATGAAACCTTGGTTCGTCGCCGGACGAGACTGGTCCATAGAGGAGCGAGTTGTAAGCATCTGGGCGGCATCAAGCGACTTTCGAGTGTTCAGTATCCGAGGCGGTGTCTCTGTTGAAATGGGCGAGAACATGGAAACAGGACGCTCTTGGGGCGGCGGAGCTTGCAACTGTGGAGGAGGTGGAGGTGCATGCTGGTGCGGCGGGGCCTGAGGCGGAGGAGGCGGCGGCCGGTCGTGAGACTTCTGGGACGGAGGCGAAGAGTACAAGTCATCCTCATCGTCTGATTGTTGACGCTGTGACATTGGGGGCATCGATGGGGGCATCGGTGGCGGTGGACGGCTCTGTGGAGGAGGCGGCTGGCTTTGCGGGGGTGGCGGAACTGACCTCGGAGCTGGAGGCGCCGCAGCTTGTGGAGGTGGTGGCCCAGTATACTTGTAAGGATCATACTCGTCGTCGTCGTCATCCATAGGAGCGTTGCGAGTTGGCGGTGGTACCGGTGGTAGAGGAGGAGCACCACGTGGGGCATCAGTCGATGGCCGACTGGGCGGAGGAGGCGGAACTGCACGAGGTGCAGTAGGAAGTGGGGGCGGCATGCCATGGGGAATTGTAGGCGATTTTGCTGATGTTGGCTCGTCTGTCAGGGTGCCGTCATCTACACTCGAATCCCGAGCATGTGACTTCAAGGCATCTTTGTGAGGTGCCTCTGGTGCGATATCCGTGTCATAATCACCTTCGTAGTCGGTTTCGCCCTCGTTACGGTCTAGTTTGCGGATTGGTAGATCCTCATGACGCGAAGGGGGTGCTTGTGCTGGTGGAGGTGGTGGAGGCGGCCGGCCCATTGTTGTTGTAGATGCAGGACTCGCAGACGGAAGGGGTGGCGCACGCCTCTCTGATGAATCCTGTGACGACTCACCGGGAGCAAAATATGAGAGCCGTTTGTTGGGTGCTTGCACTGGGGCGGAGGGGGTGTTGGCAGTGTCTGTCAATTCATCACCAGACTCAGATCCGGGTCCAGGAGAGAGAACCTGAGGAGGGGGCGGCGGCACTGGTCGAGCTACGTAATGTCAGCACAAGCTTGATTTCCACGAGGCGATGTGACTTACACGCTGCTGGCACCGAAGGAGGGGCAGGTCGTCCTGAGTATTGTCAGTACAGCCTCAATAAGAACGCAAACCACAAGCCCATGCACACACATACTAGACACGCATACAGTCATGACATATTCCGATAGACCATCATAAGCAATATAGGTCTTTGACAAAGTCTCGGAAGATGGTGGCTGCAAGCAGTCTTGGGCATGGCGTACGAAAGCGTGGATTGGTTTGCGAGGAATCAAAAACTTACGGTCTGTTGGGACGGGTGGGGGACCATCGCCAGTAGACGCTGGCTGAACTGGCTGAGATATGACTTCCTCAACATCGGGCACTTCGTCCGCAGGATGAGCGCTGGTTACAGGGTGCGAGGTGTCGTCCTCCTTTTCGACGGAGAGCGCGCGGTCTTCTGGCTCTGGACTTTTAACGGGTGCCAGGCCGGGCATACCGAACCCAAACATAGGCACACGTTGCTGAGGCATGCTGTACGATTCGGCGTCTTCGGGCTTCTTCTCGAGAGTCGGCTTCTTTTTTGGTTTTGGTGGAAGACCGCCCATGGGCATAGGACCGCCAAACATGGGTATTCCACCCATGCCGCCGCCCAATCTCCTCATGCGCTCACGTAGCTCCTCCTTGCGTCTCAGCTCCGCAGTCTCCTCGTCTTCCTCCTCGTCTTCCTCTTCTTGTTCGGGAGCGTCTTGCTCGTCGCCAACATTGGGCTCTTCCGTAGGAGCATTAGCTGCTTTGGGGGGTGGCGGCGGGGGGTGCCTGCTCTTGGGTCGGTCCTCGTCCTCTTCGACACTTGTGGACTCTCCGCCGGCATCCTCAGTGTCTCCAGCGGTGGATTGATCGGCATCGTTTTCGCTGAGTAGTTCGCGATTGCGGGCTTCCGAGTCCGGAGACCGAATGTCATGAGATGCCCGCGGAGGTCGATTCTGGTCGATGGACGCACGACCTTTGGACGCTCCGCTTGTCACGCGCTCTAGGCCAGGGTCTTCACTGTCTTCAGCGTGGGCGTCTTGGGACTCAGTCCTCTTGACTACAGGTGGTCTAGGCTTTGGCTTTTCCTTGTGCGCAGCTGCCATCCTTTCTGCCTGTTCCTGCTGTTGTTTCTGAAGCAGAGCAATGCGTTCCTTCAGACTCATCTTGGGCTGCTGTTCTTCTTCGCCCTCGTTTGTTTTCGGAGCATCCTGAGCAGCCAGACCCGCACGCTCTGCATCGTTCTGGAGCTGCGCCTGGCGCTCTGCAATCTCGGGATCCTCTTCACGGCGGTATGTCTTGACTGGTGCAGCTGCCGATTCTCGGGTAGGAGGAACGTAGGCATTCCGACTCGGCGGAGGAGCAACGAATGGTTTCTTGACGAAGCTCGGAGCACCGCCGGATGGCTTGATAGGTTTGGGCGGAGGCTCGCTCGTCTTGTTGAAGGCGGCAATGCGGCTCAGGAAAGCATTGTTCTTAGCGGCGACAGGTGGCGGGGCCTTCTTCGCAGGAGGAGCTGGCTTGGACGACTCTGGCTGCGGTGGCAGAGCTTCTGGGGCCTTTGCGCTCGACGCAGAGCGGGGTGACATGGGCGACATGGGCAACGGGGTTGTTTTGGCGGCCTGGGGCACGTCGATGGGGGGAGGCTGTGGCTTGGGCGGCTCTGGCTCTTTAGGCTGGACTGGTTCTGGTTCCTGCTGGGGGACCTGAGGCGTGGGCGGAGCTTCTTGCACAGGTGGCTGCTCCAAGGGCTTGTGCCGTGATGCTCGGTTGGGCCGTGGCGGCGGCTCTGGCTCGTAGCGCTCGACAAAGTTCCTGGGGAAGAGGCCATCGTGCTTGGTGCCGTTGTCGTCGGTGTATTCACCCACGTACCAGTCGTCGCCCTCCTCCTCGGTCACGGAGATTATCTGGCCGACCTTGAAGCCCAAATCATCTTCGTGGGGGGACGTGTAGTCGTAGACGGCCTTTACTTTGTACATGGCGGCGGGCTACAAGTGGTGGGTGCAGTCGTTCCAGCTGCAGGATGCTCAATGGGGGTGACAGCTGCAGTCCCTGCCTAACAGCGCTACGGCAAGATGGTGTGGGAGCTCTCTCTCTAGGGCGCTGTGCACGGCGGGTCGCGGACGTGGAGCTGCGATGCCGCGGATGTCAGCAGGTGCAGCAATGCGGGAGGCGCGGAACACTGTGACGACGTACCATGCAATGCTTGCACCCTCACAGCTCTGGGCGAGGGGTAAGGGGGCGAGGATGAGGGCTGCTGCAGGTGCCTCGTGCGAACAAGTGTGGTGACGAAGCTCAAAACAGCCCCGCCCAAGTCCCCCGACGCTCCGCCAAGCACACGCCCAAAGAGGTTCCACTTCACACTCTACTAGCCACGGCGATCCCAACACCAACCGACACCCGACATGCCGCCCAAGTCCATCCTCAAGAACACGACCGTCTCCACAAACGGACCCCCTGGAAAAAAGCCCGTGAATCCGCGCCACCTCGCCGTTGCCCGCCACCATGCGACGGTACTCGAAGACCGCAAGCGCGTCGAGGCAGAGGTCCTCGAGGCCGTCATGACGCTGATGGACTATCCCACCTCGCCAGACGCCGATCCTCAGCGGCCCTCACCCGCAGACGCGCACTTCTTCCAGAAGGCAATCATCCCCTTTCAGCCTGCCGACTACGATGCCCTCATCGAGGAGCGCAACATCGCCGACAAGTGTGGCTATGCGCTATGCCCAAAACCCAAGAAGAAGGCGCGGTCCACCGCAAGGAAGCAGTTTGTCGACACAGACCACGGTGTGCAGATCGTAGATAGGAAGGTGCTCGAGGTGTGGTGTTCAGACGACTGCGCCAAACGGGCACTCTACGTCAAGGTGCAGCTGAACGAAGAGCCAGCGTGGATGCGACACGGTGGATACGGCGATAAGATTGAGCTCATGGTGGAGAACGCCGAAGAGCACCAGAAGGCGCTACCACTACGCTTGAAGCAGGAAGCCGCGACCACGGCGCATGTAGATGACGAAGCAGACCTGGATGCAGCCTGGGCTGCTCAAGCAGATGCGATAAAAAATCTGGCGCTCGAGCGTGGAGAAAAGCCGGGTAACATAACCAAGGCAAATAACGATCTCATCCAAGACCAGATTCTCGAGCGCTCTTCCAGCACCGCGCCGCCGCAGCCACCCTCGCTTCCTTCCCAAACCTCTGACCATACCATGGCCATCGAAGGCCACGTTCCACGTATCAACCGCAAAGACAAAGATGACGACGACGATGAGGACGATGACCAAGACTGGGACAAGCACCTGCCTGGTTGAGCTGTTAAGACCGAGGTCCTGTCATATTACAGTCCTCGCTATATATGAGACTACCATGAAACGCACAAAACGTTTGACTCACAAAGAAATTCGGTCGACCATGCGGATAGAACCTATTGGCCGAACGTATTTGTAGAGAAAGATCCCAGCCTGGAAATGGTGGGAATCTTGCGCTCTGTAGGACACAAGGCATTCCAGAAGTCCTGCTGTCAAAAGTGCAAAATCTAACAACGCTTTAGAAATCTTTCAAGAAGCTTGCTCCTGCTAGATAGCTGCAGATAATTCACCTTGGAAAATTATATCAATAGAAGCTATATCCAACCGTCTTGACATGGTGATGTGATCGATGCTGTGACCCATCAGAAGCCGCGGAGGTCTCGCACGGACCTTAGCCGCAAACTCCATCGACATTTCTGTACGACGCACAGCGGGATCGTCACTTCAGCCGCCATTGAACGCCCACACGCGGCTGTCGCATCGCCAAGATGTCTCTAAGTCGGCAGTCCCTTTCGCCTACTGCAAACCTCCTCCGGAATTCCCGCCTGTTCTCGCTGCCAAACCCGCTCCCACGACCGCCCGTGAGCCAAACCTACGGCGCGGGCATCTCCAAGTCCTCCGACACCGCCACGCTTCCATACCCGACCCACCAGGCCATTGCGACAACAAAGTCATCGTTGGCACGTGGTGACTGGGGTCTCAAGCGACCAATCCCATCGAGGAGTCACATAGTTCAGACGAGCGATCCAGTGCTGAGGGTCACTCAACTTGATACCATTGAACATGTTACCGACTTCGACTCTGCGGCAGACCATGTGCGGACTAGGCAAAAATGGGAGGAGATGGGTATGCCGATGATGAAGGGCTCGTCCAAGATAACGAACGAGCCACCGCTGGGAGCCTTTGAGGTCCGGGACGATACCACAAGTTACGATACCGAGATGGGACTAGATGAGGCTGGACTGTATTTGAAGGCACTCAAGAAGAGTATGCCAAAAAAGCGAGTCAAGTCCCAGCGGGAGGCTCTCAGCACTGCCTGGAATGAGAAATGGCAATCAAAACTCGCGAGCTTCAGGGCCCGTGGATGGGGTGAGGGCCTTGTCGATTACAAGGCCTTTCAAAGAAAAGCGGCGAGGAAAGGATCAGAGACCGAGCCCTGGTTGGAAGAGTTCGTGGCCTTTCAGAAAGAGCAAAATGAAGCAAAGAAAGCCTTGAAACAGCAACTGGCTCAGACCGCAGAATTGTTGCCATTCACACCTTTTACCCCACCGCCTGTGGATCCAGTCGTCCACAACACTAGGCGGTGGAAGCACGATGGCCCTTGGCTTCCTGGCATGAGCGCCGACGAATTTGTTTCTTACCTCAGCAAACAGATCACAGGCCGTAAGAAGGAGTTCAATGATTACCTGGTCGAGTATGTCAAGAATGAGATCTACACCGCCCGCCGACTTGCAGCTTCAAAAACTGGTGAGGTCCCGCCAATTGACGCCCAAGAAGCCGAGGCATGGAACGAGCAGCGAGAGAGCGCCTGGCGCCAGATCACGATACCTCAGATCGAAGCTGGCATCAAGGCGCTGCGAATAGAGGCTGCAAACGATCCATTGTCCAGCAAGCTCTTCAGCAAATTGATCGTTCCCTTCTTGAGGATACCGGCCATCAAGTTCAAGAACACGACCTTCAAGGAGGACGCCGCCAAGCGCGACGTCGAAATGTTCCACTTCGAGCAAGAATCCGCACCCCTCTCCACCCACCCTTCAGCTGGACTCGGCTACCTCCGCCACTATTCCTACCTCGCCAACCACCCCATTCTCGGTCCCCAGGCCAAGCCCACTCCCATCACAGCCCGTCTCTTGCAAGCCAGACGCACAGGCACTTCGAATGAGCTCTACGCACGCTTCGGAGTAGGCGGCTTCGTAGCAAACGATCAATACAAGATGACAGACTACTCACCTACGAACCGCAACATGCGCTTGGCCAACGCAAAGGACGTCGAGACGATCGATGTCGACACGCCTGGTGGCAAGAAGATCATGGTGCTACCGAAATACGCTCAGGTCACAAATGATGGCCGCATTCACATCAAGCTTGATCGTGCCGTGGGCCCTGAAGTCAAGATTGCGAGGGGTGAACTGGATGATAAGCCGCCTGTTAGGGAGAACATTGATAACGGCGACCTGGAGAGCATGGTCAGTGGAGTGGGAAAGAGTGGCATCAAGGAATTGGATGAGATGAGTGAGAAGGGTCAGCAGTTGAGTGAGTTTTTGCAGCGCGAGAGCCCACAAGGACGGGCGCAGCCGGCAAAGGGTTTCCCTGGGATGGCGGAGGCGTTGAGGTAGATGGTAGAAAGAGATCTTGTAGTATACTGCATCCGTTGTACTGTATTGTATGAAATGAATATGAGATATGCATATATCGTTTCCGAATGATCCCTTGGGTGGTGGGCCCAGCTAGTCTTATAGAGAACAAATTTGTATGAGATTTCGTCAAATGTCAAATGTATCAAATACATCAGGTAGTCATGAGAGAGGATAACGAGAAGGAATTCCAAGTGGTATGGACGGCAGTTAGAGCCAAGCATGTACACGGCATCATGTTTTTACGGATCACAGTGCGTAAGAAGTGAGTGACTGATGGCAAAAAGTATCCCAAGATCTGCTCGTCATCTGACAGACGATATCTTCGCAGGCCCTGTCCATGCAGCGCAGTTTGGTCCTTTGGATGAGACATCAGCCCATGCGCTATATTGGCGATATCGCTCGCTCGAGACTGTGGATCCAAGACTGACAGTGAGACATGACATGCCTACAGAATGGCCAAGAAACTTCCAGATATCACTTACTGACAAAACAGACAGATACCGATGACCGAGGTTATGCATTAGGAGACCTCGGGCCGTACTAGTGTTGAACATGATGGTTGCCTACATTGTGAGACATTCTGGCAGGCACCAACTTCGGCTTAGGAGGAGCCGACGAGAAAGTCGGTCGGAGATGCTAAGAAAGAAATGTCCGGCTGCTGTGCCGCATCATGGTGGTGGCTAGCATGCCGAACAACACGCGTCTTGGACAAGGATGGTTGGGAAGAGAACTCGCAGTCTTCTTTCGAGGTGAGACAAACGCCTGGTGGTAGTAGCCGATCTGGGTTACTCTGAGTTGGTCCGTACGGAAGCAGTCATCTACATTCATGCATTATGATCCTGGTGGCCAATCGTCACATGGCGGCTAGTGTATAGTCGTGTTCTGTTTGGTTCATTCGAGAATGTAAGCCATTGCAATGGCAAGGTCTCACTCGACCTGACTTTTACATGTTTGCCCGTGAAATCTCGCCATGCTTGGCAATATCTCGCAAAAGATACCGTTCAGAAGCTGTTGATCGCATTCGGCTACATGAAAGAATTTTTGGTGTTGATACCTGATCCTTGGCCTCAGCAGCTGTTTCAGCTGTCATTGTACCCATGCAATCAAGCTTATTGTTCCTGCGCAAGGCCGTGGTTGGTGCCCAGTGGCTATGGGACCGAGGCTTGGTAGTAGTTTGCGTGTTGATTACGGACGGCGAGGCAGGACGGGCCGGCGCGTACATTGTGCCAGTAAGATAAGAGAAAGAGGTGGCTGTGTGTGGATATGTGTATCAAGCAAACCTGCTGGCGAGACCTTGGCACGTTTGAGTCGTAGCAACCGTGGGCGGTTTACGCGGTTGATAATATTGCGTTGGCAGTGGTGATTAAAATTCAGAAGGACCAGAAGATATGCTTGTCGTTAGCTGCTCGATTTGCAGTCTTTGGGAAGCGCTCCTTGCCACGAAATCGTCCATGGCGGTGTGACAATGACATGGAAGGAAAACACCACAACCACTTCGATACCACAGCGACGCCATTGGCGCCACTACTCAACGATATCACATGTTGCGTGCAGGGTGTCCAAGCATGGCGGTGATTTGGGTGGGTCTGGGGTTCGCAGTGGTTTCCGCAGCCGCTGGTCGGGCCATCGCGAGGTCATCGATAGCGTGAGCAAAGTTTGCGTCCTGCAAACTTTTGGGTACATCAGGCGGCCAACGAGGCTGAGGGATTATGTGACACTGATAGTAGATTGGTGGTATACTGTGGCGCGGCATGCAGTAAGACGCGATCAGTCTAGTCTATCGAGGCGTCGTGGCTGAGGCAGAGAAATCGGTGGACACTGACGTGCACCATCGAATTTAACCGGTATGGTGTTTGCGAAAACACGGTGAGACGATATTTTGGTCAAGACAGACTGTTGATCGGAAAAGTGAATCGCAGAGGATGTTGAGCAAAGTGTCTTGGAACATGCTTTTGTCGCGATGATTCATGGATCGACCACGCTTCTCGCAGTAAAGACGCATGTTACTATGATGCCACATGCAACCAGAATTGAAACCATCGTCCGTCTCTATGTCAGCAGTTGGAAGAGTGTGCGCCACTGCAGATGAGAACTGTGGCTGCTTGAGATGGCCGTGCTTCCTGATTAGGTCACATCTCCTCTCTGGTGTGCTGGGAGACGCAAGTAGCGGTGTCGCAAATTAAAGGGACGGCTCGCTTGCTCTTCCACTTGCACCTGTCTGAAATTCACGAATTTCGACCCCCAAAGTAACAGAAAGTGGACGGAACGCACAACATTTAGGGCTGGTGATTGCAGACTGAGGCTGTGAAGCCGTGGAAAAGACTGGGGGGGGGGGGGCCAGGGGTGGACCAAACGGCTCGCCAGGAGGATACGTCGGATGACAGCCACATTCGGCAGACAAAGACGCTTGTGTGACTATCGCATTCGCGCTGACGATGGTGGAGATTTGTAAGGAGTGCGGTTTGTCGTCAGGGTCGGCGAATTGCAGCCTCTCGGTGTTACATCACGAGTCGGCGCTAAGGGACAATGTGCTCGATATTGGGGGAAGGCGCTGACCAAGACTCACCTTCCGGCCGCAGGTGTCGACTGCTCTTTCCCGACTTTGGATGAGTCAAGGCAGCAAGGTAGCAGCAGCACACTCACATGCTCAGCGATTGGGCCTGCCCCCCATCATCAACCAACATGTCCACGGCCGCAATCCATCAGCACCTCTTTCGCGAATGTGCAAGAAACTAGCAGCGCGCAACAATAGAATCACGCTGTCGAAGTTTTGGGATGCGACGCATGAGGCCAGTATGCGAACGATGCATCCGCTGCTCGCGTGGGTGTGCATCTCCCTCTAGTGCCCGCCGCACTGTGAGGGACCCCACTGCCACCAACCAGTCGAGCGGCCAAGCACACTTCCCTCCACCCATCTCAATCAATCACCAGTGTAAAGCAATATGGTCGGGCATTGGGCGCCGACCAAATCCCTGGCTTTTGGTGCCTGGCATCGAGGGCCGCCTGCCTGACGATACGGGAATGACTGCATGGCGCCTGCCTCTATTCGCCAGTCTCTCAGCTGAAAGCTGTCAGTCCGGATTTCCTCCATCACTAACAGCACCAGCACGTCCCCGTCTTTCCAAGAAAGACGAATGTCATCGAGCAAAACCACTAGGTTTGAGCTTAGGGGGACGATGATGATGAGGGAGACGAGGGATGCGCTCGAGCACCGGCAGTTTGTCATTGCTGCCCATCGAGTCTGAGACAGGTCGCGCGGCCGCGCGGATGCGCAAACCGGCTGCCAAACTCGACAATTTCTCTCATTCCCCAATTGCAGCGGGCCCATCTCCCTCATCATCACCCTCAGGCACAGAAAATCCGGTCACGGCCAGGGTCCACTTGTGGCTGGGCGGTGTCCTCGGTCGCTCGCGGGCTGTGCAATTCACCGCTGCGCAGCCCTAAGGGATGGCCCCAAAGACGCCCGGATCATGTTCATGCATTCTGTCCTGTCCGGCGCTGCGGCCTGGCACTGGCACTTTTTTCTGCACGCCCGTTTCGGTCATCGCTGGTAAATCTGCTCCCTTGTCCACTCACTGCGCACTTTTCCAGGCTGCACTCTGCGCCGCCTGGTGCTTAAAAGAACCCCTTGCCCAGTAGGGCTGCACTTTACTTTCTCCAAAGTCGCATGGCTCCCCGCACATCACACTCTATTATTACCCCTTCGCCCCTCTGACTCTTTCGCTTTTCGGTTCTTACTTGAACTGACGAGTACACTCATCCTGCTTGTCGCTTGTCTCATTCGGGCCGTCACCTGCTGCTCAAATACCGGCCGTATCCCCAACATTGCCGGAGCATCAAGCAAATACAAATTGACGCATCTTTTGGTCAAATTGTACTTTGTGTGGTCATTTTACGCTTATCACTGGATACATCCCTTACACCAGATACTTCCGCGTCTGCCCATTCTCCAACTGGTTTATCAATTCAGTCAAGTTGGACTGATACCACCTTCTTGAACTCCAGGCGGAGAGCCCTACCGCCGTTCTCGTCTCTGAATCTCTCAACCTCATCACTAACTATTCCACATTATCGCCATGTGTCGGATAGAGGAACGCGTCGAGTACAACCCTGATGGGCGACCCATGACATCCTCCCGGATCCGCCTGTGTGAGAAGGCACGCGATAGAAAACCGTGCCGGGACGCAGTAGTCATACCCTATCGATACAACTCCAAGAGAGGCTCTACAGGCCGCGACAACACACCATCCCCGATAGACCCACCAACCCCCACCGGTAGTGGAACATACCTAGTTGAGACACGTCGTCCTTCTGGCAGTGGCAGCCGCCCTTCTACCCAGGATGGCCAGCGACCCATCAGCACCGAAATCATCATCGGGTTTGGTTCCAAGAAGGACAAGACCAAGAAGTATCCATCCATCTCTGTCTCCACCAAGCCATTTGACCGGTCTTCTCTCGGCTCCAGGGGATCTCATGAGGCTGCCATTGAGTCGATAGGCTCCGACGCCTCATACCCTGTACGGACAGGCTTTCCAGAAGCGCCTTTGCCTCCGACGGCGACTTTTGATCATCCCAATAATTATCTTGCCACTCCTACTTTATCCTACGGATATCGTCCTTCGCATGTTCCATCGGCATCCTCCAGCCAAACACCATCGCTCTATGCAGACGATGACCCACCGGCTAGGCAGCGGAGTACAAGATACCCTGCTGTAGTCGTCCACAACCCGCCTCCTGCCACCCCATCTTCACCGTCTCAACGCCCTGCTGCGACGTCGTCTGGTTCATACCGGACTTCAAAGATTGTTCCGCGAGACTCCTATCGGGATCCACTTGACAACGACGTCTTTGCCGACAACTCTTCGTACAGCGGCTCGGGTATGCCTGAAGCCAACCGTCGTCCCAAGAACAGTGACGAGCGACCGAGGCAGTCCAAATCAGGCCGACGTCAAGAGGAGTCTGAGCGGCAGACAGCCGAAGAAGCTGCAAAGGCAGAGAGGGAGAATGAGAGGCACGTGCGCTTCGAACTTGGCCGCGCAGAGAGTCGCGCGAAGGAGAGAGCAGAAAATCACCTAGCTGAGAAGGAAAAGGATCGAGCAGCAGCCAGAGAGGAGTCTCGCCGCCTTAAAGAGGAAGAGCGCCGTCTTAAAGAAGAGGAGCGTTTGCGTCAAGAGGAGAAAGATCTCGAGAAGGCAGCCAGAGACCGGAAGAAGGATCGGTCGAGGCCTCCAGCCACTGACTACTCAATTAAACGGCCATCTGCAACACGCAGACTGTCCTCAACCATGACGCCAGCTCAACTAGCAGACCAGCAACGCCTTATCGAAGCTGAGAAGGCGCAGATGCGTAGTGAGAGGCAGATTGCAGAAGCTCGAGAACGAGAAGAACAACTGGCGGCATCTCTGAAGAGTCAACAGGAGAAACCTGGTTACTGGGACCCGCGTGGCGGAGATCGCTCCCTTTCGAGTCGACGAGAATCAATGAATCGCCACGATAGCGTCACCTCGCGTCCTGCCGATTTGACCCGGACTCCCAGCAAGCGTCGCACAAGCATCTCGCAATCGAACCCCCCAGCACTTGATGCCCAAGCGCCTACCGAGACATACCGACCTTCTAGCTCGAGGAAACGCGCGCCACCGCCGTTGTCGTTCCCAAAGAACTTCAACCAGGACTACGCTACTAGGCCATCGTCCTCCAGGCGCCCTTCCTTTGGTGGTCAGGACAATCCCTTTGCAGCTTCCTCATCGATCGTGTCGCCTTCCGTAACATCGCAAGATCCATGGGACTTGCGCAACGTCGAGAGTGCGCTTCCGACTCCGAGAGTGCAGACCGATGGCCGTTACGGCACGGCACAGTCTCATGGCTATGTTGATCCCTTTGCGACAGACTCTGATAGTCCATCTGGGGATTACATCCAGCCTGCTTATGCATCGCGCACGGGGCTGAGCCGTAAGGGGTCGAAGAGGAAGCATTGAGCTTTACATCTACATTGCTGACCGCTTTTATCTTTGCTGTTGGAGTTTTGCGTTGTTCTGCTTTTTCTCACGATACCCTTCTCTCGCACGATTAGACTTTGGATACATATACCCCTTGCTTTATTGCGCGTGTTTAGGGAGTCAGGATCAATGATATTGTCATCATAAGTTGTCGGGTCACATCTTGTATAGCTCGTTAATGAAACCTTGTCCAATCTTTACTCTCCTGTTCACCACACTCAGCTGCATTCAGTCTACTCTGTGTACACGATTCAGGCATCTTGGAACTCTGCAAATGTTCTCTCGTCTTCTTCCTCTGATTGACTCGACGGATAGTCCACTGCAGTGTCCTGGCTACTCCCAAGATAGGCGTCACGGCTTTCAGCTCCAGTCTCCATCTGTATTCTCTGTGCGTCTTGCGTCGGAAACGTATCTGCACGTTGCTCCTCGTCTTCTGTCGTGGCACGGTAGTCCGGTCGCGGTGCACATGTAGGTCGGGATGACGACATTGCTGTATACTGAAGGGGTGTCGCGAAACCTAGTGAACGTGCGGTTTGCATAAAAGATGGTGCCGGCAGCATATCTGGGAAATCCCCGAACCGGGCACCTATTTGCTGGGGAGTTGTGCCACGCTTACGGCGATGGGGTGGTGCTGGGCGCATATCTGGAGATCCATCATGTATATCGCCAGATTGCTGCGGAGTCGTTCTACCTCCATCCTCGCTCTGGTGCTCATAGCGCTCGGGTTTTAGACCCAATTCCCTGTTTACAGCAGCGATGAGCGAAGAGTTAGACTCGGCAAGAGAGTTGAGATCCGCCCAAGAGTCAATTTGGCCTTCCATCTCTTCGGCGAGACGACGAACTAGATATAGGTAGCGACGGTGGTTGTAGAGGGTAGCGGGGACGCTGGTGTCAACCTCTTTAATTTCCCGGGATATTTTGTTAATTATCTCTGCACTGCTTCCAGCAAAGCTGTAATGTGGTGATGACATTGCGGAAATTTGGGTTCAGCGAAAGACCATTTGAAGATGTCCTGTCTCTTCAGATCTTGTACTGATGTACACTGAAGGTGCTTGCTGCGACATCTGCTGCGCAAAGGAAATGTATCACGAGATAGGAGTGGAATGACACTTTTTGTCATGCACAAGAATCGCAAACGACTGTCAGTCAAGGCTCACAACTACGTCCAGGCATGTGCATCTGA
This sequence comes from Alternaria dauci, assembly GCF_042100115.1. Classification (NCBI taxonomy): domain Eukaryota; kingdom Fungi; phylum Ascomycota; class Dothideomycetes; order Pleosporales; family Pleosporaceae; genus Alternaria; species Alternaria dauci. The sequence continues at coordinate 1,170,606 of NC_091272.1, forward strand.
GAGCCGACATCTCGGTCCAAGGCCATGTCGCTGGTCATGGGGAGGAGTGGTAAGTCACTGTACTCCAAACCATAGAAAGTCAGCAGAGGTAAAGATCTTTGCGCATTTGGTACACCATCGTCGCCGTGCTGGGCTTGGTGGCGGCGATGACGGCTTGCAGCTCCTGAGTTGCAGGAATGTTGTTGCTGGGGAAGTGATGACTCTCTTCTTTAGACGCGATTCGCGCAACAAGATCTCTGGACTGCTAATTCAGGGCAGATCGCGTATTTGTGATCGTTCGTTGGCAACATCGGAAGCGTGTGGCTGCCACAGTGATGGTGCTTGGTAGTTTGACGTTGTGTGCTTTCTATTAATCTTCCGTTACTATTGAACACTACCGGGTGTCAATAGTAGAGGGATGATCGGGGGAAAACAGGAGAAATGTGGACGATGGTGCTGGCGGAGTGGCTGGCTGAGACGGGAACCCGCCAATTCGGAAGCGACACAAGCCGGAAGCCGGCTGCCAAATGCATCCGAAATCTTAGCCACTCACGGCACACTTCGCAAACCTTCCATCTCCTTTTCACCAACGTCATACACCTGCCTAAGGATACGCAGCGCACTTTCAAAGATGTGCCGCGTCCTGATATTATAGCGAAGCTAGCCACGCCGTCGTATACGCTGGCGCAAGAACGGCTCCCCCTCATCGAGCATACGGTCCCACCGATGCGTACAAAACATCCACTCTCTATACACCAGTATCGTCCCTAGTACAGTCGTCAGTACTGCAAAGGAAACGAAAAGAAGCATTGCGAGGAAGGGCGATCTCCTTTCCCGCGATGGTCGTCGACTCGATGTTGGCGTGGATGCCGGATCCATCGCAGATGCTTGTGTGATTATCGATGACTTTGACACAATTACTGCTCTTGTAACAGTGGGTGTGGGCCAGACAAAACCTCGATGGAGGACATGCGTGGCTTTCGCGGTTTTGGAGGAGGATACTGCAGATTTATAGGATAACAAGCTACGTGTCGGTTGGCCACCGAGACCAAGCAATGAAGTTGCGCTCAAGACTGTAATTGATGCCGCTAAGACCACAAAGAAGAGGCGGTATTTGAGTGTCATGGTGCGCTCAAGTAATGCACGGCGATGTAAGGCGATGCGTATATGTGAAGGTATTCCTGGGATGGCTGCTGCTTGAGCATGAAATCGCCTATCTTGCGCCGCGTCGCTGAAGTCTTGTAGCTCGATATCGTAGGCACAGGACATTATACGTCTATGAATTGCGTATACTGATACACGGAGTAGGCACAGCGGAAAAATATGCGAGTCACGGCATTCGCACACTCATAGACCGAGCTCGAGACACATTCGTACCCTATCTCGGAGCCTTCAGAAAGGGAATGATATCACTCAAAACATCTTCTGTCTTTTGGCAATCGCAATATGTGCATGGTTACAGCAGTAGACCTAAGCGACAGCGAGCCTTGCTATACGTTCCGCGTATCCCAAAAGCGCAGGCCAGTTTCCATCCCCCTCATTAGAATCTCTCCCCGTGGGAACCGTTGGCAGCACATCTATTCGTCCTCGACCTCTGGAACCTGAGGTAGTAGGCTCGCCGAAGTCGTGGGGTGCGGAACCTCATCAGATTGCTGGCGACGCGGTGGAAAAGAGAAGCTAATCTGCGAAGATGGCGCGGAGAAAGGAACGCGCGTATCTGGCGTAGACTGACCAAACTCCCGAAGCTTCGTTTCAAGGTACCGGATGCGATCCTCTTGTTCCCGTACGTGCTGTATTTGCTCCTGATACATGCTTGAGATGTAATCGTGCTCGTTGTACAAACGGTCGAACTTGAGGGCGCCATTGTTCACATCACCTTGAAGGCGAAGATGTTCGTGATGACTCTCAAGCTTGACACTCGCAATGTGGCGACGATGAGCTTCAGAGAGATCTCGAAGCTGCTTTTCATGTACCTCACTTACATTACCCGTGAGGAAATTGGTGAGCGCTCTGCTGGCGCTTAGACGCGCGAGAATCCCGATGGCCACAGCGGTAAAGACTGCGACCAAGAGAAATATTTCGCGGTCAGTGATGAGCATAGTCTGGAGCAGTCAGTATCTCAGTCCTTGGAAACCGGTTCAATTGACGTACCTTGGACCAAATTCCCAAGAGGAGACCAAAGATAGTCGAGCACAGGGAGATGGCGAGAAAATCGAAGCTGTTGAACTCCATGGTGACAGTGTATTTTGTGGGCAGGTGAGGTATTGAGCAGATAATGCTCAAGCCGTATCGAGCCCAAGTGAAGGGTTGTCTTGGCAGTTTAGCCGAGTTTGTGACTGTAAGTAGATGGGATGGTATATTGGCTCACACACTAGTATCACATTCTGACGGATCTCGTGTAGCTTCAGGTAGCTGCCGGGCTGACATAGCACTATAGTAATGCGCTGACATCTTCTCAGGTGTTGCGTCGTGTCTTGGTCTAAGATGCCAATATCATTGTACAACGTCTCTATAGTAGATCCCGGAACCATTTATTCAGTTATGTATGTATTAGACAGCTATAGATAGGCTGGCGTAACTATGTACATGAATATGTTTAAGAAGAAGTTGCAGCCTACATGGCATTGTACATATAGATGTTGTCGAGAAAAAGCACATAACTCCGTTTTTATACCTCCATGCAGAACACACCATACCAGAAGAACGCCACGGCCATGCAATAAATCAGGTTAGAAATGGCAGATCAAGACCGCTAGATAACCTAAGAAAGGTCCATGGGTTCGGCGGCGCTGCTACCGGCACCAATTGATGCACGCTGTTCTTTAATCGCCAAAGGGGAAGCCTGCGAGAAAGGATTTTGGGGCGCCGGGGCAGCAACGTTGATGCCGGTGTTGACGTTATCGTTGCGAACTTGAGGAGGCGCGACATATCCCATGTGAGGCTGGGCGTAGATTGGAGGTGTCGCCGGACCAGAAGAGTTACGCGGCGGCTTCCGACCACCAATGCGCTGAGCTCGAGGAGCCGGAAAGCAAGCATTCTTGACACGAGTCTGAAACTCTTGAGCAAAGTTGTCATATGGCTTCTTGTCTTCTGACGTTTTCCAACCCATCTTGTTCTTCATGCACTCCGCCTTGCGGTGGCTAATCGTTGAGCCTTCAATACGAATGCCATTGGCCTCAAAGCGACGACAACAATCAGACCGCGAGAGAATGAGTAACACAACGAGAAGGCTTACGTTGTCGTTATCAAGAAGATGGGGACAAAAGTCGCAGACGTTGCAGGCAAAGCGGCGCATGTCTTCGAGTTCCTTGGTGTCGGTGCAGTTGACGAAGCGCTCGGCCATGGAGAACGGGCGCACCATATCCCTGCATATGTGGTTCTGGAGGACATTGGCGACTGAAGAGACGGATACTGGGTAAATACTAGAGCGGTCGATCTTGCTTGTAGCAGATGAGGAGACCGTGCCAGCGATATAGACGATCTCGATATCGTCGAATGGACCGCGCTCAAGCTTGATGTCCTTCAGAGTCTTTCCCTCCTTCTGAGCTTCCTTGTAAGTTTCGGCATTCTTGATACCAGCCTCACGTGCCGCTTTGACCGCCTCACGGGGTGTAGTAAAGCCATACTCCTTGGCAAGGGCTACGGAGTCTTCGTGCATCTCAAACTTTGACAGCTTCCGCTCAACATCAGGGGCGCGAATCCAATCCTCCGACCAAGGTTCTTCGGCGAGGACCTTGTAGAAGACCTTGGTGAGTGCGCGTAGCTTGATCTCAAGATCGGTCATCATTCGCCGGCCGAAGTAAAGCTCATCGGTCTCGAAAAAAGCATTCTCAATGAAAGCCTTTCGATCCTTTTGGGTAAGTTGGCCGCGCGAGGGGTCATTCTTCCATTCCTGAATGATGTGCATAAACTTGGCGTGAAATATGTCATCAAAGTGTTTTGATGCAGGGATAGCAGTCGCTATATGTCATATTAGCTTTTGATCGGAAATACAGCATCATGTATTCGCGTACAAGTCGGTGTGTGGGGTTGCTGTGGTGAAGGAGGCGAGGCAGCAGCGGTTTGGAGAACTGGGGCAGGCGACATAATGATCCAAGCGCAGTATATGGCCTGCTGTACCGAAAAAGGTAACTTGAACACTTGCAGACTGGCACAGACGACCCAAAGCAGCCAGATCTCGATGAAGTCAGTTGGTGTTGGAGGGTGAGGTTCGCAGTGGGCTTAAGCGTTGCGGGGTGGTTGGGTTGTCGGGGCGTGAGGTGGTAGGCAAAAACATTCACGCTCGCGTAACTAGCAGCACGTGACTGCATGACTAGCCACTATGTGGCCCCAACCAACCTCGGGTTAACTTCATAGCTTAGCGCTTTCAATCGCAACAATGATACTGGCCATCCAGCAGGAACCCCCATCCGTCATTTTACAGTCCATTAAGGATAATTGTATCAATGCCTTACATGTTCTTACACGCACCAGGTTTCGCCGGAGTGGGCCCGAGTGCGTGTAAGCTACAAGCTACTCACATCGGTTTTCTGCCGCACGTCCTCCGATCCATCCGCGTTTGGTTTGTCTTCTCAGATAATTATTCTGCATCTTTCATTTACCGTAAAGTATATGAAGAGACTGGTATCAAAGGATTCCGGACCTAGTGACATCCACAGATGTCACGAATGCTATTCCTGGCGATCAGACTCTTATGTCGTTTTTCGAACAACATGGAAGATTTCCGTAGACTGTATGGTGCCAGAACTGATGGCCTCCCCACCAATAGCATGATGCAACAATTACTCAGTCGGACCACAACGATTTCACGTCCAAAACGACATTCGTGGTATGCGCGAAAGCCTGAATGGCATCGGAGCTTGAGGCGCATAAGGTGCAAGGTGTTTTCCAATCATTTACCCTGCACGACGGGCCAGAAAAAGTGCTTTTAATAAGACCATGGCGGCTAGCTAAGACCGAGAATTAAATACATCTAATGAGGCTGTGTTATAGGCAAAGACGTCATGAATCGCCAGCCTACCAAGGGAGTAAGACCATTGGCGGTGAAGGACACTTTTGGAGCACAAGATAGTAGAAGGAAATTAGAGCCAAAGCCCTCCTCTGGGCGAGAGGACATTTTCGCGACCCTGACTTTCTTCATCCTCCACCTGAGCCACAATCGCTAAATTGTTCTACCATGGCACCACTTGTCCTTCAAGCCAACGCTACCCTTGTCCCAATCACGAAATCATGTCACATTCTCGCACTGCCGGCCGAGCTTCGCCTGCTCATTTACAACCACTTGGTCCCTGGGGGCTTCCTCCCGAATGCGCACCACAAAACGTACATTGGGCTCTTGCTCTCATGCTCCCAGATCTACCACGAATTGACAATCGAAGCCATCCGCCTCGCACCTTTCGTTCTGCACGGAATCCAATACACTGCTAACGCGGCGCCAATGAAGCTGCAACCGCTCCGTCCAACGAACTTTGCTTCATTAATGCACGTCAAGGTCGGAATACAGCGCTGGGCGATAGGCAGCAGATCAATCACGAACCGCATATTCTCCGCTATGGTACCACTATTGGAGCTTCACTTGGCCAGCCTGACCATCGGAATCGAGGAGATAGAGTGCGAGTATGATCTCTGGCAGATGTTCAGCATCAAATCCCCACATCTATGGCAACATCTCATGAACAAAGCGGATCGATCAGCTGGCGGCTTGATGTTCTTACCTGGAGAACCAACGATCAGGGATGGCTATTTTCAAAAGACAGTTTACTCGGATATCATCAGGCTCGCGACCTCGATAAACTGTCTCGTTGCGCCAGGCCTTTGCAACGGAAAACACCGGTCAGGCAACGCCATGTATCTCCGTCGCTCATCCCCCTCTCAGCGACCGAAACTGCCAGCGAATGAGTGCAATGTCAGGAAAATTGTTCTCTGCCTCAAGAATCTCCATGATGAAGATCACTCTCTTGACGGTGGCCGGCTTCGTCGGCTCGTATATCCACACGGCATTAAGAGCACGCGTCGACGTGGCACTACTACGAGTGTACGATGGTGCCCGACACGCGAGTGGCGTGCGTTACTGAGGGAGGGTTGGGAAGCTGAATGGGAAGATGAGATGGGTATAACGAGGAGTTGTTCCAGAAGGAAGCCGGCAATGTTTGTTTGGAAAAAGTCAAGGGAGATGTTCGCGGAGAAGCGGCCGAACAGGGTAAAGAAAACGCTGAAGTCGCTGTTCGAGCGGGCATAACTGGGATGAGTTCAGCGAACGCTCAAGGTTTTCAGAGGACCGAAGGCCGTTACCAGTGGCTCATAACAGTATATAAGTATGGGATGATTAGGGGGCTCGTAATGGTCCTTCATGTGGCCATGCCAACTTTGAGAACTAGGCCAGCGCAACGAGGATGTCTCTCCGACGACTCGTGTTTGAAGTACGTAGGTGACATCTTGATTTGGTCCTTCCACCGACTCTGATATCCATGACTATCGCGCACAGTGTCAATGCAATGACTTTTGATAGTGTGTATTCGATAGTTCTACGTGTAACATGTACTTACCCGACGGATGCCACAATGAACATCCACAAACAGAGTGAACATGCGCTTGCACGACCGCATTCTAGCTGCTTCCTTGTTTGATCAAGCAAATCCCTATTATGTACTGCAAAGTATAGAAGATCGATAGTTCGCCCGTCCCCCACGATCCTACCTTCTTCCATTCAAGCACTACCTTTGGTCAAACAGACACACACGATGACTTTGTCCGGTCGAGCAACAGCTGGTATAATCGTGGCAATCGTAGTCATTCTAAGTCTTGGCTTGGGAGCCTTCTACTATACCAAACGTCGAAGCCAGCGGAACACACCTCCCGAAGCAACAGATCCTATTCTCCCCACGAACTCAGGTTCTCCAGCAATCTCATCTCTGAGACAGTTCAATGGTATCAATAAGCGCGCTGGAATCTCAGATCAACAACATCACATACGTTATCCAAGCCTAGAACACGGACCTGGTCCAACTCTCATCACACAGGCTGGTCCCGAAACACCGACGATCGATACCATTAGAGCAGTGACAGCTACACCTACGACGTCTCGATCAAGTACTAGGGTGCAGCCCCCTGACAATGCGGCATCGAACAATCGTAGTAGCCTGTATCAAGCGGTGTTGGATGCGGGTGCGGAAGACGACCAAAAGAGTGACAATGATGCTGTCAAGAAGGCCGATGATGTTGCTACGGCAAAAGAGTTGAAGCATAGCCCTGTAGGAAACCCATATTCTGGAGCTTGGCCTCAGCGCGAGATCAACGCTGCCTTCGAGGATCGACGAACGAAGGAAATCTATGGTGCTGATCTTTCTCGACAAAGATCCAGTTAATGGTAACGGCTTCTTATAGTGAAGTGATTCTATTGTGTGGATAGAGAAAATGCATAATTTGTTCTTTTCGACAGCATTGGGGGCTGGAGAGCTCACGACACACGCGCGTACCATCTAGTGTCACTCTGTCTTTCTTCTCTGCGTGTTGCAGTTGAGAATGGTAAGGGAACTCACTTACCTACCTTTTATCTACAATCCTTCTTACTCGACATCACTCCAGCACAACGTCACGCAAAGGGCATGGGTAGGGGAAATGGCAATCAAGCATCATCGTCATGTCTTGCGACACTCGGACTCAGCGACACCTAGTGGGGAGAGAACCTTTTGTTTCATTGACACCTGATCATCATGCCGCCGTATATAGCCGTAAAACCATGCCATAGTCGTGGCAGAAACCCTTTCCCAGACACCATGTTTTCAGTAAGCCGAGAAAGGAGGAAGAAGGGAGACCGGTGGGTCGCGCGTGCGCATTCGTATCTACGAGCGGGCGGGGCGGTCGTTGAAGCGGCGGGGACCGCGCTCGACAACTTGTTGTTGAGAGACGGCAATGACGTTGGTGGGGATGCTGTCGAACTATTGAGTGTGTCAGTAAATGACATGATACAGTGTGAGAAAGGAGCAACGTACGCCCATGGACTTGAGCAGGTCCTTGGTCTCCTGGTCGACGTCGAGCGAGCCAGACTCGCTGTTCTGGGTGAAGTCGAGAGCGGAGATCTCGGGGACGTACTGGTCCTTTCGCTCACGCTCCTCTTCTTGGAGCTTGAAGGAAATGCCACGAACGGGACCACGCTGGATACGCTTCATCCTGCGAGTCGTTAGTCCGATGCCTGTTGCAAAAGAGCGAGTTGCTCATTAGGCGTTCAGCTTTGGGATAGGAGTGGCTTCCCGTTGAAGTGCTAGAGAGCCTGCGCAGAGCCAATGTTCGGCGCAAACTGCTCCAGCCCTTCCAGGTCCTGCCCTCACTACCACTGCCTCAACCCTGGCGTAGCGACGTACAAGTGAGTGGTGTATCCGGCAATCTTGTTTCGGAGCCTCTTGGAGGCAATGATGGCAATCTCATCACAGATCCTCTTGTTGGTCTCGAAGTCCAGCGACAACTTGGGGTAGTAACGCTCAATGATGACCTTGGCGGACTTCTTGACGGTCTTAGTTCGGACGCGACCCATTTTGGCGACTTGTTGTGTGAGCTGGGAGAAGAGGTTGTCGTGGGAAGGGGCGGTGGCTGTCGGGTTAGTTGGATTGTCGCTGAGAAGTAGAAGTCGGTAGGACGGCTCGAGAATTCGCGTAATGTGTGTGCTGGTCAATGCGCAGCGCTAGTCGTAGGGGGCTTAGCGTCCATACGCAGTTGACCATCACGAACACCATCTTGCGGCATGTCGCATAGGAGAAGAATTGGTGTCATATATGTAGTATTGCTATCTCACGGTCGCTCGCTAATTACTGCTAATCCAAAAGAACGCTCAAAAAAAAGTTCATCACAGATGCTCGCTAACAACAATGCACCAGGCTCCTCGAAGACCACTTTATGCTGAGACTCCAGGCTCCTTAGCCCTGCGAGTGCCAATCTAAGGTGAGGGATCCCAATTACTTCCATCCGACTCGCCGCTAGTGACCGCCCTCAGTGCTGCCACCGTGGTGCGCAGGATTGGGGAAGTAGAACGCGCAGATTGCGATGATAATGTACGTCATCACGCAAAGCATGCCCTCGAGATAGTTGGAGCTCCTATCACGTAGGAAAGAGCCCACCGCCAAAACGGCGAGAATCAGAGCGACCGCGTCAAAGATGGCGAAGTTGTAGTCCATGCCGACACCGATGCCCCAGCCAACCAGTACTACGAGCGGTGCATTGAACAAGGCAGTCTGGATAGACGCACCCAGGACGTGAGCAAGAGCCATGTTGATCTGGTTGTCATAGGCTTCGTCGATAGCGAGTAGATGTTCGGCAATCTTCTCAACAAGCGGGATCAGAATAAGACCGACGAAGGCATCGCTGATACCCCGCTCCTCTACGATATACGGGATTTCTAGAACGAGAGAGATTGCGACAAGCGCTACGCAAGCCAGCGAGATGAGAAGGGCGACGATCACTTCGGTCATGGTAAGCTTGGGCTTCGCCAACTCCTCATGGCGGTCCTTGTCCTTGTGGTCGTCCGCCTCGTAGATTTCGTGGAACAGACCATCGTGCGATACGGTTTGGAAGTACACATAGACCAAGTAGCCTATGATTGATATGATGGCTACGCCACGGGAAATCAGACGAGTGTTGTACGGGATATCCACGGTCGTCAAATCGTAGTTAGGGTTTTGGTAGAGGTATGCGTAGAAGATGGCAGGAAGTACAAGCGCCGCTACACAGGTCAGTATTGGAGTCGAACAAGATACAGAAGAGAGACGTACTGGCAGCGACAAGCATCAAACCACTACCGTTCTCGGAGACGGCAGGGTGGAACTCTTGGTGGTCGTTTTTGAGACCGCCGAATACAAAACTGCAGCAAATTAGCACGATAGGTCAACTGATGCACAAGGGAGTGCTTACCATGATCCGAGGCACAGGAGTAGGTTGGCAAGGATGGAACCTAGGATGGCAGCCTTGATAACTTGTACGTTTCTATCGCCTTCTGATGTCCCGATCAAGACCATGAACAGAATGATTTCAACGATTGAACCGAACGTCGTCTCGAGGACAACGGCAAAGGCCTTGTTGGGCATCTTGCGGGAGAATTCCTGTCCAGCGAAGCCGAGCAAGTTTGCTGCGGGCAACATGGCAATGTAATTGGTGATGAAGATTGCCAGATGCCACTTGGGTTTCGCAAAGTGCTGTTGACGTTGTCAGTATATACGACCGGTACGTTGGTATACCAGACTTACCAATGCGATGGCGATGGGTACGATAGGCCACAAGCAGTTGACTAGCATAGACGGCGTGCTGCTACTCCTGCCAGAGATGACAAGAAACTTGATTGGATTGAACCCCCTTCTGCCACTCTCGCCCTCAGGATGCAGGCCTGGAGTCACCCTATGACCATTGTGGTTATACTGCGGCAGAGACGACCGCCGTCTAGATCTATCGCGGCGATCGCCGTCGCGGCGTGTCGTCTTTTCGGAGGTATAGTGTCGTTCTCGCGATGAGCGGTGCCCGTGGCCGCTCGGGTAGTCTCGCGAGCTTCTTTCACGGTGCGCCATGGTGTTGTTAAATGTAGGCTGCTTAGGTTGTAGTATTCACAGGCAATGGGTGCTGGTTGCGGGCGAAGACTGCACAACCGGGGCCCTGCGGTGAGTGTTTCAGGGCGTGCGTATGAGTAGACCTGCAGCGGCTGCAGTCTGTAAGGCTGCAATCGAGGAGAAAGTGTAAGAGTGTAGGCCAAAAGGAAAAACAAGAGGGCCGGTGACACTAGACATTGTAAAAGGGCCGGGCGTCATTTCGGGAGGAGTAGTAGACTTCCTTGTTTACGACGTGCAGGAGGTCGCGGACGGGCGCGTCCAACTACAACACACAGCCTCAGCGCCAGGATCGCCAAACAACGAAAATGTCGCAGCGGGGCTACACCGGAACTCTGCGAGTGGCTACCAGACCGCCTTTCAATCGTGCTCCATTCGTCCTGCCACATGTTCATCAGTTGTCTAGCTGAGCTTATCTGCCCTAGACACGTCACCAAGCACCGCACAACGTCCCTGGCAATGCTTAACACCCCTTGGCTGCATCCTGACGCCGATTTCAGAACAGGGTTTCAGGTCCATGCACATTGACGTGGGCCCAGACTCCACATCTCAGGTTTAACAAGGGGCTGGGGGGGGGGGAGGGTCTCGATCTCCACTGCGCAAATGCGAGCTACCCGATGGAAGGCTGGACGCTACCAACCTCCAGACATCGCGTGCATCGAGTGCGCTATTGAACACAAACGCAGAAACATGCTTCTGATGAGACGGCTGCGGAGTTTTGCACGAACATGACCTTACCGATCGCAATATTGAAAAGGCCCGAGGGGTTGCGAATGATGACGATCGAACGTCGATTGTGGTTCAACCTGCGTACATATACAAAGAGCATCCTCCCACCAAATATCCGGAACGTGATGATCAGGTTGAGGTTCGAGCTCACGCTGATTGGTTCTTGAACGGCCGTCGTACCTTGCATGCGATAGACTAGTGTCGGGATGGCTACGCGTGAACCTATGCAGGGCTGCATTTCTACAATGTGCTGCTCTGCCCACTTCGCACTCCGCAATCCTCAATGACGATGTTTGAAGACACCCCAAAGTGTCCGCGAGTATGTGATTTACGCTCGAGCGTGATCACCTGCCTTCGTGCACGGGGACATGTGTTATCAGTAGGCGCGTGCTAGCGTCATGGCAACAGCGACACCTTTATCAACAACATACAAACACCATCCATCTATCTCACTCCACCCCACACCTTTCCATCTCCACATTTCACAACATGGTCTTCTACTCGGGCTTCGCGCTGTGCGCAGCCATCACAGGCGCGGCTGCGCTCCAGGTTCCGCTCCTATCGTCCAGTAACCAAGCGCCACTCGGCCATCCACATGGAACGAAACCGTTAGTCAACTCCACAGAGCTACAGGACCTCATCAGTGGAGACAGGCTGATGGCGCGCGCCAAGAAGATGTATGAGATTGCGAAGCTCGGCGAGGAGGAATACAACCATCCCACCAGAGTCATCGGGAGTGCTGGTGAGTCTGCCCCCGTGACATGTTGCTTGCTAATGCTAATGAACCTGTAGGCCACCTCGGAACGCTATCTTACATTTACGAAACTGTCCTTGAGCTTGGCGACTACTACACAATCACCAACCAGACTTTCCCAGCTGTTTCCGGCAATGTCTTTGAATCGCGTCTTGTCATCGGTGACGGTGTGCCCAAGTCTGCAAGGCCTATGGGGTTGACGCCACCCACCAAGGACAAAGAGCCTGTGCATGGTGATCTTGTGTTTGTTGAAAACGAGGGTTGCCAGGAGTCTGACTTCCCAGACTCCGTAGCCGGCAACATCGCCTTCGTCAAGCGTGGTGTATGCCCCTTCGGCACCAAGTCCGAGCATGCTGGTCGCAAAGGTGCGGTTGCTGCCATTGTGTACAACTACGAAAAAGACGCCGTCTCAGGTACCCTTGGAACGCCATCACCCGATCACATTGCCACATTTGGCCTATCTGGTGAAGAAGCTGAGCCAATCCTGAAGAAGCTTGAGAAGGGAAAGCGCGTTGATGCGATCGCCTATATCGACGCCGAAGTCAACACAATCCTTACCGTCAATATTGTCGCACAGACGACAGCTGGCGACCCAGACAACTGTGTCATGCTCGGTGCCCACAGTGATAGTGTTACCGAAGGCCCAGGAATCAACGATGATGGATCAGGCACAATGTCGCTGCTTGAGGTAGCCACACAACTCACCAAGTTCAACGTGAGCAACTGTGTGAGGTTTGCCTGGTGGGCAGGTGAAGAAGAAGGCCTATTGGGTTCGGACTACTATGTCGCCTCTTTGCCCGAGGAGGAGAATCAGAAGATCCGTCTCTTCATGGATTACGATATGATGGCGAGCCCAAACTTCGCCTACCAAATCTACAATGCTACAAACGCGCTGAACCCCACTGGCTCGGAAGAGCTGCGCGATCTGTACATCGAATGGTACAAGGACCAAGGACTGAACTACACCTTCATTCCCTTCGACGGCCGCAGCGACTATGACGGCTTCATCCGAAATGGTATTCCGGGTGGTGGTATTGCCACGGGAGCGGAGGGTATCAAGACTGAGGAGGAGGTTGAGATGTTTGGAGGAAAGGCGGGAGATTGGTATGACAACTGCTACCATCAGCTTTGCGACGATATCTCAAACCTCAACGAGACCGCGTGGGTCGTCAACACGAAGGTATGTACTTGCAAAACTCAATATGGAGAGGAATCTCGCTAACACTTCGCAGCTCATCGCACACTCCGTCGCGACATATGCGCGCTCCTTCAAGGGTTTCCCGAAACGAGAGCTTGAGGCTTCGGTCAAGTCTACGGCGTACAGGGAGAACGTAAAATACCATGGTGATAAGATGTTCATCTAGGACATATCCTCCTTTACTTGCCTGCGTATGGTCTAATCTTTGTTGGGTTTAACTGGTGTGCAAATATATTATTATGGATTGATATGAACATTTCTTGGGAATCAGCGCTACCAGATTTCGTGAATGCCCGACACATGACTGTTTCTCTGTTATATGGGAATATCAAGCTCAAGGTTGTTCAACGTAATTGACGGGCTCTGGAATGGATCAGGACGACTAACGCCAGGAAGCCGCGCTAAGCGAACGGGCCGTAACCGAGTCATCGGTCGCAATGTCGCGTCTTATTGCGGGATGCATCGCCTCCAATCGCATAATGGCGCCTGTATCGATGCCTTCAGCGCTCACGTTTGAGCTGCTGGGGAAGTGCTCAGTATGTAAAATCCGGACCTGACAGTTGAGCACCGTCTAACAGCCTCAGGTGACCAAAGCACGCGCCGCAACGCTACACCTGCCTCATGGCCCCGTACCCCTCCCCATCTTCATGCCCGTTGCGACGCAGGCTTCCCTTAAAGGCCTCACGCCAGACCAACTCGAAGATCAGGGCTGTCGGCTATGTTTGAACAACACGTATCATCTGTACGGAAGAATGCTCGCCTCTATCCGTGCCAGCAGCTGCTGACTTGAGGGAGAGGCCTGAAGCCGGGACAGGCGACACTTGATGCCATCGGCGGCGCGCACAAGCTGCAGTCATGGCCACACAATATCCTCACAGGTGCCACACGACACCATAACAAGATGAAGAGGCGGAAGTGCTGACTGCTACAGATAGCGGTGGGTGGGTGATACCTCCAATCTCGTCCCAACTGAGCAACAGCTGATGCCGACACCAGCTTCCAGATGGTATCCCTCCTCAAACTCGCCAAAGTCACCGAGGAAGGCGTCCGCTTCCTCAGTCCCCACGATGGGTCTCCCATGCTGCTCACGCCCGAACACTCGATATCCCTCCAGAACTCCATCGGGTCCGACATCATCATGCAGCTCGACGACGTTATCGCGACCACCTCGCCCGATCATGCGCGTATGAAGGAAGCCATGGAACGCTCGGTACGCTGGCTTGACCGCTGCATACAAGCGCACAGATATCCAGAGAGGCAGAACCTCTTCTGCATTATACAAGGAGGCTTGGACTTGGACATGCGCCAAGAGTGTACGGCTGAGATGGTTGCGCGAGACACGCCAGGCATTGCGATAGGAGGCTTGTCTGGTGGAGAGGAGAAAGCGGCTTACTGTGACGTCGTCAAGACGTGCACCGATCTGCTACCTGAGAAGAAGCCTCGATATGTCATGGGCGTGGTACGTCTTGGATGACCTGCGACATATAACGGCTTGCTGACAGAACCAGGGCTACCCAGAAGATCTGGTCGTGTCCGTAGCACTTGGTGCAGACATGTTCGATTGCGTTTGGCCAACCCGCACGGCTGTAAGGCATACCGTCTGCTTCTCTCTAGACTTTACTAATATTTTGCAGCGTTTCGGTAACGCCATTACTGCCCAAGGTGGCCTCAATCTACGTAACGCCGCTTTTTCTGAAGACTTTGGCCCTATTGAGGAAGGTTGTAAATGCACATGCTGCCGTCCAACGACCGAAGGCGGACTTGGTATCACCAGAGCCTACATCTACCACGTTACCGCCAAAGAGACCGCTGGAGCGCATCTTCTTACAATGCACAACGTGTACTACCAACTGAACTTGATGAGAGGGGTAAGAGAGGCCATCCTGCAAGATCGATATCCGCAGTTCGTCAAAGACTTCTTCAGCAAGCTGCACAACGGGGACAAGGACAAGTATCCTAAATGGGCAGTCGACGCGCTTAGAGGTGTTGGTGTAGACCTGCTCAGCTAGTAGACGGATAGAAAGTATTACCACTGATAAGACGTAAAACTCAATCTGCTTTATGACTACTTGAGAGAAGTGATTAGGAGAAAGGACTGAAGTATTAATGCTAGTCTCATTCGATATCTCACGAGCGCAAAATCGATTATCTCGAACTAGAATTTCAACACACAAGGCACCCATCGACTCTATGATCCATACTCCGGCGGGCTCCAAATCTTCGACGACCCAAAAGCTGGAATATATTTTCCAATCACACCACTGAATTTCTGAATATATGGATGTGATAGCGTGCCGGTTATAGTGTTGAAGATCTTGATGCCCCACTCCGTCTGCGGGTTTGCAATCTGCGGTGCGCCTGGAATGAGTTTCTGCGCCTTGTCGACGTATTCCCGAGCAACGCGTTCGTAGTTTGCTAGTGCGGTGGGAATGTCGTCTTGGTTGCGGGAGATCTCGCCCGCGAGGACATAGGCGCCGACTATGGCTGCTCCGGTTCCCTGTCGTAGACGTTAGTATCAAGTTCTCACTGTTGAGCAGATATGTTAAGGGAACTTACAACACCAGAGATTGGACTTGGGCAATATGCTGCATCGCCCACTAGAGCTACTCGCCCCTTGTGCCAAGTATCCATCTTGACCTGCGCGATCTGCTGCATGTAGAAATCGTCCGCCTTCTTCATCTCCCGTATGCAACGCTCCGTCTGCCATCCTGCGCCCTCAAACTCTTTCTCGAACCATGCTTGCTGCTCTTCCCTGGTGCCCTTCTTCAGCAGCTTATCTAGCTCGTCGAAACGACTCAGGTTCGCATCGGTGACGGCGAGATAAGCCCTCGTCGTGCCATACTGGTCCGGTCGTAACAAAAACAGCCGGCCGCGCGATGCATTGTACCACTGTGCATACTGGGTGTCGGAGGGATCGCGAGGCATAGTGAAGAGCGCAGAGTACTGTCCGAGACGGTACAGGTAATCGTCGTTGTTGGGCCCGTGACCGAAGACTATGCGGCGGGTTCGTGACATTTGGCCATCGCCGCCTATGACGACGTCGAACTCTGTGGGAGGGAGTTTGCCGTTCTTGAAGGTGACGAGGGCTTTGCTGTCTTTTGATTCGTCTTGTTGGATGTCGATGGCCATTTCGTCGAAGATGTAGGTTATTTGTGGGTTATCCTTTGTGAGTTCGTACACGATGCGTGCCATGTCTCCTCGTAGGATTTCGTACTCACTTGTTGCTGAGACGAGGTTAGATCGAGATTCCTATCGTGTCTTCACCGGCATCTTCCTGTTAGCAAAGTATTGGGGCTAGCATACCACTTTGTCTCTCGTCCTCCCCAGTAGCTTCAAAAGTCGCCCGCCTTTGGCCGTCCCGATACACAAATTGCATGCCAACTTCTGTTGTAGTCTTCTCTTTCACCTTGTCTAGTATTCCCATCTTCTTCACGATTGGTAGGCATGACGAGCGCAGATCTACGGCTTGTCCGCCTAGTCTTGGTTCGGGCGCACGCTCTAGGATGGTGATTTGGCACGTTGGCATGAAGCGATGCAGCCAGTATGCAGTGACAGGACCGGCAATACCGGAGCCATTTATGAGAATTTTGAGAGGACTTGTGGCTGATGGCATCTCGTTTGCGACAAGAGAATTCGAAAAAGGTCTGGACAGAGATTTTGGGTGCTGAGTGGCTGAGATATGATTCTGACAACGATATGCAAGGTGTTGCGGCTGAACGTGTACCACAGGATGGATGAAATGGAAACTGCAAGCGCGATATTCTCGAACCGGACGTCCGTACACCCAAATTACTTATACTCTCATCAATTCGTCCATCGGTCCTTTGCATGCATCCTGATCGTACCGCTCTCCCTTACCCCAGGTGCAGCCCACTAGGATACACAGTATCACGAGTCGGAACTCCGTGCTTCGAGCTTGCAGATCGGGCTCTCAGACGCTACGGCGAAATTTCACCGTCACTAATGACATCACCAAGGTTCCAAGACAATCGGTGGTCGTCCCGGACGCAGCTAACTTTAATTCTGTATCCAATCGCCAGAAGCCCAAGAATTGTTCAGGTTCCAGGCGTGCGCTTGTGCGTGAACAAGAGCTCGAAAGACTGTCGGTCGCCAATTATGTTCCGATGCCGTGAGGGACGAAGGTGCTCGTAATTTTTGCTTCAACAGGCTGAATGTTGCATCGGGGGATGCGAAAGTCCCGGCAGGATTTCAATGACGCTGGTAAGGCCTCCACACGACGATGCATCGAACCTTTCATCAGCATCCGTCGCCGAAGATTATTTCTGTGATCGGAACATGTTTTCATCAGAGTGTGCATATTCAGAGACTTGCAGTCAGGTGATAGCACGGAGTTGCGCTTGATTGGGCTGAGAGTGGAATGACACGCTACCTAGCTTGATGACTAACACACGCGGGTCTGACGCGTGTATTGTCTGCCAGGGATAGCATCTCTATACATTCAAGCCTCCTTCATACCTACCTGATGATTAGACAACTTATTGACCCCTGCGCGCATAGCGGGTGCTTGCTGTAGTAGATCAGCCAATATGGTCGCGTACTCGTCTTCACTGAGCAGTTTGACAGTCTGCGGGTATCCCGGTAAACAGAAGTACGTTTATACTGAAGACGTTATGGGCAATACACCCTCTATGATGCAAAACTGACGCTTGTTAGCATATGAATTCAACAAGAGCTCGGTCACCTGCCCATCGCTAACCAGCAAGCCCGCCAACTCCATTCGTGTAGCTTATCGCATGCCCGAGTAGCCCACAGACCGTGCCCACCAACATGCCACACGCATACATAACCAAATTGCTTAACGGCAGGCAGTGTGCAGGATACCTGAAGTTGAGATGGTACAACACGCCGGGTAGAAGCTTGCAGAGGCAAAGATGCAAAGTCGGTTTATATCTTACCGGCATTTTGCAGTCTCAAGTGGCCTGCCTCGGCTACCCCAAGAAGAAGTGACAAGCCAGGATACCGGAGTAGTTACGCGTCGTAGCCTGACACATCAATACTGAACATTACTCGGCTCATCTAGATGCCTGGGGGGAAACGTTTCAATATCAGTGTTACAACCGGCTGGAACAAGCGTATATGGATACTGGAGGATGCTCAAAGCCCAGGCCCATTGGGATGGAGGAAGATTACCAAGTTGCTTCCTTGTGCCGATGCCCTCCTCTTTATCCAGGAATCGCCGTGTTCGAGACGCCCTTGACGTTCATGTGCATGAAGAAGAAGATGAAGGCATGTCTGTATTTCATACGGGCGTCCACTTTCCGGTGTGCCTCTTGAGCGCAATGTTCGCGCGTTGGGTTTTGGGCGCCTTAGGTGGTTGCACATGGCCAACCTCTTGGTCAGGCCTTTGTCAAATCGTCGAAGTGCCGTCATTCATGCCTTGTTCACGTCTCTTTCGATAGTACGAATTACAAAGAATGGAAGGAAAGAGCCAGGCATTGGAAGCTTACCAAAGAGACGGTCGATTTACATGGGATTTTCTCGAAAACATGACTTCCTCATGCTCCCACGCCGTCGCCGACGTCACTGTAGCAGCAAGGGAAACTCCCCGCCTCGCTCTAGGTAGTCGTATAACTATAGCATGCGTCTCAACTGTACGATTAAGGCACCGTTACGATACCCACGGCCAGTAGCTTCATGCTATAGTGTAAGACAAAGGGCTGACGGCAACACCGAACGACACTTGACGGTGACTGTATATGCTACTTGTCGACTGCAAAGGACGGCGGAAACGCACAACAGGCGTTATGATACCTTCTCACACAATATTCGGATGAGCGAAATTCCCCTGCCCATCACACGATCAAATCGCGACAATGCACTGTAAATGGCCTCGATATGGCCAAAATAATGATTGCGGTTCAAGACAACGCTTCATGCGGAGTATGAATTCAGCTGAAGAATTATGAGGTATTAATGAGAAGAGCGTGGGTTATGTGACGCGGTCATGCGAGCACGACGTCTAGCGGGGTATTGCGTGCTCGCCACCTCCGCATGTGTGCCAGGAAACACAAACGACCACCATAGGCTGGAGAGAACGGTGGATGATTTCATGGTATGCATATATGTGTAATCAGCATGCTTGCAAACCTCAAATTTCGCTACTGCCACCAACAACACGCATTCAACGATGCGGCAAGAACCACCTTCTATCGCGAGATGGGAGCGACCCAAGCATACGACCCAGAAATTAGACTGGGCAGACATCAAGATCATCGACCTATCCACATTCGACGAGCCTAACGGGAAACAGAGACTCGCCGAAGAATTAAGAGACGCCGTAAGCTAATAGACGCTGTCCAATGAGCCTGTATTCTGACAAGCACGGAGGTGCATCACACAGGTTTCTTCAGCGTTACCGGCACTGGCTTCACCCAAGAAGAGGTTGACCGGCAATATGATATCGGTCAAGCTTACTTCAACTTGCCATTGGAAGAGAAGGGTGACCCAAAGTACCGATGCGATTTCGCAAAGGGAAACTATTTCGGGTATCGTGCTGTAGGCCTCTCCGTCTTTACAGCAAGCGCTTCAGCAGGACATGCACACTAACGCAAGGAAAAGGCGAACGAGAAGACGATAATGGGTACAGCCGTTCTCGATAACGTCGAATCAATCAACATACCCAAATTCATTCCTTCAAACTCACACGAACCCTTCCCGCCATTCTTGCATTCGTTCCGTACTGAAATCGAGGACTTTTCCCGTCGATCCCTGGACATCGCCTCGAAGATCTTCAAGCTCTTCTCCCTAATACTAGAGTTACCAGAACATTACTTCTCTGACCAACATCGCTACGACGATCCATCGGAAGATCATCTTCGCTATATGATTTACCACCCCCGTTCTGCGGAGGACGACGCCAAGGTTCAGAATACCTGGTCTCGCGCGCACACAGATTTCGGAAGCTTGACCCTGCTCTGGAGCCAGGATGTTGCAGGGCTTCAACTCAAAACGCCGGCTGGAGAATGGAAGTATGTCCCACCTGTACCCAACGGCATCGTTTGTAACGTTGGCGATACGCTATCCTTTTGGTCCGCAGGGTACCTGAAGTCAACCATTCATCGGGTTGTAAGACCGCCGGAGGATCAAGCGCATATCCACCGACTGGGCTTGTTTTACTTTGTTCGACCAGGAAACGAGGTGGATATCAAGCCAGTGGCGTCGCCTTTGCTAAGGAGATTGGGTCTGGTTGGCGATGATGCGGCCGACAGGAAGCCGGTGAGGGGATTAGAGTATGTGAGAGAGAGGGTGAAGGACTACCATGATCATACGGATTACGCGGATAAGAAAGGGAAGAAGTTCAAGGTAGGGGATTTGGAGATCGAGGACGAAGCTGCGTAGGGGTATAGATTCAACGGAGAAATAGAAGAAACTCCTAGCTGATTAAGCGATCCCACAAGGAAGTACAGACACAACACTCACACGGTGTACCCTACTTGTCTTCTCTTCATTAAATGAAGCATTCCACAATCTCCCCACTCATGATTCCCTTCGCCGCGAACCTCGAACTAGTCTTGCCACCCCAGACCTCACTTGTCCAACCCTGACAAATCTCCAGCCCACCGTCCACCTTCTTAACCCTCCCCGCCCATTTCGGTTCCTTCTCCAGTGTCTCAAAGACGGGCAGATGACCCTTTGTACCACGGAAAAATTCGTACGCCGCCGTCCGCCACGGACCTATTGGATCCTTCCGGTAGCCCTGAGAAATCATAATACGCCGATTTATCCCATGTGCAAGATATTGCGTTATAGTTGCGAGTATGGCATAGCGTTCTGGATCGTGGTCGCGAGGGTCAGGAATGGATTTGACGTGCCAGTGCTTGTGGTCGAAGAAGTCTTGTACTTCGTTGCGAAGAACTTCGTAGTCGCCGCGGATAAGGTAGTGGTACATTACGTATATTCGGTCCAAGGGGGTTTCGTTGGGTCTTCGTTGTGGCAAGACGATGGCGTCAAGGCTGCTACTGTGTCAGTGCATGTTGGATGTGTTGCTTGGAAATTGGATGTTGCAACATACGGCCAGGGACAAATTGCTGAAACAGAGTACGAAGAAAGGGAGGGGTGCGTATAGGTTGTGCTAAACGTACGGAGTTTTGTATGTAGGACTGGGTGGTTGTTCAGGAAATATGCTTTAAAGTCGTGGTAGTGGGTTGTAGGCTGAGTAGTTTGCATCGAGGTTGTTGGAAGGTCCTGTGGTATCGTTTCCGCTTCTTGGTAGAGTCTAGGCATTGCTCCGAGTGTATTATAGAGTATGAGAGACCTTGTAAATTGGTAGCAGCCACATATAGTGGCATTGAAGATGATCGAAGAAGGATATCAAATAATGCAGGTGATTCGGAGATGTATCTTGTGTGTAGCTTCAACTTCGGCTCACGATGACCAACACACCTGAAAAGAACAACCCGTCAACTATTGGGCAGTGACTCGTGACAGGTCTTCGATCTTATGGACTTTTCAAGAAGATCAGCATCGAACAGAGCCAATGAGCCGATACTGAGGGGTACCATCCACTTATGCGTCATAAGCCCAATGCATCGGTACCTGACACATGGTTTCCGGTATAGTTTTTCAGGAATACTGTCAGATCTGGGTAGAGGGTCAGAGAATGTGTGGGTCAGGGATGGTGGTGACGATTTTTTAGGCAAGAGCGATTGGGACGCTAGATTTAGGTATCACTCACGTGTATCGCGCGACGTAAGTAACTCGATATGAACTTTAGTATGATAGAGTATCAGTCTCTTATCTATGCTTGACTGGCTCGATAAGAGACAAGCAGTAAAATAGTCATGGTGAGCATAGAAGGAATCTGACATGATGTAGGAAAGTCATGGTTTTCCAACAGGTGAGAGAATATCAATTGATACAGTGGCGTATGGAACGGGAGTAAAGATTCTGATCCTAATTCTGATACTACTATCATCTCATAGAAAGCCTCAATACTCTCTTCCGATGATATATAACCCTCCAACGTTCATGTTCTTCTTCTTCTTGCCCAAGCCCTTCCATTTCCCCTTCCAACTTGCGCTAAGCTTCCTAGTCACACTCTCGCCGACCCGCTCCACTCTTCCCACCAAGCCTTTCATACTGTCCTTTCCCTCTGTAATCGCAGGTATAAACCCGGTGGAGAAGGTTCTCTTGAGTCCCGAGCCCATCGAAGTGATCCTTTTGACTTTCAAATTCTCCCAGCTGCGAATTCTCAAATGGTTGTGAGAATGCTGTCTCGTCGTCACTCTTCGTAGAGCAGAGGTCGAGCGCTGATGGCTTGGGGCGAAAGAACTGTTGGAAAATGTTCTCCTAGAAGGGTGCTGTGATGGTAGTGATATATGCACTCTGTCTGCCGTATGCGTACGGTGCGGTGGGAATGGTGACGCAGACGTTGATAATCTGGGTGACCCAGATGGCCGGTCCGGCAGAATAGCCGAAGACATCAAAGATTGATATGTTTCAGCAGTCCATGAGAAAGCTCTTACTCTCTCTGGCCTCTCCAGATTCTCTCCGGGAATTGAGATCAATGTCTTTCCATAAGCAGACGGCTCCAAATCAGTACTAAGACTAGTTCCGATCTGTCTTTCTTGCCTGGCCTCGAAACTTGCCCGCTCTCTAGAACCACACTTCTTGCTGAGCTTGCGCCTGAACTTATCAGCACTGTTCACTCGATAGCGGATGCCCCCATGCTTCTTGTCTTGTTTCTCTTGGCGCTGCCTCTCGCTATCCTCATCGCGATCTGCTTGCTCTTGGCGTGTCAGGAAGTCTTCGATCCATCTCTTCGGTCCATCTTCAATAGCACAGGGCTCAACCCATTCACTCGATCTCGCCCATTCGTGTTTGTTTACTCCATCGGCGTATTGATAGAGAATACTACTATTCAACCTCGAATGAGCTTCGAGGATGTCGGCTCTCAATGGTATATTGGTTATAGACTCTGGCGTACCGGTAGGTATATAAGCCGCTTGATTGTGTATACGACCGGACTGGAACCTCGTCCACGACTCATGTGGAGTAATGACTTCATTGAGCCTCGAATCTAGCCTACTAACAGATTGCATGCTCTGGAGTTGAGCGGATGGACTGATATGAATAGGTCCGGGGTCTTGATGTGATCTCGCAGATACAGCCGAGCAAATTGAGGACGCACGTGATGATGGCAGATGTAAGGGCATGTTCGAGGTACTGGTGACAGTATCATGTCTTGCGACGACTTCGTCAGTTTCGGCAATGTTGATCGTCGAGAAGGTTTCTCCCAGAGGTAGGTTTGTCCGATGGTAAGTTGGTAGCTTGTGTTCGATAACAGCAGTAAGCTGGCTGTGCGACATACTTGACGAGGGCTTGTGGCGTGTCAAAGTAAGAGCGTCAGCCTGATACGCTATATCGGCCACGATCGAGGACTGGATCGTCGGTACTATCAGATGCGTACGCGGTTCTGATGCGCCCACATCATCCAACGTCGGAGTATCTGTTTCTTGTTCCAATGCGGATAGCGTAGATAGCATCTCGTTCGCACTGGGTGCGACTTGAACGCGTTTGGGATTCCTTTCCAATGATATGAATGATCCAACTGGGTTTCCTGAAATATATCTGTCCTCGATGACCTGGGTATGTTCTGGAGATGGAACGTCATCCCCTTCTGCCGCTGCGATCCCGGTGTCATTTTTTTCCCCACTAAGACGTTAGTAAAGCTCAGCCATGCATCTTATTCACATACTCAGCCTCCTGTTGTCTGAGCTGGCGAACAGCTTTGGGCAATATCTCAGTGCCCGTGCCGTGACCCAACGGGCATGCCATGACCGCGCCGTTACCCGCCTCCATGGCGATGTGTTTTTGTTAGAAAACAGTGGGGAAACCACGCCTTCATTAAAAACCCCAGAGAGACCTTCATACGTCAAAAAACATCATGTACTTCCGAGGCCTTGTCCGGCAGGTGAAGGGTTCACTGTGCCCGTAGTACTGTCAACCATTTGCGCATAGCCGACGAGCAAAACCGCATCACATGTAGACCACAAGAGATAATCGTGAAAGACCAATCAGTTTCTCCAAGGCCTTATAACCGCCACGGAGTGGGGTCCGACTGAGGTGCGAATCCGGTACTGCAGCAGAAGACCCTGCATCGCATCGCCGTTCTTCGCGTTGCCGTGATCGGATCCCGGATTCATAATCACAACTGAAAACTCCTTCTCTTTGCCTTACGTGGCTTTGCAATGACTCCGGAGAATTGAGTAGCCCATGAAGACTTGCCGATGCGAATGCAGCTGAGGGACAAGTGATGCGAGATCTGGGAGGACTGGGAGAGAATCAAATGTTTAGGGGGATAACCTCCCTATCGGAAGAGCAGTCGAAGCCACTGCAGAATACCGTAATGCTGAAATAAACCAGACACGGAAGGTCCAGCGGCTGTATATCAGACATCGTGACTGATTGTGGATTGGGGGGAGAGGGTACCGTGGCACCTTCGATCGCGTACCAATGGAAGTGTTGTTAGGGATGCGCGATAGCGGAGATCGCGTCTCCATGGCCCGACATGCATACAGCTATGATTTGATGGAGATTATCGTGAAAATCTTGCACCGCCGATTTGCGGATACTGAAGGACAGTTGAAGGTTTGGGAGAACTGCGCTTGTCGAAGCAGGCAAGCTAGTCTGGCGCTAAATCACATGCCCTCATAGAATGCTGACACATCTCTGACGACGTTTAGATGGATATATCATTCACAGTGGACAATTTCGTCGAGATATTGATCTTTGTCTTTGAAGTTATCCCTAATTTCGGATGATAATGGGGATAGTACAAGTTTGCTTTAGACCAGAACCGTTCGGCCTTGCCCAAGAAATCCCCACTTGAAAATGCTTGAAAGTACTTCTGGAACCTGCCTACGACAATCCCAGAGAGTGATGGCGCGACCTTCTCACTGTCCAATTGCCGTACTGCGCTCGTAAAGATTAGACACTGCGAAAGAGTTAGTCCATGTCTTCTCCTACAATGTACTCCGACAACTTACAAGTCAGCCCACCCAGCAAAAACCCTCCCAAGTCCTTTGCCACGCGCTCGTACCTAGCTATACCCTCTTCATCGAGCACGACGTTAACCTTGGCTCGGATACCCCGAACATGCGCCAAAAACTTGAGAAAGTTTCCCGTCAGGCGATCCACAAGCACAACCTCCATGTCACCACCCTTCAGCGGACGGCCATCCAAACGCATCGCGTAGTTCGGATCGTTGGCTTGGATAGCGTTCCGGAAGCGGTCAGAGTACTGGTACAGGAAGGATACGTGGTCTGCGACGTCGTCCCAGAAGTCGATCAGTGAATGGAGCGCGACCCGACATGCGGCCGAGTGTTGAATATCAGTAGACTGATGGCCAGGAAGACCACAGACGCGACAGCCATTGTACACGGGACGAGCCAATAAATTGCGTGCTTGTGACACCTGTTTCGCGCCAGCAGGCGTCATCTCGCGGACGGCAACAGAGAGCTTCATCAAAGTCTGCCGGACATGGTCAGCGTCGATCGATGTTGGCGAGGACATGTCGTCTGGTGGCTAATTGTCAGTCTGGGTGTTAGTATTGAAGCCTAGTGGTAGCACTTTGCAGAGTAACAAGTGCCACGGAATGGACGATTTGTGAAGGCTGCTGCTGCGAAGACTGGTCTTGCGAACGGAAGCAGCCATTAGTGTGGTTTATTTACATATGACCAAGAGTCCAGAGAAGGAAGGCGGTGGGGCGGTTGCGAAGTCACGGCTAGCAAGTTAGAGAAGGTACGACCAAGTCAAATGACTATCGTGAATCAGTTTACCTCGCAGCCATATGCATATCAGCGCAGACCCTGAAAGTGTCATAAGCTTCAGGCGTAAGACCCTTGGGAAACTTTATTCGTATGGCTGCGTTCTGAAGTCCCTACCAAATTTTGCACACCGTCATGGTCGCTAGGTCCCTCGGATTTACTACTTAATGTGAAGACAAGATTGTGGTAATACTTTCCGAGCGGCGAGTAGAGCAGAGGGCTCCTTCTTTGGATTAATGCACTACATCTGTCCCGCCATGGCAGGGCTACCATGACGCTGATCAAGGTGATCATAGTTGAGGTCAAACTCTTTCTGGACTTGTGTTAGTGATTGAAACTCGGCAAAGAGCCATGTGTATGCGACTCAGAACACGTACCCTTTCTCTCCTCCAGTTCTTGACATCGAAGAATAGATACCAGCCATGCTCCTCTTTGGGTGATAGTCTCATAGGCGCCGCCAGATCTGGGTCTTTCATCATCCACTGCTGGAGCTTCATGTGCCACCGCCAGTCGCGGTTGTACAGTTCTTGTGCAGCAATCTCTTGCAGGATGTCTCGCGGGAACTGGTAGAAGATGGCTAGAAGTGTCTCCGCAGAGAAGCTGGACATTTTCGAATGCAGCGGTGGGACGTTCGTAACTGTGTATGCTGCGGGTAGAGTGAAATCTGGTGGTATCACTGGCTTGACGTTGGACTCCACGAACGGTGAACCAAAAGTGGGATGCAACGGTGAGTTGCTAAGAGGAACATTAGCAACGAAGACGTAACAGGAGCTGTGATGCTTACTCTGGCCGACTCAAGTCCAGGCCCAGGACTGTCAGATCTTGGCCCATAGCCAGCGAAGAGTAGTCAGGACTTTCCATAGGTATCATCGTCAACAGTCCGGGCAAGCCGTATCGTTCTGAGTCTGTCATATCCGACAGCTTCTTGTGCAGCATATTTTGCGCGTTAGGGGAGCCGAGAACGTCTGCGCCGAATGTTTGATCGAACTGATTCTGCTGCGGTCGCTGTCCTCCGGGAGCAAGATCAGTACTGCCTCGCATGCCCATCTGAGGACCCAAGGAAAACATGTTCCCTGACTGTCCTATCCGTTGGCTTCCATCTGCTTGGTTGCCTGTGCGCATGTTCTCGAAGGGCGTCCGTGATGCTGTGCCAGGTGGCGCTCTGCCGCCTACGGTGGGGTTGATGCTCCGGTCTTGCTGGCTATCTGTTGGGCTTGAGAGGCCGTTCCGTGTCTGTCCGAGGCCAGGGAAGGCGTTGCTTCCATTGGCTCCGAATGCCGCAGCATTCTGTATCAGGCCGGCTCTTCGGTCTTGTGGAATATCTCCGCCGGCGCCACCTAACGGTGGGAATTCCTCAACGTTGCTCGTCTGCGGTTGGACACCCCCAAGCTGTCCTACACCCCCTTGTCCACCAAATCGATAGTCATCACCAGCGCCAGAAAACTGACTTTGCGATGAATCATCCTGTCCCTGATTCTGCTGTTGTTGGTTCGCAGCCTGTGCAGCTTGCCCTTGCCCCTGCTGTTGCCCTTGGCCCTGTGGACGTCCGATCGTGTTCTGCTGATTTTGTTGTGCCGCTCGTATCGTAGGATTCGCCCACATCTGTTGCGCGGTGGTGTTCTGTTGCGCTTGCGGTGCGCCCGATAACGAAGGAAACTCCCTGTCATTGTTAATATCTAGCTTGTATCCTTGCGATTTCTCCGAAGGGGACTTCCGAGATTCGGGGCTGCCTTCAGGGCTATCTCCTTTCTTTTTCGCCATCTTACGTGGTGACTTACTCGAGATTCAGCGGCGTATGGGGCTGCGAGCCACCCATTGCTTGCGCAAAGCTTGACATGGCTCCGCCGTTTGTTCGTGCTTGTGTGTTTGGCAAGCCTGGCGCGCCCATGGGGGCTCCAAATCCCCATTGAGATGCGCCACCTACGCAAACAGCAGTCAGCGATATACCGTACAACCACGTTGGGAGCATCCTCACCCATCTTGCCATTCTGCAACCTATTCGCACCCAGTGGGGCACCGCGGCCCGGATTTTGCTGTGTTTGGAACATGTTCGAGCGTATGTTTCGTAGGAATGATGCGCTCTAGCCTACGCGAGAGGAGAGGTTAGTATTGTTCAATTCGCAAGCAGGTACGTGGTCTCCAGAGTAAGTGACGAGGCTGAAGTCGAAGCGGTTGGGGAAGGCGCGCAATGAGTACAATGAGGTAGAGGTGCAGTGATGGTCATGGGTCTGTTCTTTGGGCGAGTTCGAAAGCGCAGTGGTGGGTAGCTTCGTTGCGATGTGCGGCGTGGTGCGATTCCGGTCGAACTTTAGGGTATATGCGGCCGGGCAGAGGGGTGTGGTCGGTGGGCTTTCAGGGGAGAAGTTACTACGAACCTAGCGATAGCGTCTCTCCTTGACTTTTGTGGGCAGGTGTATGTCCAGCTCACGATGTTGTTGTATCAGTCTCGCATCTAGAGGTTCCCGAAAGTGAAGTGGCGCTAAGTCCCACAAAGGCTAGCTTACAATGCGGGGGATCTTCCGTCACGGTTGAGAAGTGAACACTGGCTGAGGATTGAGATTGAGCATGATTGCAGCTGTAATGACGACGTACAGGGTAGAAGCAGCTCGGGCACAGGTTACTTGTCCTCCTCCCTCCTCACTTGGTGCGGGAAGTGCAGACTCATTTTTAGATATATTGTAAAGTCTCTTAATGTACTCTACCATTTTGCATGTATGGTAGCTTACAATTAAATGGATAATAAATTAGCGTTTATGCTGGAAGATGCTGTCCTGTAGCATGCCCATCCCATCCACCTTTGTCCGTGTGACGTGTAGGAAGTCACTTCATCGGTACCTTGAACTTTTTGAGCATGAAGAATGGAGATCCGTGTAAAGATTCAATCGACGCCGCTGATATGCTTCTTCCGCTAAAAGAGCCCGAGGACAAAACAAGTAAAGCATGCACGCAAGTAGACCCATCAGTCTAAGCCGGACCTTGCTGGAACAGGTGCGACATATCGGCCTCGCCGTTTATACCGAAGAAGTTGAACCTAAGCCACCAAGTTAGTTGACACGTCAGAACATGATTGAGATTATGACTTACCAATCGTCAACATTTAGACTCATCGGCACAATCGGGTTAGGTCGACCTCCCGAACTCTGACTCCAAGCATCGTCCTGTGCGCTATGTTGTTGCTGGTTTTGTGACATCATCTCTATCTGCTGCTGCCAGGACTGAGTGTTGTTTTGTTCGTAGCCGCTAGAAATGCCCGTGGTCGCTGGTGCGTTCGGCATCTGTGGTTGACCTCCAGCAGTCTGTTGCGAAGGCATGGACATGTTCTGCGGCTGGCTTAACGCTGGGTCGACAAGACTGTGATTTTGCATGGGCGACATTTGTGGAAAGTTGACTTGAGTGTCGGCTGGAAACAGCTGGTCAGGCTGAAAGTTTTGCCATACTTCTTGGCTGATGTTAGGAGTATCACGGGTAACCAAGAAGAGATCAGGTGGCGTTCCGGGGTACGAGTATGATGGATTGAATGGTGTGGTTGGGCGTGTTCCGGACCGTGAAGGGCCCATGAAGGCATCGTGATTCTGCCGGTTCATCTGCGGGGATCCGGTGCTTATCTGAGGCATCTGCTGCTGGGGTTGCAATTCGCGCGACGGCGTGACGGCAGGAGTCTGCGGTCTTGATCGCTCATAGGAAACTTGAGCAGCTGGGGGTCCACTTGGAACAGGAAAGCCTAGATCCATGTCATCAAACTTTCGTTTTGACGATTCTTGAGCAGGTTTCGGTGGAGGTGGCGGTGGCGCCGACGGAACTTTGTTCTTCTTGTGGTTGCGACCGGCGGCCTTTTGTAGGCGTTCTTCAAGATGCTTGTTGCCTAGAATTGATTCAAACAGTGTGTGCACCATCTTGGCAACGAGCCAGACCTTGGACACCTCTTTGAGGGCGTCTAAGCAGATCTGGAGGCGTTGCTCTGTCGCCGAGACGACGGACTTGTTCGACGACTTCATCTGGTAGACGTGCATGATGAGGGCAGAGAACAAGCTGTAGACGATGAATGCGGGAGTGTACCGTATCTCATCATGGGCACGGAGATTTTCAATGATGGATGTAATCATGGCAGCCGCCTGGTATGCAATGTTCCGTGACGGGTAAGCATTGGCCTCACCGAATCTGTCCAAGTTACTGGCCTTTGGAGAGCCTGCTGGTGGCATATGTGCACGGTGTAGAAGACATAGGGTGGTGCTGCAAAGGTCAGTTTGGGTGAGAATTGGATGGCGCGTGACTTACTAGTAATTTGAGTGTAACAGGGCCGCCCAGAAGTGGTGGCGGTTACGCTCCCACTGCACTTCTGGTGGACAGTGTTGCAGCCAATCTGCAAGTGCCATGTCACTGTGGGTAAGGTCTATAGCATTTCCCCTGCGGTGTTTGGATGCGACTGAGTATTGCTGCGATAGAACCAGGCCCATAATCTCGCTAAGTTTAACGTAGTTGATGAAGAACTGGACATGGATGGGATCGGGTGGGTATTCGGCAGCATGGTCTGTCTCGTCGTCGATGAAGTCGTCTTCAGACACCATCTCGACGTCCGAGTCCTCGGGGTCAATGGCAACGGGCCTGCCTAGTGCTACTGCCACCGAACGATCTCGGCTGTATAGGGTCCACCAGATACGCTTCCACAGACGCTTGTCCGAGCGTGTCAACTGTGAGCCCTCGACGCTCCGGTGCATGCCCGAACCTTGAGCTACAACAATAGCCACTCGGGTCCAGTAGAAGACGTTCTTGGTTACATCCTCGGGCCCCTCCCAGTACCAGCCCATTAAGATGAGTGCCTGCACAATGGTCACGCGATCATCCTCGAAGTTGGCGTCGTATAGGGCCTTTGCGCGCTTGTAGAAGGTCATGGCCGCGGGGGTTGTTGAGCCACTCGAGTCCATCAACTGCGCATTTGTGCACACTCGCGAACCTGCAAGGAGGATGGCCTGTAACAGGAGGAGCGAGGGTGGGTTCTTCGGGTCTCGGTACTGGCGCATGAAGCGGCTGCGGTTGATGACGGGCACGACTGGGGCCACCCATCTGAAGAAGGCTTCGACAAGTTCGTCACACAGCGCCCGTGGTGGAAGCAGGAAGGCACCCCGTTGGTGCAGTATCTCTATCTCCATGTTGTCCATCTCGTTGACCCGCGCCTTGGCACCCCGTACGTTTTCTGGAAGCGGGTAGTGGACAACATCGGTGGTGCCATAGCGGTCGTGGACGAGCAGTGAAAGGTTGGATGATTCTCCGAGGTAGGCGACGCGGCCGGCTTCCTTGATGGGGGCACGGGCAAACTTGGGCTTCATGAATTGGGCATAGGTGCCATTGTGAGTAGCCTGCTGGGCGGCGTATTCAGGCGAGACGGTAGTCGAAGGGGTCCCATCTTGCGTGTTGTACACGGTCGACTTCTCGCGCGGCTCGACTGAGGTGCTGGCTGGGGAGCGGTCGTCGCTGTCTCCTCGATCACTGCTGTCGCGTCAGCACTGTACCGTGGCCAGCCGAGTCGTCTGGCGCTACCTCTCTGCGTCCTTGGCCCTGGCAGTCTGCGTCTTCTTGCGCTTGGGCTGGGGGATGCGGCACTCGATGCCGAAGGCGGTGCAGTTGGTGCATGGAATTCCCAATGAGGCGGCGTCGCATCGTACCTGTTGCGCTGTTATGTCGTGTCTCGGCGGCGATGTGGTGCCGCGGCTGATTACTTACCTTTCTTGCGTGGCAGGCTGTATCGCGTCGTGGTTAGCAAACGTCTGTCGAATCGTTCCGTTTCTTCAGGTTGACCGAGGTGCCGAGGCTCGTCGAGTCGACCATATATCCCACCGACGGCGCGGGATCCTCTCTCGTACATGCAAATCAGGGGAGATGCAGCGCAAACATGGGTCGCACTCACTTTCGCACGCTCTGCTAGCGCGTTGTCGCCTGAAGGACGGGTGTCCAGGGGGAACTGACTGCGACGACGCCGACGGCCTGGCTTGTATGAGCATGTGCAAGAGGTGCTGCGCGCGACACTGTGACCTACGGAGTCCCGATGCTGGGTTGCGCAGCCAGCGGTGGAGGCGCTGCTGGTGCGGCCACTGAGCTGGCCATGAAAGAGTGTTCGCCCGACATGCTGCTGTCGCTGAGCTCTCTGGCGCGGTCGTCGAGGATTGAGGTTGTGATTCGTCTGCAACTGGTCGTGTTCTTGGGCCACACAGTGTGTACTAGCGCGGGCGCCGGGTACGGGAGGCTACGGCAAGGCAATCATGACCATTTGCGACACTCGAAACACTGCTTTTTCCTGCCCGACAAGCGCAATCTTGCAAAGCCTCGACGGTGCACAATTACATAAGCTGGGCGGCTTCCACGCCCTGTCACGCTGGTCACGTCGGCGTCATTCACGCTGCATGTCTTCTTTGTTGCTAAGTAGAGCATCGTGATCCTTCCGCCTACCTACCCCAGCTCGCGTCTCCGTTCATATGGGCCGTCTCCTATTCGCCAGTTTCAGATGCAGTAAAGCGAGACAACACAGCATGCTCGATTGATCGCCGACGACAACCGTCACGCGCATCCTCCTCCGCGTCTTTGTCTAAAAGCCTCCAACTTGACCTCCTTGTTCGCAGGGCTGATGTACCTGACCTTCACGTCGCCGACCTGGTCGTGGACAACTTCCTCTTCAGAAGCGAACAAGTACTTCTGGTGCTCAGTCGGATCCAAGACGACGTTGTCTACGCTTTGCACTGACATCTCAAACACCAGCTTGAGCCATGTCGTCGTCCGTCGGCCAGGCCGCTCATCCAGGAAGATGAAATGCGTGACTTTCTTCAGTATGCGAACCGTGTCAAGACCAGCTTCCTCTTTCAGCTCTCGAGCAGCAGCATGCAGGATCGTCAGGTCACTATCGTCAACTTTGCCCCCTGGTATTTCCTATATGGTGTTAGCCCTGGGACTGTCGTGGCTTCCTCGTCGGCTCACCCAGAGGTCAGGAAATGCTCTTTCCTCTGCTGCACGCTGTACCAGCAGTAGCTTCCCTTCCTCATTGAACACAATCGAGCCTGTGACCAAATAGTCATATTCGGGGTGCTGGCGGAGATAGGCTGCTTCAGACACTGCAAACTCCTGCAAAGAATCTGGAAAGTGAATCGTGTCCATGGCAAAAATGAATTGAATGCTGAGACGGAAGGGTTGAACATGCAACTCGATTGCTCAGACTGTGCAGGCAGCAGCTATATACGCTACGATTGTCGCTGCCTTGAGTGCGACCAGACCAGAACATCGGCCTGTAATAGGTTCGAGATACCGCTAACACACAGGCGCTCACCAAACATCGACAGAAAAAAACCGCATCTCGCTCCTCCTAAGAGCGCTGCTGCCAGTTGGGCAAACATATGGAATGATGCACCACGTGAGCCAAGAGTTCGCGCGTCCAGATCGGCGCTAAGCAGTGAATTCAATCCAGTGCGTCACAACATCGACGCGCCTCATCCCCATTGCTTTCGCACGGTCGCCGCCCACTTCATCCCGATCGCGACCACACTCGTTCGCCTGCGCACAATCCAGAACCTCCCAAAATACTCACGCCGACGAACTGCGACAATGCCTCGTCCCCCACGCTCAAAGGTCGCGTCGCGCGTCGCGAAACCCACCAAGCCGAAAGCCGCCCCCGCGCCCAAGGAGCCAGCGAAATCAATTCCGGCGCGAACCAAAAAGGCCACCGAAGCTGCCAATAGCTTCAGCGAAGATAGCGATGGCCTCGTCACAAGAACCAGAACAACGCGTTCGCATAGGAAAATGCCACGAGAGAAGACGCCAGAAGTCCATGACGAGGCAGACCTCACCATGACCGGCGCGCTTCCGGCTCAAGAAGACGTGCCCGTATCAGCGACCAAGACCCGCACTCCTGCGTCGAATGTATCAAAGCAGACACGGGCCACAAGAAGCAGTGCGAGGAAGTCAGCTGCGCATTCGTCACCGCTGGCTGCAGTCGCTCCAGCACACGAAGAATCGCAGTTAGAAGAGGACAGCGGCTATGGCGATCTGACATTCTCATCACTTGGTTCCGACTCTCCAGCGCACGGCACGCGCCCGCCATCTGCCATCAAGGTCGGCGCAACACCCGCACACGAGAGATCGATACTGGCCCTGAGCAACTTTAGACGAAGACCCAGGCAGCTAAGTCTGTTACGCCAGGTACAGCAGACTACCGATGTGGAGGACAACGATCAAGACGACCTAGACAACACCGACAACTTTGACTTTGACGATTTCCTTCCGCATGCCGAGTCAACCCCCCTTAACGTACGGAAACAGGCACAGGAACAGGAGATACGGAATGATAGCGGCACTCAGGTCTCAAGCTCCGGTTCTCGTGGCACAAAGCGCAAGTTCTCGTCTGTAGTCCAAGTGCCACGCTCGTCACCACCAGCGAGTCCACAGTCTGGCGGAGATGTCGAGTCAGAGCGGTCACCCTCGCCAAGCCTACCGGAAGTAGTTCCATCACACGAGGAAGTCATCGAGCAAACACAAGAGGATGAAGAGCCACTGAGTGAGACACTTGCATCTCCCATATCGAGTAGTCCGGTACGAGAAGTCTCAAAGCCGCCCCAAACACCGATGCAGACGCGAC
This sequence comes from Alternaria dauci, assembly GCF_042100115.1. Taxonomy (NCBI): domain Eukaryota; kingdom Fungi; phylum Ascomycota; class Dothideomycetes; order Pleosporales; family Pleosporaceae; genus Alternaria; species Alternaria dauci. The sequence goes on from NC_091272.1 coordinate 1,205,251, forward strand.
CACGCCGCAGAGGACGGCAAGCTAAGACGCCCGTCGTGGATGAAGACTCAGAAGGTGAAGAGACGGAGACGCCTGCGAGAGCCAAGCAGAGGGCCAAAAAGAAGACAGAGCCAACTATATCCGTTGCGCAACTCAAAGCCCTGTTACCACGTCGACGGAACCGCCTGCGGGATCGCGATGAATTTGATATCGAGTCTTCGGATGATGTCGAGCCCGTGGACTCTGATCAAGATGAGCTACAAATGCCAGCGCGTCGCGTTCGCCAAAAGCAGGGAACTTTAAAGCTAGCGTCGCCAAAGGCAGCAAAGAAAGCAGCTCGCCCAAAAAAGGGCGCCCCCACCAAAGGAGCGCAAAAGTCGGGCAGAACATACAGTCGCAGGATATCATCGGATAAGGAAAACGAGACAGCCGCCCAGAACGAACAGGACAATACTGAAGTCTCGGCAATTGAGCACTCGGACAAGTTGGCTGCGATCAGGAAGAAGTTTGAGGAAGTGGATGCTTTTGAGCTCGAGTTTGAAGAGGTGGACGCGACGACCAGCTCAAGTCCTTTTCGATGACGGTCAGGCCAGCGCATGTGAAGATTCCTTCTGTTCTACAGCGTGTTTGCTGCTTTTTGCTGTCTTGGTTGTGACGACTGATGATATATCCACGTGTGTTCTACTTACGCGTATGGCGCTTGTTTGCATACCTCTGCACAATTCGTGGCTGGCAAGTGTCCAGCAAAGATTCCTTAGCGATGCGAGAAAATGTATCGTGTCTGATTCAGAGCATCGAGCAGTACCGGTTCCTTCAAAGTTTATTAGGTGACCAGTCCGGTTCGGCGTGATTCAGGAAGCGGGAGGCTAATCGTTATCTGTCCTTATCGTCACGAAGCGGTTCCAGCAGCCATGGGAGGGGCGGTGAAAGTCGAAGAGGATGCACTACTTACGTACACAATCCATATTAATCTATCGCGAGACTTCTTTGTGGTGCCTAGCTGACTTGGCATTGCATGTTCTGACGGTTCGGCGGCACGGTGCACGGCCGTGTTTGAATGAAGGGGTAGCACTTGGGGTTACGTAGCTTCCTGCCCCAGCTACTGAAGCCTCACGATATCCGAGCCTCCACCTCTCCATTGCGCCTCCGCCCTTGTTCCTGACGTTCACGCAATGGTGCCGTAACCCCATGTCATGCGGCTTCCCGACCACTCCAATCACTTGGCTTATGCAGCACCACCTCTGCCCACTTGGCCTGGCGTCCGCATGCCATGAACCCCTCCAATGGCTCCTCGCTGTCCACGTCCAAGAGCAACTCGACACTGCGCCCGCGAACCCGACGACTGATCTCAGTAGAAGACGACATATATGCCACGGACGGCAATGAGAGCGGTTCGAGCAGGGCCACGTCGAGACTAGCCTCGCGGAACACGTCTCCCACCCCGAATGCACGCACAGCCGGCGCTTCCTCGTCGCGTCTGAACTTCACCTCCGCCCCGTCGTCATCCTTCCAGAGGTTGTCCGGCACATCGACCCCGAAATCGCCCTCGCAAACACTCTCTGGACTATGGGGGAACTCTTTGGCGGCGATCCAGGGCATTGCCGCTACCGTCCTGGCTAGCGACGGCACCCCAGGCGACTCTGGAAACACTCGCAGACGCACCAAGCCGGGCCATGGGCGACGTACGTCTACGAGCGCACCGCCGCCGAAACAATGGGGTCCGGCAGGCGCAGACTCGCATGTTGGGGCCGGAACACACGAAGAACGAGAGGCCATGGTTAGAGCGATGAAGCGGAAAGACCTGCTGACCGCTGGCGAGCATCTGGTTCCGGACTCTGTTGGCCGCATAAAGCGCAGGAACTCGGACGAACGACTCAGCGCGTCTGCACCTCCCAGCGAGAACGACGACCGAGACGCGCTCGTATACATCCATCACGTCCGGCCGCAGGACACACTGGCTGGACTCAGCATCAAATTCAACTGCGAGCAAGCTGTGCTGCGGAAAGCTAATCGTATGTGGCCAAACGACAGCATACAGTTTAAGAAGCAGGTGGTGCTACCAGTAGATGCTTGTGGCGTGAAGGGAAGGCCAGTCCAGGGTCCGGATGCTCTTCCTGCTGAAGATCTACTCCTGGGAGAGTATGGTGATGGTTCAAATAGCAAGGCTCCAGTTCCAGATACTCAGGGTCTTCCTGATGTCTGGACCACACCCAAAAAGAAAGACCAAGAGACCAACTCGGTCCCCTCTGAAGCAGAGACACCTTGGAAACATGATTCCTGGGTGCTTCTTCCTAACGATAAACAGCCCACACAGATTGGCCGCATGCCACGCAGAGCACTTGGCTTCTTCCCACCCGCTCGGCGGAAGTCGCTCGCCTACTCGGACGCATCAACACCTCGACCATCCGTCGACCTTCCACGCTCCTCGACGTCCACGAACCCACATACCAGCTCTCCCTCGCAGTCCGTTCGACCACGTGCGTCAAGCAATCTGTCGTCTGCCTCAGCCCACAGCCGCCAAAGGAGCACGTCAGGCAAAGCATGGACTCTGCACGGCCCAGGAGGTGTCGGTACAATGGGAAGAAACGTGCGGAGCCCCGGGCCTGCGCAGGATGGTCTCAATAAAAAGTTTGCGCAGTACCTGCCCAACATGGCGCCCCCACCCGGCCAGGAATATTTCACACCGTGGGCACCAGGCCTGCTGGAAGCAGGTGCCGGGACGTCGAGTCAGTATGGCGGTTCCGGTGCTGTCACGCCGCTCAGCGGTAGTGGCTTAGATTTCCAAGAGCTCGGGGGTGCTATAGAAGGCTGGGTAAGAAAAGTTGGTACACAAGCACAGAAGCTTTTGAATGAGCCAGGTACACCGGGGCAGGGGAAGCGCAGTGCCGTGCCTGTTGTAGGAGCTGTCGGCGGCGATCTGGGCGATCTCATAGAGCTCCAAGACGATGCTTTTGAGATTGGAGATGACGAAAGACACCGGGGCAGATCCAGGGCAGAAGAGACGCTTGCGTCAACGAACGAGCGCTCGGTATCAAGACCAGCACAGCAATATCAGTCAGCACGACCAGATATCAACCTCGTCCTGCGTGATAGGACACGAAAGGGAGATAGCAGTAAGAAGGATTAAACAGCATTATTGTATTGGGTGTCAAAGGTGTTAATAGCTACCCGCATGCATAGTATCATAGCTTGCTTTGTAGCATTGAAGCGTTTGGGCATTTTTGGGGCATCTGCAATATATCCTTCACATGTACAGAGACCTCGTTCATATACAAAAACCTTGGCGATTTCATCTCTGTGCATGGCCTTCCCACTCGAAAGCTTGGTTGCGAAGACACTCCGGAGGGACGACAAGTTTCTCGTCGATCGCCGACGGCCGTGCGCCTACACATCAGTATGGGGCTAAACGAAAGACGCAGGTGGTGACCCTTGGCAACGCCGTTACCTAGATACCGTGCGGTCCGTTTCTTCTATCTACCTAGATTGCGGGTGCGAGATCCCTAAATGTCCGCCAGAAGTGCATTAGGCAGGTCATCTGCTCTGCTGCGGCATAGATCGGCATATGAGTCTACTCCACTCCGACGATACCTCACCACACGATCACCTGCAACATTCCTTGCTCAGAACGCTCGTCTTGCGCTACCACCAGCTCTGAGTGGGAGACAAATCATCTGCCAAGTCACGAAGTCGGATCAGACTCTTACGCCATCAGCTACGAGAGCAGCAACGTTCGCCACGATGCATCGCTCCCCCGCCGCTATGGTTACGAAGCCAATGGCGGATCCTAATATTGAGATCCGCACCCCAAGGGACCCAAACACCTTGTCGAACTACCACAACTTTGTGACAAGGCATACAAGTGTCGATTTTGACATTGATTTCCAGAAGAAGCGGTTGTTTGGGAGTGTAGTGTTGACGTTGGAGAGTTTGACGGATGAGGAGGTGAAGGATGTTGTGTTGGATAGCAGGTACGTATCTGAGATACAAAATGGCTACAAATTTGATTGAAGAGCTCACTAACTGCACCGTAGCTTCCTTGATATCTCCGTCGTAGAAGTCGAGGGTAAGAGTGTCAAGTTCAACGTTGGCGATCGCGTGGAGCCCTATGGCAGTCCTCTTACCATTACGCTTCCATCCAAGGTTCCCAAAGGCAAGACAGTCGATGTTGAGATCAAGGTTGCTACTACCGACAAGTGCACTGCACTCCAGTGGATGACACCAGCTCAAACCTCGAACAAAAAGCACCCGTACATGTTTTCGCAATGCCAGGCCATCCACGCACGATCTGTCTTCCCTTGCCAGGATACTCCGGATGTCAAGTCAACTTTCAGCTTTGCCCTACGCTCGCCGCTACCGGTGCTTGCCTCGGGTCTGCCAACTGGAGCCAGTGACTATCTGCCTGCGAAAAAGGACGGCGAGAGCGGTACCATGAAGTACACGTTCGAACAAAAGGTCCCAATGACAGTCTACCTTTTCGCTGTTGCAAGTGGAGATCTAGCGTGCGCAAGCATTGGTCCCCGCAGTACGGTATGGTCCGGGCCTGAGGAGCTCCTTGCGTGCAAAGATGAGCTTGACGGCGAGATCGAACCGTTTATGAAGGCACTCGAATCCATTGCCTCCCCCACTTACCAATGGGGACAATACAATGTACTCATTCTGCCTCCCTCTTTCCCGTACGGCGGCATGGAGAATCCCGTCTGGACCTACGCTACTCCCTCCATCATCTCTGGCGACAAGCAAAACGTTGACGTCATCGCACATGAGCTGTCTCATTCCTGGTCCGGCAACCTCGTCAGCGCAGCGAGCTGGGAGCACTTCTGGCTGAACGAGGGTTGGACCACCTACCTTGAGCGTAGAATCGCTGCTGCCATTCACGGAGAGGCGCATCGTCACTTCTCTGCTATCATCGGCTGGAAAGCTCTAGAGCAAAGCATCGAGAACTATGGTGCAGACCACCCCTACACTAAGCTTGTTCTCGATCTCAAGGGCCAGGATCCAGATGACGCATTCTCCTCCATTCCCTATGAGAAAGGTTTCCACGCACTTTACCAGTTTGAACTGCTTCTTGGAAAGGAGAAGTGGGATTCCTTCATCCCACACTACTTTGACACCTTCAAGTTCAAATCAGTCGATTCATACGACTTCAAGAGCTGCCTGATAGAGTTCTTTGAGAAGGATGCTGAGAGCAAGAAGAAGCTTGATGATTTCGACTGGGACAAGCTCTTCTACGCACCCGGCTATCCTGTGAAGCCAGAGTTTGACCAGACTATGGTGAAGAGCTGCTATGAGCTTGCAGACAAGTGGCAGGCCCTGGCTACTTCCGAATCTGGCGACTTTAAGCCCCAAGCCTCGGATATTGAGGGCTGGGTATCTAACCAATCGGTTGTCTTCCTCGAGAAACTCCAAGACTTTGCTTCCAAGTTCTCAGCCGACCAGGTGCATTTGCTGGGTGTGACATATGGCTACAACAACACGCAGAACATTGAAGTCCTGTCTCGTTACCTGAATATTGGACTCATGGCCAAGGCACAAGAGACGTATGAGCCGGCTGCAACTTTGCTGGGCAAGATTGGCCGCATGAAGTTTGTGCGACCTATGTTCAGGTTGTTGAACGAGGCGGATCGCGATCTGGCTGTTAACACATTCGAGAAGAACAAGGAGTTCTACCACCCGATCTGTAGGCAGATGGTCGAGAAGGACTTGTTTGGAGATGAGAAGAAATAGCGTTGGGTGAGAAGGAAATAGCATTGGATAGGACGAAACAGAAATTCGAAAACAGATATATGGGATTTCAGGATACCTATATAGCTTGGATTATCCGACAGCATCAAGCAAGTACCAGCTGAAGCGTATGGAATCCGAAGTGTAATGTGACGTAATCCGTTGCCCATATCTTGGCATGCCAACAAGTTATTGAGCGTGTTACGATGGCAAAACCACCACCATCACTTTCAACACTCGGAACAACCACCGAGACAGACATTTCGGCCTCACAGCCCCGAGACCGGTATACCTCATCCCGTCGCCATCTCGCGTCGAGACGACACGCCTTACACTTCCATCGGCATACCGTATTTGGCACTCCCGGTCCCCGCATCCCGCATCTCCAGCATTGCACTCCCCTCCACGGGGCCTCTGTTTAACCCCTCATTCAACCGAAATCGCCGCCCAGACGCCGTGCCCTTGCATAGTACTCTTTTTTTTTGCCAAATCGTATAAGGAGACTCTCGTCTGCCCAGTCCGCCCAAAATGGCTCCTCCCAAGCGCGCCCTGTTCTCTCTCAACCTCGACACGGACGCCGACCACGTATACCAAAAAGTCGAAGACTACAACAAGGACGGTGCAGACAGGGTTAAAGTCTTGGAAAGCAAAGGACCTACGCACGGACACACGGATTTGAGTTACGTGACGAAGCCGTTTGAGAAGACTGTGAATCGAGTCGTCAACGACGTTATTGACGGGAGAAAAGTCAAGTCCGCGGAAGGGGAAATATCGTATTCGACGACTAGAAGCGAGAGACGAAGTGGTGGTTCTTCTTCTTCTTCTCGAAGAAATCAGGAGACAGACGACGACGACGACAACGAAGATAGGGAGAAGAGCCGATTGAACGTCGTTAGCAAAACGAAGAGAAGGAACATTGAGAGAAAATACGATACTTCAGAACTTTGAAACCCCCATCTAAAAGATACAACATGTCAGCGGACCAGCAACCCCTCCGCATAGCCATTGGCTGCGACGACGCCGGCGTCTCCTACAAAAAAGCCATCATCAAAGACCTAGAAGCCGACTCCCGCATCGCCTCCGTAACCGACGTTGGCGTTCCCGAAAACAGCGACAAGACAGCGTATCCACACATTGCCGTCGACGCCGCCAAGCTCGTCGCAGAGGGCAAAGCAGACCGCGCGGTGCTCATCTGCGGCACCGGTCTCGGTGTGGCTATTTCGGCGAACAAAGTGCCTGGGATTAGGGCTGTGACGGCACATGATAGCTTTTCGGTGGAGCGGGCGATTTTGTCGAATGATGCGCAGGTGCTGTGCATGGGCGAGCGGGTTGTGGGTATTGAGCTTGCGAGGAGGCTGGTTAAGGAGTGGATTGGATACCGATTCGATAAGAGCAGTGCTAGTGCGAAGAAGGTGGAGGCTATTATGGAGTATGAGAGGGAGAATTACAAAGGATTGGTTGAGGATCAAGCGAAGAGCAAGGGGTGCTGAGTGTGGAGGGTGTAATCTTGTGTGTTTCTATTAGAAGGAGACCTGGGTAAAAGTGTCGTGGTCGTTGCTCAGTAGTGCCAATAGAACATCATGGCTAGGTCTCTCGGGTCTTCATTGACCATGATGGTTGTTATGTCCAGCTCTTCACATCTAATGATCCGGTGTGCCAAGTTCCCAAATATCCTTCTGATATCCCTCCGTCAGATCCTTGTCCTCGCCATATTTCTCCTGCCACATTGTGAATCCGCCCTGTAATACATAGACCTTTTGCTTCTTGACCTGCGTGCCACTAGGTCCCTTCTGCTCTCCCTCTCCCTCCTTCTCCACGGCCTCACTCTGCTCCTTGATCTCACCCTTCGACTCGGTCGCCGAACCAGGATCCAGTCTTTCCTTCTCCCTCAAGTATCGTAGTGCAGCATTAGGCCCCCGTTGCTGCGACAACGCGCAGTGAAAGATGACGACCTCCTTGTCTTTCAGTGTGCGGATGAGCTCAGGAGCTTTGTAGTCGAGTTCCGAGGAAGGAACCCAGGTTGAGCCTTTGATGTGGCCGCCGACGTGGTCGCTGTCCCGTACCTAAAGTCAGGAAGAAGTGTCAGTCTTGTGATTCCTGAGGTTCGGTTTGCTGGAGGACAGGCTTTCTTACGTCGACTACTGCGGTGTTTGCAGGCAACGCAGAACCTGATGCTTTGAAGTCGCTAGCGAGGGATTCGCGGGTTATGAACTCCAAGTCTGAGATAGATATGGTCGACATTGTGTGAGTGGTGGTATGACGTAGTGGACGGGTGGTGTATGCTTGCGAAGCGGCAGAGATTTGGTGGGCAGGTTTTGCTGCGCGTAAAATCCTGAGGGAATACAGATTGAAGTTTGTAGTGTCGCGGGCGAATGTCTTTGACGTTATCCAGAAGGTGCGGTACGTGTACCCGAGTCACAATGCGTAGAATGAGTGAAAGTAGTTTGGAGGGGTGGTGGGGTACGCATGGGGAGCTATATCGCGTAGACACGTATGGTCTCCACCCAATGGGCAACTGCAAGTGACATGCCGTAGTATAGGCTCTAGACTCTGATGTGGCTTTATGAAGCACGTCAAAGGCTTTGGAAATGTCGTGATATCGCCTAGGCTTAAGCAGGGAAAATGTTTCAGGTGTCGAAATCAAAGGCATGCTGATAACAACAAGTCGTATTGGTACATGGTGCAGAATAGATAAACGTCATCGCTCAAAGCCATGCAACCAAAGCTGTAATACACCCCAAAGCAAACGCCAGAATCCCAAGAGCCATCCCATGATCTCGTGTCGAAGCCTAATCATGTTTCGCGCCTCCAAAGTTTCCATTACCCATGCCACCTAGCAGCCCATCCTTCTCTCCTAGTTGAAAGTACGAGCCGGTACTGCCAAACTGTCTCCTTCGTCTGCTGTTGCCAAACAATGTAGCAGCAGTAAAGAAACCGACAAACATGCCGAGGGAGAGAAAAGGGTGGTTATTGACAAAGTGGCGAATCGACAGCCACATGCCAGTAACGCGACCAGTGCTAGACTTGGCCGCGATCTTGGGAGGGTTCGCAGTGACCATTTTGATAGTCTCCAAGATTGCAGCGCGAGAGAGACGAATAGGTTCGCCGGATATGGTGCTATCCCAATAACGGCGGTTCTGCGTTTTGTTAGCACGCTTCATATACAACCCACTTTGGTGACTTACATCTTCATCGTTGATGATGACGCTCTCGCCGTCTTTGACATCGACACCGTATGTAGTCCGGATCCAGCGCTCCCAAAAGATACCGTCGACCCATGCGAAACCGACCTGAGTGCGCGGGATGTCATCCATGTTGATGCGGATAGACTTGGCATCCCTGAGTGCTCGTTGGTTGTCCTTGTCTTCGGCCTCTTCGATGCGGAGTTGCTTAGCATCGCGGAGCTCCTGTCGCTCAAGCTGGAAGGCAGTCTCCTGCTTATCGATCCATTCGAGCGCTGCGCTCTTCAACTCACGCTGAGAGAGGATGAATTCGTCGGAACGGTCGCGGTTCAGTATACCTAGAACGACAAACTTGCCTTCCATGATCTCGCGGGCGTTGGAAGAAGTCATCTCAGGGACGATAGGCAGCCAAACAGACTTCATCCAAGTAAGGATCTTCTTTACATCGCGCATCTCGAAAGGTGTCCTAGGTGGGTAGTACGTAGGCTTTCCGTCTCTTGAAACCATCAGTCTTGGCCATGTTGATATCTTGAAGCGGTCAAACAGCTCCTTGTCGTTTGTCTTGACCAATTTTGCGCGGCCGACAAGGCTAAGAGGAAGTCGCTCTAGGGCCTGGAAATCCTCCGAGGTGGTCGCGTGATCGTAGAAGTAGGTGAAGATGACCTCTTCAGTCTCTTCCATCTTCCTGAACTCTTCGGCATTTACGTCAGGTACGCCAGCACCAACAGCCGAAGCCTTCTCTGCATAATCCAACAAATCACCAAGCCCGCGGAGACCCGAGTACTCGATGCGCTCGCCGCCCTGGAAGAAGAGCATGGTTGGGTAGCCTCGAACGCCAGCTGCCTTGCATAGCTTCTTCTCTACGTCGCAGTTGACCTCTCCGACGTTGAGCTTGCCCTTCATCTGGCGCGCAAGGTTTGCCCAAGTCGGCGCAAGAGCCTGGCAGTGATGGCACCAAGGCGCATAGAATTTGACGAACCAGGGATCGCGTGTGTCTGTGACGAGGGTCTCAAACTTCTCGGCGGTGAGGGGCTCGACGATGCCAGAGGGGTTCGCGTTCGACGTGGGTTTGGTCTTTGCGGGAGCGGCCTTGGTCGTTTTGGTGAGAGAGGATGTGGCAGACGGGGTCAGGTTAGTGGCCGGGCTCGCGGCTTTCTTGTCTTCCTGCTTGTCTTGAGCCTCCTTCTTCTCTCCTTTGACAGCCTCCTCTGTGTCTGGGCCAGTCTCTACGGACGTTGCGCCAGCCTTTGGCAGCTTGGGACCACCCTCCTTGCGCGTACCGGGTCGCAGAGTCTCCAGGAGTCGCTCAACCCAGATGCTCATACCCTTCATGTCTTTGGAGCCAGTCTCTCTCTCCGACTCCTTTCCGTCCTGGAAGTAGACCATGGTAGGGTAGCTTTGGATGTTGTACTTTTTGCAGACATCGGCGTAGGCGATACAGTCGACCTTGGCGAATTTGAAGTCATAGTAGCGTGTGAAGGAGTTTAGAGAGTCGCCCTCGGGCTCGTCTTTGGAGAGGAAGGGTTTCGAGGTGTAGTAGAACTCGTAGGTGGTTTGGTAGGTTGGCTTGAAGTGCATGCAGTGGCTGCAGTAGGGGGAGAAGAACTCGACTATCCTGGGGTGTTGTTAGCGTTCTCTTCTTCCTCTATGAGAAAGACAGATCCCTTCGTACCAGTTGCCTTTGCTAATCTCGGCGTCTATTGTATCGGGCCCAAGTTCCGTCATGGGAGGCACCGTCTCGCCGTTGAATATCGTTTCGGGCGTCTTGTCGTCCCAGTCATCCTTCTTGGCCGTCGCCTGGGCAGTCGGCGCCTCTGCCGCAAACGTGGAAGCAAACGTCGCCAGCGACAGGAGGGAATATAGTATGGAGCGCATCGTTGCGGCGGAGGGGGGGCGGGCTGCTCGTGCGAGGTAGCGGCCCTCTAGTGAGGAAGAGGATCGATGTTGTGTGTCAAGTTCAGAAGCGAAAGCGACTGGAGGCTGTAGGAATTAGAGGCAGCCTGGCTATGGCAAAAGGCGTGGCGAGGGGTTGTCGCGCGCAAGTGAGGGCAATCGTGTCCCTGAGCGCTTTGGTTACTAGCCAGGGAAACCAGGGACCGCCGCTCCGGCTGCATATGGCTTGGCGGGCGCATCTTCGTCCTGACGGCATCACGACCGGAAAGCACCCATTGCGCCCCAACCCCACACCCGACATTGCCGCCAACATGAGGGCAGCTGCACGTCTCCTCGCCAGCGTCAAGCCCGGCCAGTTCCTCGAGGCCGGCACCCCGACGGGCCTCACAGGCCTCCTCACCCACCCGTCGCCGCGCTCCGCACTGCTCTACCACTACTACTCGACGCTCGACAAGCTCAAGAAGATTCCCGAGTCATCCGTGTACCGCCAGTCGACCGAGGCCCTTACAAAGCACCGCCTTTCCATCATCGAGCAGTCCAAGCCGGCGGGATGGGACGAGTGGCAGCAAAAGATCGCCATGCAAGTGGCCGAGGACCCAACTAGATACCAGGTCCTCGACACATCAGCCGGACAGACCATCGTAATCCCAAACCAGGCCGAGGTTGACGAGCGGTCAAAAGCAGCCGAGTGGGACGGGGAGAAGATTGAGACGTTCCCCGAGGGCATTCGTTCGTCCAAAGAGCGACTGCCCCATGCGAGGAAGATGAAGGGCGATGTCAACTACACGCCTGAACGGGTCATGAACGACGTCAAGTTTGACCCTGAGCCGCAGTACACTGCTGAAGCGTATGTCCCCACCATGTCACAACTGGTGACGACTCTATAACTGACTTGTGCAGTATCTCCGACCTTGAGAGCAGACTTGGCGCGGGTCTGATTGAGGAGGTTATTCAGGTCGCCGAGGGCGAGCACAAGCTCGTCGATGTCATGACTGAGGCCAAGGTGTAAGTAGAATCAGTCTGCCTTGTTGAATTACAGCTAACATGTCGCAGTTGGGAGCCGCTCGAGGAGGCGGCGCCAGAAGGCCAATGGTCTTACTTCGAGCGCATGACACACACAAAGACACAGAAACCATAGATTCACGTCGCTCAGCAAAGTGTAGATAGTAGAAGAACAAATATTACATTTGTGCACATGAGGCTCCACAAAGATTTGGTTACCGTATATATAGGTACATGTGCTTTCCATCCGTGATATGCCTTCAAGCTCCCTCTCCCTGTCCCTCTCCTCCCCCCTTTTGCTCCTTGATAGCTTCTGTCCTCACTTGGTTCCGCTTGACCAAGATCCTCAACGTATTCTGCTTCTCAATATCCGCCATTTCATTCCAGTTTGAAATTCGGGATAGGGTGCCGTCTTTGTTGACTACCAGAGGGCCCATGTGGTCCAGTTTTACGGCTTGCCCGCCAACGTTGACTTGCGTGACGCCTTCTTCACCTGTGGGTGCTGGGAGGGGTAGTGGAGTCTTATTCGACTCTGACGACTCCTGGTCCTGAGAGTTCTGTGGAGTGGTCTGGCTGGTGGGATCGGTGGAGTCTGACATGGCGCGAACTGACAAGTGGATGTGGTGGGGAACGCGACTGTTGAGTATGCGTGGAATCTGTAAGGTTGCAGTAGAGCGGGTGCGCAAGGCTTGTGATATTGCTCTTGTTGATCTCATGGGTTTGTTCGATGGTTGCGACTGGGCTTGGACTTGGTTTATGTGTGTTCTGACTACCTCTCGCGATGTTTCGAAGAAACTTCCATTTTTGCTTCTAGAAAGCTCTACCACAAACGTTCGAAAAATCACATCTCACGCACCATCGATCCCAGGTAGGCAAGAGTACACTAGAAAGAAAGAGATCAGACAGCAGTATTCTAGATTACTCGGAGCATGGTTGCACGCGTCGCACATCTGTAGTTGTGCTTTTTGGAAGATTCTTAGCATACCCGCGAGCACCACGAAGTGCGGAATCATGGAACACTACGATCACCATTACATGCAGTAGCACTTTGTCGCTGCCGCTGCAGGGAGGAAGAAAACGAATTCCATCCCGCACAGTGCATTGATAGGGTAAATCGTGTTGAGTTGCCACACACATGGGATGCTGCAAGGTGAGCTGATGAGGCCCTCAAGCTGCGCAAGAGCTCTGACGTCAAGGTTAACATAGTCAAGGGAAGGCAATCACCACCTCATCTTATCAGATCTGGATGACGATGAGAATTGTAGACCATTACCGCCTAGTACTAGCTGTTGCTGCCCAAAAAATTGAGTGCTTACAGCCTTGTCGGAAGAAGGCGCAATCCGGTATACCTAGACCTAAGCTGGTGGTATGCGTCTCCGCAATTATTTCCAACAACATAAATGTTCAAGACAGAGTATACAATACCATTACAACTCACCACACGTTCCTTCTTCATTGGTAATTCTTTTTTACACGTGCCAGAACGCAGAGTTATGGTACTCATCAAGCAAGCCGGGCATGGTCTCCAGCATACGATGGTTTTTAGTACCCAATTCACCAAACAATATGTCTGGCACGCCCTAAAGTCCAACACCACCGGCAAGAATGGCTCTCCCCAGCTCAGTTACACGGATCGCCCAGTAGAAAGTAGCGATGAGACAAAGAGACGGTACCGACGTCAGAGCGCGTACCGCATTGTACCGCAGTTCCGTGCAAGATGGTATTAACGAGCAAAAGCACATCTACAACGGCGGTATCGCTGTGGAGCCCACCAGACACACGACTATGATCTCACCATTGTGTCTCAACTGAAAACATCATCGCCTTGGTGCGTACCAGACGTCGCCTTGCTCCTTCAGGGCCGTCTTCGCGACGAGTCGGAGGCACCTCGTAGCCAAGCCTCTTATTGCCTCGGAACTGCACATCCGCCTGCACCAGTCGGCGGACAGTACCAGATTCGTCCGGTCAAAGACCCCCGTCCATGACTTGGTCAATACGCTATCTCGTCGTCGGAAGCCTGTCCCATGGCCTCACCGGTCTTTCTCTCGGCGGGGTGACCTCACAAGACAGGAGGTTGAAACTCATTCAGTGCATGATGATCAAGCCACGACGCGCCTGGCGGGTCAGAGCCTGCTGCACGACATAGACATCCCGCCTGTATGTCGCTGGTCTTGCCGTCTTGGGAATCACTGCAGCGCGTCAAGCGGACAGCCCACTTTGACGCCCACCTTCGGGTATCATCCACACCCAGATTCGGGAGCGCAACCGCAAGTGGGACTGGAGCTTATTCCAACTTCCACGATGCAGGGCGCATTCGCAGTGCGAGTATTTTATGAGCATTGCGCGTACGGAGAGGGTAGTTGCGGCCAGCTAGCACGTCGAGCGGTGTCGACGGGATCCCTGAGAGCGATTGCGCGCACGGTGTCGCGTCGGCGGCCTGGCGCAAGCTGCAAGAATTGCTGGCATGCCGCGACTTCTGATACACAGGAGCAATGGGGGATAGTGCACAACACGTGGGGTGCGGTTCATCTGGATCTAACGGCACACTGGTAAGCCAGGGCGGCCATCTGACTTGCAACCACAAGCATGGCGCAATCAGTCTTTGTGACAGCATGCCGCTTGCCGAGGAAAAATTCTCTGCCACCACCTCGCCCTGCAGTCGCTGTCCAGCCTCGGCGAGTTCTTCCGCAAAAGGTCGCATTGTACTTTGCCAAGCATGTAACGTTAAGATCGGATGCTCTCAAGCGAAGGCCGCGGGAGGGCTTTTGTGCACACAGAAACTCTTGAACAATATGCTGCGCGTTTGGACAAGAGGCAGACAGATGCACGATATGCACGGCAGCACAAGAGTAGCCTAGCCATATGCCAGGACAGTTATGAAGGAAGTGAGCTGGCAAGCATTGGATGCGTGTCACTTTGGGAGCATTCAGTCGAGTCAGTACCAGCATCCGGAATGCCGCTTTGAGTGTCAGTCGCCGTCAGCTACGAGGCCGAGCGGCATCGTGATAGAGGACGCTAGCGGCGTCACAAGTCGCGATACGTAAGCTGACTGGACGAGAGGGATTCAACAAGATTCGCCTAGGGCGATCACGGCCAACAAGTCGCGCATTGCAGTCGTCTGTAGAGAGCTGCAGCATGTGTTGTTTCGATTTTAAAGCCCCGGCGCCTCGACCTTCCCGTGCATCCTTCTCGAAGAGCTGTTTCAAGACGTGAGGTTTCATTCGAGGGTGGTACAGCCGAAGGATGTGGCGAGCCGAAGATTTAGCGGACGCCGTTGCAATCTGCCGTCTAGGAATCCTAGCTGCGCGCTAGTCTGCTTGCGGCTGGCCATACGTCACGCTCACGAAACTTTTCACCTCAGGCTCGGCGGGTGCCAGATGCCTCTGCCCCCAAGCCCTCCTGCTCGCGCGCGCTGCGCTCGAGAGACGGCGAGCAGAGTGCTGCGACAATGGGAAACGCTGGATGAGCGGTGCAGAAACATTCATGGAGCTCACCGGACGCGCTTGGTTTCAAAGACCAAGACACGACCCCAGCAAGCCACAGCCGCCAACGCGACGTGAAGCTCGGCCTTGGTCGGGTCGATGCTCGGATGAGTTGCTTGCTTGCGCTCCTGGCTCGCTGGCCTTACCGATCCGGTGGCTCTGACAAGTCACCCAGACTAAGGGCGCGCCAACGGTATGTACGAGCAAGGTGGTACGTACCATGGGAACTACAGGGTCAGGGAAATGAGCCTTCGAAACAGCCAAAGACGGGACGGGCAATGGGTAGCATGTAGAATGAGGCTCTTGCCCTTATCGATTACCAGGCCGTGGCGTGGGCGAAACTCCTGGGACCATGGTAATGGACGAGGTCGGGGGCAGCACAGCTGCGAGGCCGGTGATACGCTTCCACATGTCCTTCGGAAGTGCGCACGATTCAAGGGCCCGGCCAGCGCGTAGACTAGGATTTCTAAGGCATCTGTGCATGTGCATGCAATTGGACAGTCGTCCGCTAGTACACGAACGGCTGTCGTCATTGGTAATAGTTTTTTTTCAAACGGGCGGTGCATACGCGCTCCCATGCAGTGCACACACAGTAGGGGGGAGGGGGCATCACATCACGTATGCGAAAAGTCTAAAAAGTTCATGATCACGTGTCATGTCGGAAATGGGTAGTCGGGGTCTCGAGAGGGTCCTGCATCTCTCCCACCGTCTTCACCTACTACTCCCGCCCTAAATTCTGTAACGTCGCTGCACAGGCATCCCGACGCGCTTGCCGCGACAAGACCTTGTTCAGAGAAATCTCTTGCGCGTCCGCCGCGTCCCCTGCCTCCTCGCGGCATCACCCACCCACATTATTCTTTCTCAAGCCTCTATCTGCTCACTATCAACGTCCGGGAAGCTCCGGCATTCAGCAGCGCGGAAACAAAACAGGAATTACGTGGTGCGGAAGGCGGAAGGCGTCCCAGCAAGCACTCGCATATTTTTTTCGCCGACCGCTCTCTACCCCGAGCCCTCTTCTCCCCTCCCCCAAAGCTCCCCAACAGCCCTCACTCCTGTCGTGGGTCTACCGTACCTGTCTCGTGCTTACAGCTCTCCACTTGGTCTATCCGCAATCAATCGGCTGAGGCTGAAGGGTGTGTGGGCCGCCGATCTGCAGCAGGTCCCTTGTCCCTTCGCGTGAATTGCCGCGCGAGCCAGGCAAACCACCGCCGCAACTTTCTTGCTAGTCCAGCTACAAGAAATCCATCGTCACCGGTCACCTCTTCCAATTCCACACCGTTGCCCCTCTTACCCATCTTCACCCATACTCACCCACAGCGGGCTCGCCATTTCCACACATCCGTGGAGCTCCCGCCGACGCGTATCGACTGGCCATCTCAGTCCCCCACACGGCTCCACCTGTAAAGCTTCTTCGTGGCCCATCGTTCCTCCATCCCGACATCCGTCTAACGGCCTCGTGGTGTGCTTAGCCAGCCTTGCAGACGTTACTCCGCTCCAAGCCTCGTCGGATGGTCCCTTCACGATCAACAATTGGTCGCGCCTTCTCCATTACTTTACTCACCCTCGACCCACCAACAACCTCATCATGGACTCTACGGACCGCTTCCGCCAACCTGGCCTTAACAACTACCCATCAATAGGCCAGCAGCAGTACAATGGCTCTCAGAACCAGCTACCCACACTGCCGCCTCTACAGAGTGGTGGCCAGTACCCGTTGTACGGCCACAACAGCAACCCTCACACGCCCCAGCCGCCGCACACGCCTGTGACGTCTGCCGCCAATGGCAATTCCACCATGCCTCCCCTGCAGCACCCGCCGCTGCGACCTCTCCAGCCCACGCCGAGTTCGTACCTGCCCATGTCTTCGGCCTATTCGCAGGCGCCCATGCTGTCCACAGCATCTGCGCATACCAACGGCCACCAACTAGGCGGTCCTCCTGGTATGGGAGGACTGGGACACGCGTCCATGTACGCTCACCCTCCCGTGCTTCCTAACCAGGAGCCGGAGCCTGTCCACGTCGTCGGCCAGCAAGGTCGTCGCGGAGTCTTGCCCACGCATCCCGGCAGGCCCGCGCCTGCCGCTGGCAAGACTCCCACCACTGCTACCAAGAACGCCGAGGGCAAGTATGAGTGTCCTCACTGCAACAAGACGTACCTGCACCTCAAGCATCTCAAGCGCCATCTGTTGCGACGTAAGTTTATTACCAATTCAATTCATGCTCCGCTTCTAACATCCAACAGACACCGGCGAGCGACCCTACCAATGCCATCTTTGCAAGGACACCTTTAGCAGAAGTGACATCCTTAAGCGTCACTTCCAAAAGTGCTCGATACGAAGGGGCAATCCAACTGGCGCGAACCACCTCCAGCACGCGCAGCAGCATCTACAGAAGAACCGGCAGCCCACCGGCGCAGACCAGAATTCGTACCTCAACCACATTGGTGCTAATTCCATGTCTTACGCCGATGCTGGGGGTTACACTATGGGCTTGCCCCAGATGCCCGCGATGGGCGGGAATGGCTTCAACGACAGCCTACCGTCGCTTACCAATCATCACCAGACCATGTCTGCGCGCACATCTCGCTCCAACAGCTTGATGCGCCCCAGCAGCGGAGTCGAGGACAGCGCGCATCGTAGGAGCATGTCGGCCATGGACTTTGCGAACAACAGGATGAACTTCAACGACTACCGGCCAGACGGCGTTCCCAATGGTTACGCGCAACAACAGCAACAACAGGCCCAGCCCACGGCCAACGGATCCGACCCGAACTCCCACTACAACTATGACCACGCCTCTACCAATGGTTCTATGGCGCAGAACGGCATGACCGTCAAGAGCGAGGCTGCCGACCCTGCTTCCTACGGAGGAATCTCGACCCTGCCCAACGTGGATGGCATGACCAACGGCCAGGACGGCTCACTGTGGCGGAACGGATCGTTCAACGGCGACATGAATAATTCCAGTACGGCAGGTGGCCCAACCTTTCAAAAATCGGCCCAGTTCTGACCGGAACTTTTAGACCTCAGATGATACACCACATGATACTTTGTTTGGACTCTACTCGCATGTTCCGGGTTTGGCCGACTCTTCCCCGATGCCTGACAACTGGTTTATTGGCCAATCCACGTCTGATCCCCTGCACGCTCTGGCAGGGTCGCTTTTGAACTTTTGCTTTCCGAATGCGTCTCTGCTTTCAAACCAACACTCAGACGAGGCGCACGCCTACGAAAGACTGAAAATTCTCTTGACTGGCGACAACGTAAAGGAGTTCCTACACCAATACAGACACTATCAATCACACTGGCCCTTGATACACGTTGCAACATTTGATCCGTTCTCCGCCAACCATGGGCTTGTCCTGGTCATGTGCTGTGTTGGCGCCGCATACTCTGATCGAATGCGCCCCTCCGATGTTCGATGGTTGATGGAGCGTGTTCGGGAGAGCATGTTGAAATCCAGTCATGTTTACGAATTGGCGCAAGCGCACCAAATGGCCGACTTGAACCACGAGTTGACAGTGACTACTGAAGAGATACAAGCACTAGTTATCTTACACTGTCAGTTCCTCTGGCACGGGTCTCAACAACAACGCCAGCAAGTGCGAGACGAGGTTCGGGGGGTGGCCAGCGTCACACGGTGCGCAGGACTGTTCCAACCTCTTTCTTCTGACAATCCGAATGCAAGCGCGTTGCATCAACCAGGGCCAGTCACAGGCGCCGAGGTCGACTCATGGAATTGGAATGCTTGGATTGAGAACGAAAAACGAACTCGACTGGCAGCGTACATCTATCTCATTGACGCCTCTTCCACCATATTCTTCAATACCCAGCCTATATTCGACGCCAAAAGTATTACGGTGCCTTTGCCTGCCGATGACGCAGCTTGGGAAGCGAAGACTTCGGAAGAATGCGCCAGTGCTTTGGGACTGAGAGGATCAGCGGCGCAAATGAGCAACGAATCTGGGAGCAGACGCGCAAAGCAAATACCGATGTGCGATGCGTTATGTGTACTCAATGGAGCCTGCCCAGGGCAATTCCCTGAGCGGGCTACTAACGTCTTTGGAAAATTCGGTAAGTACCTCCCATCCCCTGTTGCCAACAACATTCTAACATCGTCTCCAGTAGTCATCCACGCGATCCATGCCCAGATCTACAACATTCAACGTCAGCTGCTCCAGCGAGTGTCTTCGAGCGGTACAAGCACGCCTCAATCTCAAAGCGACAGTCCAGCCACACCACCAAATGGGGTCAACGAACAAGTTCAAAACAGACTCCGCTCCACTGTCGGCGCGCTCCAACTATGGAAGACGTGCTGGGACAAGGATCTCGCCATTCAATTTCCACAGAATCAGCGTCGCCGCGGATTCTGCCGAGACGGGATCCATTTTTACTTCCTAGCTCAGGCCTTCCTGCGGCAGTCTCGACCAGAGGACTGGGCTGCACCTCCCGATGTTCGATGCCGACATGTGTTCAATCTTCTCAAACAGATTAGGCATTATATTGCATCAGACTCCGCCCAGAAAGGCATCGAGATCGGTGACATGGTTGCTATCGCCGACGACTACGCTATCGCCGACTTGACGCTTAACATGAAATGTCTTTTTACGCCCCTCGACGAGCTCTGAGCGTTGTTGCCCATTCCGATTCCATCACCAGAAACAGTTATCAAGCATCAAATCGAACAGAAATCCGAACGCGGTACCCATGCCACAGTACAGCTTCACTACAAAGTATCATCAGTATATCATCGAGATCTACATGTTCTCTACACTACCAAAATCACTAGAGGTCCAAAATTTTCGCAATTTTACCCAGCAGAAGTCGAAATCAGCTGGGCTATGCATTCTCATCGGAGTTTCCGGAGCCAACCTTGCGACCGACCGGCACGTAAGGCGTTACGACCACACATGGCGGCAATTACGATTTCCTTTCATATCATCAAAATAAAAAAGCATTAGACACATCAACTCGCCGGATACAGGCGACAACACAAAGCAGAGTTTCATGGGACCATCGGCTGGATTCTTCATGAGGATGCAGCGCAGATTAGACCGTGTGGGTCATATTTGGCTTCAGTGTATATGTTAACTTGTTTCTTGAACCTCAATGGTTTGTCGCGTCATTCACTGCATTTCGAGGTGTTATTGTTCAACGGAGAAGGCATAGAATAGAGATAGGGTGTGTCTGTGTGTGTACCTTACGGGACTTGTGTGCCTAGAGCCTGCCCGTAAGGGACCAAAAAGTCGTCAATGAAATACGTTTACTCCCAAGACGGGTGGTGCCCTGATCATGCATCGAAGTGACTAGAAAAGTGGATATGGTTCCGACTGACATGCTGACCCAGTTTCGTTCCGTACCCACCAAACTACCCGCTCCTTCCTATCTGTCATGTCGACATGGATCGGCCCTTCTTGTCCACGTGCGCCGGAAACTACTCCGGGGAGAGCCAGGGAAGTGCTCACGCTATACAGGCATGATCTGGTTAGTACGTTGGAGACCTGAGGAGACAGGGGCTCCTCACTTGCCGCCTAGCTATTCTTCCTAACGCACCACCTGCATGAGGGTTCAGTGGGGTGATTAAGCGCCGAGATCACCAACATGTCTCTATTTGGTACAGTTGCTCCTTTTGCAGCTTGCAAGTCGCGCATCCATGTGGAGGATCAGCTGGAACGTCCTGTCTACGTCAAACTGGAGACGAGCCTTCAAAGAGCGGGCGAGCGCATGTCGATTAGACGGTACGCGACTGTGTCCAACGTATTCTATCTTATAAAAGCGCACAGAAGGTATACGTTGCGCGTCGTAGGTGTTCGCCATCCCCAAAGCTCAAAACCAATGATTATCGCGACACAGTAAGCGTCCCAGGAGACCAAAAAAAGCGACTTTACATTCTCGTGTTTCCAACGTATTCTATCTTATAAAAGCGCACAGAAGGTATACGTTGCGCGTCGTAGGTGTTCGCCACGGGGAGAAACCA